>NC_137826.1:37384596-37962281 GCF_963921795.1 Nannobrachium achirus
ATGGAGATCTCTGCACACACAGTACCGGTTGCGGAAAACTCTGATGTCAGACATCAGCTCCGCATTCGGGGATTCATTTTATGCCCATATCTGGAGAACGCGCGTGCCGGTGGGAAGAACGGTTCTCGAGATTCACATACATACATACACATTCACAGAGATTTTTTGTTGACTCCTGGCGTACGTGATGTCAGAGCCTTTTATGAAGTGATGTCACAATGAGTCAGCGATTGTGCCGATTTCCTCAGGAACAGCCTGATGTTAACAATCAGCTCCGCGTAAGGAGATTCCGAACGTTTCGCGCCGCTTCGGGAAAACCGCATGCCGAGTCGGGCCGAGGCCCGGCACTGCACTCCGCGCCGCAGCGGGGAACGCGCGTGCCGAATCTGAAGCCGGTGGGACGAATGGTTCTCGAGATACGCGGATTACAAACAAACAAACAAACAAACAAACAGACAGAGATTTGTCGCATTTATAGATAGATATATTGTGATGTCATGTGAAGCATGACAACACTGACAACATTGTGTGAAGCATGACCAAAAGCTTCACTTTTCTGTTGTGCAAGGGTTAACATAAAGCAGGTTCACTTTGTTGGCAAAAACATTCTCGGAGCGAATACAATAGTGTGTTGCCTAAAGCAACCACACTAACTAGAGGAATCATTTTGGACATGCACGGTGCCGGAGGTTCCGGTCACCTGATGTTATTTCCGCTTCGAAAGGTACTGATCCCAGCTAGCTACTGCAACGGAAGTTTCATTTTCACCCGTGTGTCGGTCTGTGTGTCGGTAGGGGCTTTTAAGCCGTGACATCATTTTGTAGGCAGAGGAGAATCTGCCCCCAGAGCATTTTCTGTCCCTCGCTATTTCAAAAAACGACGACTAAAAAATAACGACTAAAGTATAATTCTAACACTTTCCTTTCAACAACAAAGAGAAGAAAAATGTGTAAATACAAGTAAAAATAGTAAAAAGATTCACGGAAACTGGGGGCAGAAATTCTCCTCTGCCTACAAAATGATGTCATACTTAACAGCCCCACAGACATTTTACTTATAACAGAGTAGTTCTATCTTGCAGTATTGATACTTTTACTTAGGTAACTTTCCACCACTGTACAGTAATGCAGTGTTGTGAGTGTCCCACCTCCTGCTTGTGGTGCAGTATGACGGTGTGGGCCTGCTCCACCACCTCGAACACCATCACGCTGCACAGCTCCCTCCGCACAGACATGGTCATGTTGGCGAAGGCAGGCAGCTGGTGCATGAACTCCAACAGTTGTTCTGGTAGAGAGACACACAGAGAGAGAGAGAGAGAGAGAGAGAGAGAGAGAGAAAATGGGAAAAAGGGTCGATGAAAATGACAGAAGAAAAGGCAGAAATATTGACATAACAGTTAGATGTGCGTAATGGAATCAAAAAGACCATATTTCAAAGTATGTTTATTTTTACTGTTTTTGCCTACATGGTCCCCAAATAAAAGTCTGTATTTTTAAGCTATCCAACGCCAAAAAATCCTCAGTGTTAATCAAAGTCTACTGCAACAACCTTAGCGGTCCGAGTTGTAGCAAGGCAAGCTGGTACACTACACACACTCTTTGAGTTCATCGGACAGCAACGGACACTATGGATTTGCAGTGCAGGTATCTGGCCATAATAGCTAAGCTGGGCTAAGAATCTCTCTTATCTCACCCTGTTCACCCTCCTCTCATTATCTCTCTCCATCGCCTCTCCATCCTTCCTCTCTGCGGTGGCCAAGAACAGTGTGACCTCACTCCCGTCTACAGAGCACCAACCTACCTACCTCTCAGATTTGTTAGCGCCTTCTTCTCGGGGTACAAAATAAACCTTTAGCTCAGCAACCAAATGTGTGGTAGATGAAAAATCCTAACTGGCCGACAAACTAAAAATAAAATGTATATACTCAAGCCTTTTTGATCGCATATCATTCAGTACATACATTTAATGTGCATAATAAGGCATTATTGTTATTAATAACAACTGCTATTTTTTCTTTGGGTCTGCGTAAAAAGATGTCAGGAAGTGAAGAGTTACAATGGAGATTTTTGTGTTATTGATTGTTTACAAGTTTATGTACGCATATGAGACATAACATATGCCAGCACAGTGAAAGTAGATAAGTGACAGACTATGGAACAATCAAAACATGAGCCACCAACTTCATTCACTTCTGTGCTGTATGAGCCACCAAAGCGCAGAAATTCTACTCACGCTGTGCGATCAATGCTGATATTTTATTACAACAAAAATCACCCATCCTATGAGCCACAAAAGCTGATATTTTGTTGCGGAAAAAAAAGAAAGTCACCCGCCAAAGTGTCGTGGGGCTTCCGAAACGTTCTCGGCAAAAATGGGAAATCGACCCGCATTTGGCGCTTGGCTGGTGTTTATTTCAGACGACGCTTTCTCTGACCTCTCTTTGATCTCTCCCTCCTTCGGAATATCGGAATCAAAGTGATCGGTTGCAATCAAAAATGATTCAATGAATAAATAATGTTTGTTTGTTTGACCCTGATTGCTTTGTGCTGATGTGATCCCAGTAGGTTCAGCTTCGCCTGTCCTGTCCTGTCCTGTCCTCTCCTCTCCTCTCCTCTCCGCTGGATGTGTCTCTAACAAGCCATCGCTAGAGATGGCCAGCCTCCCTGCGGGCGCTCAGCAGGACAGCCTTTCTCAGCCTCCCTGGGCCCTCTGATGGGGCCACCTTCTCCACTGGGACCCCACCACGTCTCATTAATGAGAACACTCCCTTTGATTGCCCGCACGAAAATAAACTGGAAGGGCAATCGAGTTTAAAGAGCACCGCGGGGGAGTGAACAGGTGGGAGGGTGTGTGTGTGTGTGTGCGTGTGCGTGTGCGTGTGTGTGTGCGTGTGCGTGTGTGTGTGTGTGTGTGTGTGTGTGTGTGTGTGTGTTGGAGACTCAGGATGGAGCGAGTCTACATACGAGAGGAGAGACGTAATAGAGATGGAAATAGGAAGTGAAGCTGCTATTCGCTGGTCACTGGTAAAGAATTACCAGTGAAAGAATTAACAATTGTATGCACAAATCTTTAAAAGAAATGTATTATAAAATAACCAGGGAAATACAGTACATTTGAAATCTAAATGAAGATGAATTGTGCGCGTCAGGCGACTTGAAAGTGAACACGCCTTGCAGAGAAAGACACAAATAGATAAGACACACACACACTGATAGAGAGACTATATGACGAGAGAAAAGGGAAAGGAGAGAGGGAGGGAGAGAGAGACAGACAGACCCAGGGAGCAGCATACTGTACATACCTATGTCGTCGTCGTTGCGGTCAGCCGGGTCTTTCTCCAGACACTCTCGGACCAGGTCTCGGCCCAGCAGTGTGTCCGAGGCTCTCTCCAGGTCCTCATCTTCCTCCTCCTCTTCCTCGCTGTCCACCGGGGCCTCTGGCAGGCCCGACAGGTCCACGTCTCCCAGGTCGCTCTCCGTAGCCTTGGGGGGGAAGAGGTTGAAGGTAAGGACATTGGTTAACCCGTTTAGATCGAGAACGCGTTATTACTTTAACCATTATGTTATGCTTTAACTATTGAAAAATAGCAGATACACAAGCTCTCTATTTTTGAAAAATCGTGAAGTCTTTGAACATTTTTGACACAGTTCTATAAATGTCTTCTAAATCTTTTTTAAAAACTAATGTTTCTATCTTCAGTGGTTGCATTTGGCCGTTGACCCCCATCTCAAAATATTTAGTTCCAGGGACCCCCAGAATCAAAATTTGTGTTAAAAAATGTTTGTTTTAAAAAATACATACTATATTCAAAGATTTGCACACATTTTCACGACTTCTCAAAAATAGCAGAACTACAAGGTGAAAACAGGAGAAACCAATTCATGGGCACGCACACACACACACACACACACACAGGTGTGCACTGAAATGAAAAATAGGTAGAAAACAGGCCTCCGAGCAAGCATAGAAGACTCCACTTCCAGGAAAGGTGCCAAAGAAACTCAAAAACACACATTGTGAGTTACACAATGTGTGTCATTTCTGAGGCTTTAAGGACACAAAACAAGGCACGGTGTGCCACTGGAAGGCTGGCAATGGCACAGAATGACAAGATCTGCGGGACATTCTGTAAGAAAGACAGATCACTGCATTGGATTCCAGTAGCATGTAAGCAAGAGCATCAAATATTCAACACTATCTGGAGCCTTATTATTTGCCCTCTGTAGTACAAATATGGTATCGCTTGCCAAAAAGAAACATAAATCAAAAGCTTTAGAGTTTAAATAAATCATCCTCCAGTCGGGAAAGGGAATAAGAAAGTCCAATCTTGTTTCAAAAGTGATAAATAAATAAACCAATAAATAATAAATAAAAAACTCTGCCAACCACCGCAGCAACATTGGATACAACTATCTAATTTCAGTTGTTTTTTCCAGAATCAATATCATCGAAACAAAACAGTACAACAATAACCTCGGAGCAGACACCTGTGTAGCTTTGAGCTAGAAATCCCAAACTGACTCTCCATTCAAAACAATACAAACAAACAACAAATATTGGTATGAAATATCACAGGCCAATATTTGACCACTTTTAACCTGTCGTCCCAATTCTGAATCACTACTGAATCAACAGAACTTGCAATCTGGCTTTATGAATTTTTCTCCCCAGTAGGTTGTCCTCTCAATCTTACAAGTACTGTAACTTACTTGCACATGGGCATTGACCATTGGAATTATGCAATCCCAAAATCCCAAATTGAAGCTCTTTATTCTTATTTTTGCCACAGGCTATGGGATCTGTAGTCGCTGCAGAGGCCGCCATAGGCTATAGGAGTTGTAGGTCCCATTGTCTGGACAGACAGCAGGTGGAACTGTGCGTATGGACTAGTAGAGGGAAAATTGTCAAAACATTTGAAAGTAGTGAGCTTGTAATAATAATCGCCTATATTTGCTATTTGTCATGCCACAAAGGAAAGAGGGCATTAAATATTTCAAATAATTCATATGCCTCATCTGTCTGTTTCACAGACAGATGGTGGCCGTGGTGCCAGGGGGCCTCAGAGCCTTCCACATCAGCTGGGGAAGTGAACCATCAACCCAGGAGCAGAGGAGCATCTCTCCCCGTGGCAGGAACAGAACTATGGGCCATCTGCCCGCTCTTCTGCGGGGAACCTAAAACGGGCCAGAGACCAATCGGCCTCCCCTGATCCGGCACCATGGAGAATTTGACCATGTTTTATTCATTTCATTTTTTTTTTTTTTTTTTCAAAGAGTGTGTGGGGGTGAAGAAACACCCCACCATCCCCTGCTGGCTTGTTGTATTTGCTGAGGAAGCAGGAAAAGATGGGTTGAGGGCAAAACGTCCTGAAAGATAGACTGTTTCTTTTATTTTTATGAGGGCAACCACGAGGACCGACGGGAAACTGCATGATATTTTTGACTATGCCATCCATCCATCCATCCATCCATCCATCCATCCATGCACAAGGGTTCTCAAACGTTTCCATGCCCAGGAGGAGCCCCACATAGCCATAGCCTCTGGCGCCACCCCCTCCCCCCTCCCACCATTGTGAAATATATTCAGTGGTTGGAGGCTGTCTCCCAATAGTTCCATTCAGATATTTAGACCAGTGGTCTTCAACAGGGGGTCCGGGACCCCTAGGGCTAGGGGTAACTGAGTTACTATAGAGGGTCCTCTAAATCTTCCAATCCTTTTTATATTAACAACTTCAACCCTAGAGTCCATATTCTGAGAATTGTAGCCAAAAATAGCAGGTCTACAAGCTCACAACGCCTTGCGCTGCGAGGCGTTGTGAGCTTGTACATCGGCTATTTCTGGCAAAGAGGTTTGGTCTAGAAGGGAAAAAGAGCAGACTAAGTGAAAGGTCAAGTTTATTAGGCTGAAGTACTGACGGATCAGGTGGTTAGATATCGTAAAACACAAATTGATATGAATCCAAAACACATGATTATGCTGTCAAACGATGAAACTATTTATGCAATCTATGAACATCTCTCTCTCAACTAAGGGGTCCTTGGCCTGAAAACGATGAAGATCCCTGATTTAGACCATACTGTATGTTGCATGTTGAAGCAGATGCTTCAAATAACTGTATGTCAATTCTCTCCCCGTCGTTAGAAGGACTATAGTATACATGGTTTGAACTTTGAAACATTGGCCATTTCAACTTTGACAAGATCTGACATTGAAGATCTGACATTTCAAAAGAGCAGGTTGGCTTGATACGGATGTACCGTCACTGCCATACAATAAATCAACATGATATAACAAGTCAACATGAATAAAAGGAATCCAAATAAGGTAATAGGTAATTTGTCTTTTGGGACAAATTCTTAGAATTTGACACCCAACCAGACAAGTTATATTATACAGTAAAGTACGTAGATCCCTCAGACTAGGAAATTAAGCTGGCACATTGGACAGGCATTGGACAAGCAATTACAACCCTAACGTACGTCTGGCCCTGGATTACTGCCTTAAAACTGACATGCCTGTCCCATTCCACTGCGGGTCCATCGACTCACGATTTAATGAATGAGACTGGACAAGCCAGAATTGAATCCCAAAATAAACTTATTTTTTCCCGTTCTTATCCGTCAGCTAATGTATTTTTATTGTGTTAACAGTAACACATATCAAAAGAATGTGACACTGATGCATGAAGTGACAGTGATGATCTATGGTGATGCAATACATTTGGGACCTGCAGACATGATAAGATCGACACAGCCATTTTCACACTTTATCATATGACATAGTGAAAACAGCAGATCTACAAGGCAAGCTCACAATGCGTCACAAGACGAGATGTTCATTGTCGTTGTAATCGGATGCAACGTAATTTCATCTGCCCAAAATAATGATGACATCAGTCAGTTCCTGCCCGCTGATCTGTGATGACGCACCCCCACCTCCACACTTCACATAACTGTCATGCCGTACTTAAGACGAAGCGGAGTGGGGGGGGGGAGAGACACAGACATACAGACAGACGGGGGGAGAGAGAGAGAAAGAGAGAGAGGGGAAGGGAGTGAGAAAAGGAGATGAGCGATGGGAGATAAGGAGTGAAAGAAAGAAAGAAAGAAAGAAAGAAAGAAAGAAAGAAAGAAAGGATGAGAGCAAGACATAGACAAAGAGAGCGAGATTGTTGAGGCATTGACAGTCAGGGGGTGAAATGCTGACTAGGGTTCAGGTCTGTGAGGCAGCTGTGTAACAAACAGAGAGACGAGTCCCTGACTGGTTGTGTGTGTGAGTGATATGGAATCGGAGAGGGCTTGAAGGGAGTCATCTACAGTCTGTGACCCAGCTGCACCTCCTTGAGTGAAGGAGGACAGACTATCACCACTCCATCGTAAACGCATGGTGTGATGATGAGAAAATAGTAAATACCCTTCGAATGTACAGGGTCCTTCTGTTTGTCTGACTGAGGCCTAGAAACTAACTTGAACCATTTGAACCAAACTTGAAATTGTTATTTTTTGAGCGGTGCATACCGCTCCTAGTTTCACTCTGTCTGCTTTAGTACGGAACGTATTAGTACGGATCTCCATGTATGGAGATCCGTGCTCATACACATAAAGTAATTGATGTCACGGACAAAGCGGCCCATACATGGAGATAAGCATGTGTGTCATGTTTGCACCACTCACTTCGCACCGGTGCGATTTCTAGCTGAAGAGACTTAAAGAGGTCACCTGTCACCTAAAGGGCAGATTACACTGTGACATGAGCTTCTCTGAAAACGGTCTGAAACAGTCTCAAGCTCATGTCACAGTGCAATCTGCCCCTCGCCCCCCAACAAAAGCTGACCAGTACAGTAAGTAGTCATACAGTCAGGCTATACAGACAATGACATCATAAAAAATATTGACTTGTTTTTAAGATGATTCTTAAAGTGACAGTAACCCTTTAGGTGACAGGCCCCCTTTAAGAGGCGTAGAAGGGGAAAAAAAGAGCAGACCAAGTACGGTAAGCCATACTTATCCTTGTTTACTGGTGTCGCGCACCAAAAATAGCAGATCTACAAGAGTACAAGTTGTCACATTGTGAGCTCATAGATTCATTGTCAAAAAGCTTGTTTTGATGCAATGCGATAATCAGTGATATATACATTTTTCAGAATTCAGAATTCATAATAGACTCAGGGATTTCCAGATGATGTCATTTCCGGAAGCATCATTGGAATTGGAGTCATGGCATCCCTCCGGGGTGCGGGAGAACACAGTCTAGGGTAAAACCACTTAAAGCTGTGAATTTACATTGTGATACAGTAGGTCATGTGATTTTTCTACAACCGGTCTATCCTTCTAAAGCCAGTGGAATTTTGTTGGGAAACCCCCAGTACAGTTGATGCTTCATCTCCATTTGAGAACAACTGCCAGGTTCATTTGTTTGTGTTTGGAACACAGTTCTTATACAGCATACAGTATGCCACGATGCCATTGAGACCCTATGTGCGTTTTCATTGGAAAATAAATAACGCTGTGACCAAAGGAGATAGCGGCCTCTAGTGGCAGTCAGACTTCAGACGTGGGTTCTCAATGCATATTTAGTTCAAATGCTGTCTTAAATTCGATGGACTTATGAACTAAAAAATTACATATTTAACTAATATAGTACAATATGGTCCCCCCCCCACACACACACACACCACTTGTAATTATGCAATTGACAATGCTATATGATATAGATAGACCATACATACTGTGTAATGTCAGCTCTAAAGGTTGTGACATTCAAGTCTCTGTGTGGGTGTGCGTGGGCGTACACAGCGTGTGACGAGGTGTGTGTGTGTGTGTGTGTGTGTGTGTGTGTGTGTGTGTGTGTGTGTGTGTGTGCGTGCGTGCGTGCATGCATGTATGTGTGTGCGTGTGTGTGTGTGTGAGAGAAGTACAGAAATAGTACAGAAGAAGCTGTATACCTGCAGTGTGTGCCACCTACAGATTATTGATTCCAGGCCCTTATTAAATACCGAACACACACTTCACACGAGCCGTTCAGTCCCCAGGCACGACCGTCTATTGACTGCTGGGAAATGTCACATAGAGGGTGGATTCCTGCAGCAGGACACCCAGACCCCAAGGCCACCATGATGCCATAATTATTACACAAACATTGACATGGCGAGGACTTAAGCGGATTAATTAAGCACCTATGCACAGTGACCTACAGTACAGTACGTGAGCCAAGTCTCAAATGCATGGTAAGTTGGCAATAGATGTCCTGTAATGAATCAACATTCGTTCAACCAAATGACTTCATATAACAATCATGTTTTCTTTAGCTTTAGCCCAGTTGTGTTACCTACCTTAATCACATCAACTCTGTCGTCCCTATTTTGGGCAAACCTACTCAAATTGTCACATGCGTTGTGATGTGGTGCGAGCTTTTTTTTGGCAATTATCATACTCTAATGACGAAGTACAGTATATGACTTAAGTGCCTGTACAGGAATGTTAACCACTGAATTTCTACATAAGGCGTGACAGCCTGATTCAAGGAATGTGTGTGCATGCTAGAGTTGCAGCTGATGAAGAGGGGCTAGTTAAGTCCCACAGGTCTGCAGAAAAGCTCTGGGCTACAGCACAGGCTCACCTATTGTCCAACACTACTAGCATCACATGAAATGCCCTCAGAGGGCAACATAAGGCTCTACTTCATCATTTAGACCAGAGGAATGCTGTCAAGGCCTGCGTACGTATACAACCTGTGCTGCCGCAGGCATAGACGGAGGTGAGGGCTATCCATCTTTGCTGCGTGTGACATTTGACGAGAAGCATCACTGACAACCCAACCAACACATAATGCATTTAAAGCATGAGACTTTGGTAGAGTTTTAGGCTTAGGCTTGGCATCCGGAACCGGGTTCTTTTCGAGGAACCGGATCCAATATTTGAAGGGACCAGAGCCGTTTCCATCTCATTTGCATTGAGACAGTTCCCGTTAACAAATCCCAGATATTTCCGCTGCTCTGTATTCTTTCTTCATTGGCTGTGTGTGCATTGCAAGGGACTGTGGTGACGACCTCTACGTGAATGAGTGAACGCCCACCGAACAAGGCTGTCAACACCTCAGCGTGGCAAGAATCAGGAGATGGGCTCCTGCCCTATGGGCCTCATGGCTCGGCAAGGCTTATTTCTCCTATGGTACCAACATCAATACCACATGGAATTGTGGACGAAATCAACAAAATATTCTACGTTTTGGGTCTGAGAGGACAAACGTCATCAAATGGTGGTCCGTGGCTCAAATGCAGAATAAATAATGGACCTTGATGTGAAAAGGGTTGAAAAACACTGCTCTAGTTCATACCATATATAGCTTCATGAAGTTCACTCACCAAAGGCGCCGCTCACTTCTCACACTGGGTGTGACTTTTGATAAAACATCTCAGACACAGATGGAGAGAGAGCTCAGCCAGACATAGATAAACAGACAGACGGCTAGACAGAGACAGACAGGAAAAGAAGTTCCCACCTGGTAGATGTCTGATAGGCTGCTGCTCCCCGAGTCGCTGGCAATGCTGCATCCTGACTGGCTGGGAGCCATGTGCGTCACCTGATGGTGGGCGTGGTCTGTCAGGTGCATCTTATTGAGGTCGGCAGGAAGCTGTGCAGACAGACAGGAAGTGGGAATGAGAGAAAGAGAGAGTTCAACAGAAATACATATCCGCACATGTACTGTGTCTGTACACACACACACACACACACACACACACACACACACACACACACACACACACACACACACACACACACACACACACACACACACACACACACACACACACACACACACACACACACACACACACACTTTTCCCTGACAGTCTGAAGCAATTTGGCAGCCTCTGACAGCTTATGCTGGTAGGCCATTAACATGAAGGGAAGCGCCTTCAGACGACTGTAAATTATACGGCTGAGCTGCCCGGCAGATAATATTAGTAGTGAAAGTGGTGGAGGAAGAAGGGAGGCCGCTTTTCGTTGAGGTGAGGTGAGCGCAGCACAGAGCTACGAGACGGTAAATCTGGCCACAAGATGCCCTTCCAGACAGCTCCTCATTATGCAGACACAGGGACATGCTGGGCCCCTGATTCAGCCTGGGAAAAAGAGTTGGAGAGGCCCTCATTGCACGCTATAGAGAGAGATCTCTCTATAGCACTGCTGTTACTCAAAGATTTGCCATTACAGATCATTTCAAGTGACAAGCCAGAGGGCCAATTACATTAGTTATATTTCGTCGTTGTCGGGTGGGAACCTTGTTTGACAAAACCGTTTGTTTTGTATTTATCATTTTAAAAATGATTTAAATGATCTAAAAGCACACAACGCGCGTCGTGTGCTTGTAGATCGGCTGTTTTCACTACTTTCGTGCGACAGCCTTGTATGATGAAGCAGGGCTTTGCTTTGCGAAAAAATGTACAAATTTGAAACTTGGAGATACAAGGTTTCTGCTCGACAGTAACGATTTACTTTGTTGGCCGCCCAGCCCCCAAAATGGAACGAAGGCCGACATTTTATTTATAATTTTTTCCTAATGGACCGGCCGGGAATGAACCGGCCGTTCGGGAGTTGTCCCGCTTTTCCCAATGGCCAGCATGTCCCTGTGCAGACATCCCTCCCTGTCTGTTGGATATCGTCGCTGTCGGGTGGAAAGTAAACCTACTTTTCATTGGTTCAATATGTATACAACCCACAGGAAGACTTAACCTGGCGTCCATATTTTGGGCATGTCATTACAGGCAGACATGTTCAGCCGATTACAGGCTCACAGTGCGTCACAGTACCACACCTTGTGATCTTGTAGATTGGATATTTTTGCGCGGTACTGTCTAACGAAAAAGTATATAAAATAGGGCATTCATGTATGAAGAAAAAAAATGCATAGAGATGAAAAATGGACGAGATAAGTGTTCAGCCCAACAGCAACGATATACACACAAGCTGTGTAGATACACGTTTGTGCAAGCAAACACAAATGCATGCAAAATCAGGGAACATGATACTGAGGACACATGCTTGTGCACGCACGGCACGCGTGTGTACTGTATGTTCGCAAATACATATACACACATACATCCTCACAGACTGCCCCTAGGAGAAGAAGAAAAACTATTTGAGCACACAGCAGCCGTCAGTAAAGATGAAATCCAATTCCGCTCTGTCTTGCTTCTCTCTCTCTCTCTCTCTCTTACCCAACTTCAAACTTGAGCAGACGGCTTAAAGATTAGCCGTCGAGATAAGACACAAAAGAAAAAAAGGTCAGATGAGCAGTGACTTATCACAAAGTAAATCTCAAGTGCTTTCTTTCTTCTCGCTAACATGCTATCTTTCTAAAGCAACTCAAACATAGCACAGAGCATTGATTGTCCATTTCAACACTCAGAATTTTGTAGGGTTACTGAATAACTCTACCATATTCATGGGTTGCATTTGTAGTCCTACACCAGCCATGTTGAGGACCAACACAGGTGTTCTGATTGGTGTGTAGAACATTAGTTCTATGCCAATCAGACAAATAGAAACTCCTGTGTTGGTCCGCAACATGGCAGTTTAGGAGTACAAATGCAACCTATGAATACCTAATGGTATCCACAGCTTTCACATCATCAATCTACCAAACACTCTTATCCAGAGTGACTTACAAGTGTGTCACACCGTTTACAGAGTAAATGCCATGAAACCTAATCAACAAACACCAGGGTAAATAGACGAGTAGAGAGTGCATAGAAAACACTGTAGCGCATCAAAAAAACTATGATGCCGGGTACACAATGAACCTACTGTGGCATCTGTCTAAACAACACGCCGTCTAAATAACATTCTGAACTTTTGTGATCAAGCAAAACAACTAATTACAAACACAAACGGGAACAAGTAATTACATACATCTGCATGGTATAACTAGCATCTATCACAAAGGTGACCAGAAGGGATAGAAAGAAAGAGGAGTGCGAGGGGGTGAGGAGACTCAACACACTCCAGCTACAGTACTGAACAACAAACTACTATATCGTCACTGTCGGGCAGAAACATCATATCTCCAAGTTTCAAATGTGCAATTTCTTTGCAAAGTAAAGCCCTGCTTCATCATACCAGGCCATCGCACAAAAGTAGTGAAAACAGCTGATCTACAAGCACACCGAGAGGCGTTGTGTGCTTGTAGATTGGCTGTTTTCACTAGTTGAAATCATTTAAAAAATGATAGGTACGGTTTTGGACATACAAGGTTTCCACCCGACAACGATGATATATCAAAAAGGTAACCAGAAGGGATAGAAGGAAAGAGGAGTGCTAGAGGCACAACACACTCCAGCTACTGAACAACAAACTGATAGAAGGAAAGATGTGTGCTAGAGGCTCAACACACTCCAGCTACTGAACAACAAACTACTACACATGGTGGCGTAACACAAAAGCAGCATCCTATCGTACTGCCCTTACAAGAGCGCCTTACCAGTCTGGAGCGTGACAGGGTCAGGGTGAGAGAGGACGTTCGCCTCCTGCGACACCGGACAGACCTACAGCCCACATCCTCCATCGCCTGATCATCATCTGCCACCCCTCCCACACATACACACACACACACACAAACAAACGCATCGCCAAATGCTACGCTGGGATTGTATAGAGCCATGGTGCCACCATGCAATATTAAAGATGTTAAGTCTGGGGAGGGGCACTGCCTGTCCCCCCCTCCCCCCCTCCCCTCCTTCCCTGTTGTAACTGTACATGTCCCACCAACCACTTAAGTGTGTGGAATTGAGGGAAAGGCAGGGAATACATGTTTTAATGGGGTTAGGGGGGTTGGCCTGTTATGCTAAGGACCTACTGCATTTTAACCACTTCAAAAACCCTATATACTTCATTGACCGGTGTACCCCAGAGCTCTACATTTGGCCGCCTCATTTCGCCCCCTCTGCTCTTAACGTCTTCACAGTAAACAGCTCATCTAAAAGCTCACAACGCATCACCATTTGCAATATATCTTCAAACATTTTCACCCATAATGACGAGTTGACAATATAGTGTCATCGAAGGCAGCTGTGACCATCAACAACTGTTAGGTAATACGTTGTGATAGTTTCAGAGCCAGAGTGTCCATTTCACACAGTTAAATGAACACCAGAAATGTTACGGTGTGTTCTTCTGCAGCGCCGTACAAACATCACCTAAACTCAGCCACCACTAACGAGTTGACCAAAACGGCCCTCGTTCATTTAGCACGAGTGGCAGCTGATGTAAACATCTGAGTGATTGGCTAGGCCAAATATATACCGGTATATTTTATATACACACATATACACACATTACAGTAGCCACAGTCCGCTCAGAATGGGCCTGTCAGAGCGTAAGGATGAATAATGTACAATCTATTTTTCCTCTCTGTACATTCTCACACACCCTGCACTGCCGCTTCTCTTCTGTCTCAGTATCTCACACACACACACACACACACACACACACACACACACACACACACACACACACACACACACACACACACACACACACACACACACACACACACACACACACACACACACACACACACACCTCCATCATTACATTTGAATCTTGACACGTTTGCTTGCATTAAAGTGAAATCCATTTTCCATTAGGTAGGGCAGTGGCAATGCAATGTCTGGATCACTTAGTGTTGAGCCTAGAGCGAAGCAGGCTTCACAAACTCTCTCTGCCTCTCTCTCTCTCTCTCTCTCACTCTCTCTCGAAAACACTCTAAACTATGAACTGAGGAGTATCCGTCAATAGACAACACCTAGGATGTCAAGTGTGGCCAATTCTATTAGATAAAGAGGAAGAGGTATCGGAGGAAAACAAGAAAAAAACAGACTAGAGTTTGTGTATGAGAGAGAGAGAGAGAGAGAGAGAGAGAGAGAGAGAGAGAGAGAGAGAAAGAGAGAGAGACGGTATTAGGTAGATGTAAAGAATGTCAGAGGAGAACGAAAAGAGAGAGGGAGAGAGAGAGGAATACCAATCCGTTCGCCCGTTTGGCTGTTCGGCCAGGGCGTCTATCCGGCGTAATGTTAAAACGTTAACATTAAAACCTATGTTTTTAAATAAATGTAGTGGCGTAAAAGTACAATATTTGGATCCGAGATTTAGTGGAGTCGAAGTGAAAGTATTGCAAATCGGAAATACTCAAGTAAAGTAAAAGAAAAATACCTCAAAATTTTACTTTTGTACAGTTAAGTACAGTACAGCCCCACCGAACGGTCAGCGCGGTGAGCGTGAGACCGGCGGGAAAGATTTGGTAGAACGGCCAAACGGGAGAAAGGATCTGTTACCAGAGAGAGAGAGAGAGAGAGGAGATATACATACAGTATACAAAGAGAGACGGAGGGACGAGAGAGAGAGAGAGAGATAGAAATATATAGATAAATCAATACGAGAGAGCGAGAGATTGAAAGAGATAGAGAGAGAGGCCTCAGTCTCAGGTAAATAGTCATTGATTTCTATATGATGGAGCAGGTTTTCAGGTGGCAGCGATGAATGAATCTCTTTCTCCCAGCGTGCACTGCACACATCCAGCCAACCACACATAAAGAGACGCCAATGAATGGATCAGTCGGCCAAACCAAATCACTTCTCACAACAACTTCTCTTTCTCTCTTTCTCACACACACACACTCACACTCACACACACACACACACACACACACACACACACACACACACACACACACACACACACACACAGTTCGCATCCTAACATAGTTCCATAAACACAGAGGTATTATTGAGACACAGCTGATCATATCCAGCAAAACGACGCTCTGGTTCCAGTTAAGAACCGCCCGCGGAAGCTTGTGATCGGCTGAACCGGAGGTAGGGAGCGCTCCGTTGTGTACACCTGGACCGCACGGAGGTGCCGAAAGTCGGGGGGACGAAGTTTTACTATTCTGTCCATAACGGCTTATAACTTGGTAACGGCGCCGAGTAGGCTCATGCGACCGTCGCAAGTTCGCACCGCTCGATACGGCGACTCGCTCGCTCCCGCTTGCACGGCGGTGTCTCACGTGGCTCATGGTCGCCTGAGACGGCGCACCTCCGTCATCTACACCGAAAACAAGTGCTCCACCCTTGGTCCATTGTTGGAACCGGGACGGTGTTTTGATTCACACCCAGCAAATCGGCTGAACAGCAGGCATATGGGGGATCGAGGGGTAGAGAGAAGGGGGGGGGACTAAAGAGGGAGGGAGAGAGAAGTAGGAGAGAGAGTGGAGAGAAGAAGGCAGGGAAAAGGTAAAGAGGTAGAAAGAAAGCAAGCAAGAAAGACAGACAGACACAGACAGACAGACAGACAGAGGGTTGCATGTGTCTAATTGCAGCAGTCTCGTGGCTCTTATTCACACGTTAAGACTTAATCGAGCTCCAATCCCCTCCCCCCCGTTTTGCCAACCTCTCCCCATGGGGGGCGTAGAGGGAGGAGCGGGGGTCTCCCGTTCTGCTCATGCATTAGTGATGAGAAACTTAGCAGATTAAATATGAATGCTGTATGAATCCATCAATTCAACTGCTGGAGGAGGAGGCCAAGCCAGGCAACCATCAAGTTCACTCTAAAAACTGTTTGTGTGTGCGTGCGTGCGTGCGTGCGTGCGTGCGTGCGTGCGTGCGTGAGTCTCTCTCTCTCTCATATATACACACATACATACTGTATATACAGTACACTGTATATCGTCGTTGTCGGGTGGAAACCTTGTATGTCCAAGACCGTTCATTTTGTATTCATCATTTTAAAAATGGAACTAAACTAGTGAAAACAGCCAATCTACAAGCACACAACGCCTCGCACTGCGAGGCGTTGTGTGCTTGTAGATCGGCTGTGATCAACAGTGACGATATACTGTATTGCTGAATGCTGTCCATGCAGTCCATTCTCTTTGCCATTTTTGTGAACGTGTCTTCTTTCTCTAGCTCCATTAGACTTTTTTTCTTTTTTCCTAACAGACTTAATTCATGACAGGCAGGCCAAAGTAGGAAAAACAATTTAGCGAGTAATAATTTCCCCCTTCTAACCCTCTCATATAAAACCCCATTTAACCTAATGCAGCCAATTCCACTTGTGATATAGTATCTATGGGACCGAGCGTGCGTTCGGTAGCCCTCCCCATCGTTTCCTCCGGTGATATAACGCGCTATTAAACCCAGACTGACCGGGCGAAAGGGTACTGGGTCTCCCCAAAGCATTTTAGCACGGCCATAACATTTGCTCCATTGTACGTACGTCGATGGGGACAGAGACAGAGTTCAGAGCCACATGGAGGACTAGCTAATGTTGTTTCCCAAATAGTGAGCCGGGACCCATCTTTGGGTAAATATCTAAAAAGAAATCTCAGTTTGATTTACATTTTACGATGCGTTTTGAGCTTGTAGATCTGCTATACATTATTTCAAAACATTGTGATCAATTAAAAGCAACTCCAACAGAGTATTTCATAAATAACATTTAAACATCTATTAATTTCAATGAATACATTTTGAAAAAGTTTAAGTAGTGAAAATAGCAGACTTACAAGCTCACAATAACTTGCATTGGTTCCAGGAAAAAGTACAAACAAATGCAGATTTACAACCTCACAGCCGTGAGCTTAGATCTGTTTTTAAGTGACACTGTTGTACAACATGGTCCTCGAAGTATAAAATAAAATAGGCCTTAAGTATCAATTTAGTTGATTATAAAAAATCGATTCGCCTTTGTTGGAGGGAGCCCAGTTGCCAAGTAACTGTCCGTCATAGACATCCTTCGCACGTTGAGGCTGCAGTGAGCGAGCGTGCGTGAGTGCGTGCACGTATGTGTGCATGCATGCAAGCAAGGACAATGCAGCAAGAAGTGCTCATGATGATGCAATATTTTAAATGACGTCAAGTGGAAGACACACCACACGAGCTACAGTAGCATCACTTAACAACGCTCCACAGAGGGAGACGCCACACTGACACAGACACCGAGAGAGAAGAGACGAGAGGCCAGAGTGAGAGGACCTCAGCAGTGGTGGAAAGAGTACTCAAATGTAAAAGCATCCATACTGCAAAGTAGAAATAATACAAGTAGGCTAAAATTCTGGAATTCAAAAATGTACTCGAGTAAAATTACAAAGGTATTGGCAATTTGGCATCAAAATGTACTTAAAGTAGCAAAAGTAAAAATAGTCATTATGCAGAATGTCCTATTCAAATTTCAAATGTATACAAATATTTTGAAAATACCAGATCTATAAATAGCTTAAGTGGTTAGTGTACGTTTTGTAATAATTATCAAAATCTACAAAGTAACAAGTGACTACAAATGTCAAATAATTGTAGTGGAGTAAAACTACAACATTTGCCTCTGGGGTGTAGTTAAGTAAAAGTACTGAAAATTTGAAGTACTCCAGTAAAGTAGTAAAAATAAATGTACTAAGTAAATGTACTTAGTTCAGCAGCGGTGGGGTGACAAGGCAGAATTCTGAAGAGGTTGGCTCGTAATTAACACAGATATGAGTTTTTAAGCGGGCGCTGTGGTGGGGGTGGTGTATGTGGGGTATAGTTCCTTGGCTGGGCACTCCAACACGCTTGTCTAGCCTACACCAGTGGTTCTCAAACTTTTTCAAGTCAAGGACCCCCAAAATGATATGTATTTGGCTGTGGACCCGCCTCTGAAGTTTTCTCTTTTTTCTTTCCTTCAAAAATAGCAGATCTGCAAGCTTGTGAGCTTGTATATCAAGGCTATATCAGAGGGTAAGCACTACGCAGAAACAGGGACCAATGTAGTTCAATGTTTGTGGGGAATTGGCATAAAGATTGTATTAGAACAGGGGTTTTCAAAGTGGGTGACGGGACAGCCTGGGGTGACGCGGCGGCAGTCCAGGGGTGCCGCGAGATCATTTGATAATATTTGGAATTTATTTGGAAAAAAATATTTAGTATCATTTTATCAAGTACAAAGTTATTTTCAGTCAGTTCTAACCAATCGTTTTCCTCGCAACATAATCACTAAAATATCGTCACATTATATTCAAAAATTTGCACACATTTTCACGACCTTTCAAAAATAGCAGATCTACAAGCTCGCAGCGCGGCACTCGGTGCCGCGCTGTGAGCTTGTATATCTGCTATTTTTCAATAGCTAAAGTATAAAATAATTAAGGCCCCTCCACCTTGCGCCCTAGTAACTCAGTCCCACTTTCCCCCCCCTTGTGACGCCCACATGTTCTTATAGACACGACAGGAAGCTGGCCTCATTTCTCCCTGCGTGCAGCACACTCTCCAGGTAACTCCATAAATTCACCAGCCACCTGCAAGGTTTTACCAGCCTGCTAGGAGTCCTTTTGAGCGGAAAAAAGGGCCTCCTAGACCTAAACGATGGCTAGTTGCCTGCCAGAGTAAATATTATAGTGTTCTGTTAACTCTGAAAGGCCGTCGCGGTCCATAGGACCAGGTCCGTAATGGTCCATTTTTAGACTCTCCGGGTTAAAATAACTCAGGGCTTTTTGCTGTACAAGACTTTTACAACACTGGGAGCCAATGCCATCAAAAAATCAAAAAAGATTTTGCGAATAGCATGTTCACAGTATCTATACGGAGTGTTTCTCAAACTTTTTTGTTTCGGGGCACCCCTGTAATTCACTTTTTCCATCCACTGCACCCCTGAATTACATTGTTATTTTACATCCTAGAGGATCATTCCTATGTCTCATGAGGAAACTATGCGCTGCCATTCCACTTGAACCCCAGCATCCCTATTCTGGGGGGGAACATTCGCCAAAAAATAGCAGAGCGCGTTGCGACACGTTGTGAGCTTGTAGATCGGCTATTTTTGGCCAAGACATTAGGTGTAGATTAAAAACACACCAAATACAGTGCAACTCAGGTCTGTTTTACTAAGTATAGAGGGTTAAACTGAAGTGTGATATCGACAAATTCCTAATATTATTAAAGTATTCTGCGGCATCCACTTTGAGAAACCCTGATCTATACTGTAGCTCACTTCAAGGACAGTATGGAGAAGTTCTTGAATATACTGCGAGCAGATTCAGATAATGCATAGAAAGAAGATACAACCCGCACTCTCCATAGGAGTCTTTTTTAACAATGTTTATGATCCGCAGCAGCAGTCTACCAAACAGACGCGTTTCAACACGCAGGTCCAGTCTAACACGGACGAAGGCCATCCTAAACGAACACCTAACAAACACCCTAGCATGTACTTACAGTATACAATGGATTGTGCAAAACACGTGCTTGGTGACGTCAAAAATCTCAAAATGTAATGTCACTATAGAACTCTTTTAGAGACTTTTCGGTTACAAGTTTTGACAGACAGTAGTGTCATAACCAGAATGTTGTTTGACATGAAGGTGACTGGCCTCTAGAGGTCAGTATAGTGACAAATGGCCTCTCTGTGTTGTCCTGTGGAACAGTAACAAGTCAATGCACCAACCTCATGTGACCGATCACTGAACCGAGGCAGCTGCAATGACATCATCCTGCCAATGGCTTAGGAATGACAAATGTAAAGACTGTTTGATACTTACAAAACCAAAACCACCCTAAATGGTCAAACACACATTTAATTCTATATGTGAGAATAGCTTTACTAAAACTGGTGAGTGAATGAGGTCAGGCGCAGTTACATTTTTAACACAACTCACCTGCTCTCACTTGCAAAGATTTTCGGAATCTTACATACATGCCTGCATGCATGTGTGTGCCTTTGCACATGCACATTCAACCAAGTCAAATCTGCAGTGTAACTTACACATTTATAACTCTGAGAGTGTACAACTGTAACCAAATGTACCCTCGCCATCCTCAAGGATCACCCCCTCCCCCACCATCGCTCTGCATTTCACTTTTTTCACACTCCTCCCTCCACCTTCACTTGTTCTTGTATTCTTCCATTCAGCCCGTGTTCCACCTCTTACCCCTCTCTCATTCATGGACCAACACACACACAAACACGCACACACACACAGACGGGTGACGTGTCTGTAACCAATAGACACACATACGCACACATCCAAATTTAGCCCTATAGCGATGTTTGAAAGATCAATTGAGGCCACTGTCAGCGTGGTGTAATGTGGTTAAAGAGGTGCACAATCGGACAGTGTCGGGAAACGCGAGCACACACAAACACACATGCGCACGCACGCACGCACACACACACACACACACACACACACACACACACACACACACACACACACACACACACACACACACACACACACACACACACACACACACACACACACACACACACACACACACACACACACACACACACACACACACAGTGCATGTGAACTGCATGGCCTTTTGGCACACACCTGCCCTCAATCTTGTTACTGGAGATCCAGAACAGGACAGACAGACAGACAGACAGACAGACAGAAGGAAAGATACAGAGGGATGGAGGGAATGAGACAGAACAAAGACAAAGAACACGAAGAAAGGAAAGAAAGGAGGAGGCCTGGGGTTGAAAGACGGAGCGAGAAAGACAGAGACAGCGAGGGAGAGAGGATATGAGTCACAAAGAGAGACACGGTGAAAGATAGGACGCATATAATAGAGAAAGAGGTGAAACCGAAGCAAGGGTTGAAAAGAGGACAAAGAGATGGAGGCAAATGGAGAGAAGAAAGAGTCGAACGTTCTCCAGAGAATCCAATTCTCTCTCTCTCAATCCTAATACTATAGGGCAGCGATTGCGTGCGTAGTCTGCGTACGCGCGCGCACGTGTCTTCTATAGAGTACTGCAGCAGCTGGGACAAAGAGAATGCATAGAATGTGGAATTGGAGGTGACCTTAGTTGAACGCGCGCACACACACAAACACGCACACACACATATACAATACGTCTCCATTTCTCCTCAGCCACATGAGCAGCTAGTTTCCCCATAGAAAGTGAGGACTTCACTGAAGTTTTTGAAACAAGAAGTCGTCGTGCCATTGGCTGACGTGGCGAAAAAGTCATTATGTCATTGGCTGACATGACCGACATGTGGGAAAAGTCATCATGTCATTGGCTGACGCGAGGACATACGTCGGTTAGCGCCGCGCTAGAGCGGAGTGGTCGTTAGCTGTCGCAGGTGGTCAATACTGGGCTGTCATTGGCTGTCACTGGCCCTAGATTGAGCTGTCATTGGTGTGCATGGGGGTTCTGCTGGGTGGATAAACAGCCATTAGTTGGCAGGTACAAGTACAAACCAAGGCAGGGGTGCCAGGATTGTGACAGGCGGGAAGCTGGTCGGCACTGCCAACAGCTCTTACAATGCCCTGGTTGTCTAGAGAGAGAGAGAGAGAGAGGTAGAGATAGGACAGGAACACAGATGTAGAGCCCGACATATACATATATACGCTTTGGCCGTTACATCGTTTTGTTTTGTTTTTCTTTTTTGGCATCTGCAATTGTGCAGCCGATGTGTCCCTACTCCCGACTCTTAACCACTTTCAACCTAGTGTCCCCATTTTGTCTCCATCTTATAGGCAAATATTTACATACGTTTTTAAAGATAGCAAACTACAAGCTCGCAATGTCTGAGATCTTACTGTATGTTCAATATCACTGTGTAGTAACTACACTGTGTGTACGCCTGTGTGTACGTGGATTAGAAAGAGTCGCGGCAACAACGGTATTGTGGGGTTATGTTTGTGCAGCTGCATGCATGTGTACATTACCTGCACGTCACGTCACGTGTGTGTGTGTGTGTGTGTGTGTGTGTGTGTGTGTGTGTGTGTGTGTGTGTGTGCGCGCGTGTTTGTGTGTGTGTGTCCTCCATGCACACCCATGCTTGCACTGTGCACCTGCATTTGGATGTGTATGTACGTCTCTAGACCTGTGTTTAAACGCATGTGTGTGCCCGCAGTGCACACCTTCAAGTCCCTGCCAAAACAGCCTTGCATGTGTCTTGTCATGAATATTCATGAGATGGTCTGATATCAACCTGTCGCCTTCTGTCTAGTCGCTCTCTCCCTCCCTCTGCCTCTCTTTGTCTCGTCTCCAGTGGTGGAAAAAGTACTCAAATGTTTTAAGTAAAAGTATCAATACTGCAATGTAGAAAAGGTTGTAGAGCTACTGTAACACTACCCAGCTCCCAGACGGCTGGAGATGTTCTGCTCAACAAAATGCTACGTGAGCCAAGACGGTTCTTAAGGAAAAAAAAAACAATTGTGTGTTCTTTAACAAGACGCCGTTCGCTATCGTGGTTTTCTCGTTTTACCACTGCAGTGTCTGGTCTCCCACTCTCACTTCCTCCTTGGATTTGTGGTTCTAAAAGTAGCAAAACGCTTGATTGATAAACAACAGCAGATCAATAACAAAGAGGGAGAGGGAGAGGGAGAGGGAGACAGAGACAGAGAAAGAGAGAGAGAGAGAACTACAGGAAATTGTGAGGCATTTCTATCTGGGTCTCAGAGGAAGACAAGCCATGGTCAGGTCCACCGGACACAGAGAACAGCCACACACACTCTGGCTCCCCTGTGTTAACAGATGCTTCCTGCCCTTTGCCCTACCCCATGCTGATTCTCTCTCTCTCTTTCTCTCTCTCTCTCTCTCACACACACACACACACACACACACACACACACACACACACACACACACACACACACACACACACACACACACACACACACACACACACACACACACACACACACACACACACACACACACACACACACACACACACACACACACACACACACACACGTTGCCCGGGTTGCAGCTCCACCACTGAGGTCCCCTGTGGTGGTGCTGATGTTGTTGTTGTTGTTGTTGTTGATGAGGTTGGATCCTGTCCTACTCATCACTGCACAGATGAGATAAGACTAAACCAGTGTTTGTCAAACACTGTCATGTCAAGGACCAGCACTTTTATTGAATGTATTCGGACCCCATCTTGTGTCAGGGACCCCCATAAGATTTGTTGTGGGCTGTGTTTAATTGTTTAAACTGTCCCTCGTTTAGCTGGGGATTCCCTGAAACCACCCTCAAGGACCCCCGGGGGTCCCCATACCACATTGTGGACTAAACAAAGATAGCCAACAGCTGTGATCCGGTTGTGAGATCTACTTCCGCAATTCTACTGGGTAAACAAAACAAAACCGTCCATAACCACAGGTTGGTTTTCTGTGCCAACGTGGCTGGTAGAGTTCAACATGTTCTCACCCCTGTAACCTCACACTATGGCACGTTTCACAACAGCACATCTGCAATAGGCAGACCAATACAAGTCTGATAACAGGAAGGTACTCTATGTAAGGAACTGGTTGGCTACCAATAGTCCTCCTCCATTCACTAAATTGCCAGTAGAGTAACTGCCTCGCCACAGGCTAACTGGTAAGAGACAATCCACGACAAGCTTCTCTCTTTGGGATTAACACTTTTATTACCAACAGCCACCAAACTCATAATTACTGGCTAGACTAAGAAAGCACTCTGCTACAGTAACGGTGATCTAAGTGCTCTGATAGGCTTACCCACATACTGTAAACCCTAGCCAGGCTCTATGTGCAACATGTGCTGATGCATGGAGAGAGTCATTTAGCACTGCAGCTACAGTAAACTCTCATTTACAGTAGCAGTGTGATAATACAGGTGTCCAAATACACAAACACATAATGTGGATATAATACAGTAATTGACTGTTGATAGTGTTGTCTCCACAGAAAAGCTTTACAGCTGTTTGTTATGTTGAGGATTCGCTCTTGTGCAGATTCCTCGGAGTTCACAAATATTAACCGGACTATACAGCCAATGAACAACATGTGTATGTAGTGTGTTGTGTGTGTGTGTGTGTGTGTGTGTGTGTGTGTGTGTGTGTGTGTGTGTGTGGACCAAGGACTTGGTTGAAAAACAAACAGGAATTCTGCTGAATCAGGAGAAATTAGACCTGCCACTTTGGGTCTTTGTGCATTCAGAGTTTAGGCCACAATACCCGAGCCCAAGACACACACAGTGTCTGTCAGCAAGGGCAAAGGCAAACTCTCTGTCCCTCTCTCTCTCAACACACACACACACACACATGCACACACACACACTTACTTTCCGTTTTTCACACGCACAGAGCAATCCATCCTTCCCATTTTGTATTTATAAACGCCCTTGAAAATTATCCACTAGGGTTTCTGGTTATGTCGCTAGTGGAGAGGAGGTGAATCAATAGCACTAAGATAATGGCTACAAGAGGTATGGGAGAGGGGCTGAAATATTAGCACTGTGCTTCGTGTGTGTGTGTGTGTGTGTGTGTGTACACAGGGGCTCATCACTGACACAAGAGCCGCAGTGAGGGGGGCTTTGGTGGGCGAGTGTGTGTGTGTGTGTGTGTGTGTGTGTGTGTGTGTGTGTGTGTGTGTGTGTGTGTGTGTGTGTGTGACTATCAGAGAGAAGCAATACATATGGCTCTACTTTATGTGTATGTGATTATGTGTGTACGTAGTAATAGTCTGCTCATAGTAATAGATACATTCATCCTCTGGCGGTAAGTCAAGTGCATGCATGGTGTGAGTGTGTGTGTGTGTGTGTGTACGTGCGTGCGTGCGTGCGTGCGTGCGTGCGTGCGTGCGTGCGTGCGTGCGTGCGTGCGTGGCATGTATTGTACGTGGTCTATGTCTACACTTACTGGCACGGCACGCTCTTGCTCATGTCTCTCATGCACAGTAAAATCCTCAGTGTTAATTTATCTCAGAGTGTACAAATGGGTCCACAGTAATGAGACCATACTGTTCACACAACACAAACAACTTGTTTTCATGGCTTCACAGGCCAGAAGAAAAGTGGTTCTTTGCACTGGCTCCCGTCCCAGTGGAGCCATGTTGTCAGATGGGTGGCTAGTTTAGAACCAGGTTTACAAGTTAAATGCCGCTAATTCCCTGGTGGGGCAGCCTGGCGCTTATTTAAGGCTGAAACCAAAAGTGTCACACAGGTCACAGGGATTCAATCGATAGTCATATTGCAGTTGTTGATCGCACACAATCACGGCGCAGTAATAAAAAATCTATAAACGCTCGCAGTCAATAGTAACAGTCGCCCGCTATTACCGGCGAGCTTTTCCAACAGGTTTCACACAAAGTAGCGTGCGCCGTGTGTGAATGAGAGCTCCCTTTATCAGAGGTCAAATGAAGTGAAGAGCTATCGGCAAAGACTAAACGAGGGCAGAGGATACGGGGATGTTGGTCTTTTGATTAGGCTGCGAGGGTCTCAGACACCGACAAAGTCAACATCCAGTCGGGAGGGAAGGGAAGCACGCAACCATTGTTAGAAAATAGGGATGGGACGATATGAAAATGTCATATCACGATTTTTGTGACAAAAAAAATTGCGATTTACGATATTATCGTGATAATCTAAATCCATTATCCTGGGGCGGAACATTAAATGTTCCGCCCCAGGATAATGGATTTAGATTATCACGATAATATCGTTTTTGGCAAATTTTGCCAAAAACAACGCTGCGACGCGCTGTGAGCTTGTAGATCGGCAATTTTTTGGCAAAGACATTTGGGATAGAGAGTGAAAAAAAGACATCAAGCATGTATCAAGCATGTATATTATGAATACCTTTTACCAATTATAGGGGGTTTAAGTGGTACCGGATATGCAGCTCGGCAAATAAAAGGTGAATTGATCCCAGATTCCCAGCGCACGACGGAGGACGATATCACGATAAATTAAATCTCCGCAATACTATTATCGTGAGTGTTTTTGTATCACAAACGATAAACGATAATATCAAGTATCGTCCCATCCCTGTTAGAAAAGAAAATGATTCCGCCCATGTCGTTCCCAGCACAATGTTCCCTGGGCTAAATGAAATTCCTGTGATAGTGACACATGAAACACACAGCCGATGGGAAGCCATTTGACACCACGCGTAACTCAGCATTTCTGTGCTTTTTGACACCCTCGAGGAAAAACGACTCACGCCGGCGATGTGGAAACATGAGCGCGTACAGAAATGCGTACAGTGTAAAGAGGAGCACATATCACACGTAGGGTTCCCGACACAACCCATTTGAAAATTCCATAGGTTTTGAAGACTGCAGATTCAAGACACGGATTGTGAACTCCTCGCACATTGCTTCATACTTTCAAACTTAAGTCACACTCTGGGAATTTCCAGACTTTCCAAATGTTCCTGTGTCGTTTTTTTTTTCTTTATTTTTTTTCTTCTCTCATCTCGTTAAAGACCTGAAACTTGTCATTTTCAATACAACTCCATACTTTCCAGAACTGCATAAGAGACCTCTGATAAGTGAAGGGGGAGGGAGGGGATGAGGGGGTGGGGCAGGCCTGAGGTATAGGGGGGCACCACTGGGTGAGACTCAGAGCGGGATTCATTGGCTAGGATTCAGTGGTAATTTACGAGTTATGGAGGATGAGTTTGGCCCGGCCTGGCTTGGCCTGGCCTAATGTGGCCCTCATTGATCTTTATCACCCTTACTTCCTGTATATTCGATACCCTGGGCCTCACTAAAAGCTCTCTCTCTCTCTCTGTTGTCATGTTTCTCCCTGTGCCTCTCTCTCCCTCTCTCTCTCTCTCCCTCTCCATCTTTTACCCATCATCTATGTTTCTCCAGCTGCCTGTCTCTCATCTCTCCCTCTGATTCTTTACTTTCCATCGTGTTCCCTCTCTCCACCCCCTCCATCCGTCCATCCGTCCATCCGTCCGTCCGTCCATGTCTGTCACTTGGTCTGTGTGTCAATGCTGAGGTCAAACGAGGCAGAGGGAATCTATCAAGGCCAACGATGCCGACGGCAGCGGCAAGCGTTACACAACCCAGTAAAAGGTCAGCCTCTCAGATCACACACACACAGTCTGTCAAAAAAGTTGCGTGCCAGCAGAGCCGGTGGCCAGCAGTAGCACTGATCTGATGAGCATTGTCTTACTTGTCTGAACACTCGCAGTGATAGAAAAAATACACTGTTAAACCAGACATCAGTCTTCCACGCCGGGCAACCCTACCCACATCATAAAAATACATTTAATTTATCACCCACTTTACATTTTTGCAAATCACAAAGTGCTAGTGTTTAAAAACAATTATGAAGTTTTTTTTACGTAATCCCTATGTACTTCATCATACAACGAATGGCGAAAATAGCAGAGCTACAAACTCACGATATGTTGCGTCGCAAATGTAAAACGTTAATATATTGAAGACCTTAAAAAAAAAATCATCGCCAAAAATATGCACAAAGGGTTAACGTGGTTAAGCACCTTGACAGAGACTGAGTAACGAGCCAGCTAAATGATAAGTTAGGAACCAAATGGACCCTTATGGGTCTGTGAGTGTAAAAATGGAACCTACACGCTCAGAGATAAATGAACATTGATTTTACGATATAAATTGAGGTCCCAGAGATAGAAATGCCATTAAATGGGGGTCCGTAGCCTAATACATGTCAAACTGGGGGTCCTTGAAATTAAAATGGTTAAGAATCACTGCTAGAGACGTAAAAATATTCCCTTATATGGGGGTCCCTGGCATATCTTTTCAAAGAGGGGTCCGCAGGCTAATAAGTGTTAATTTCGTCCTTGACATGAAAAGGTTTGAGAACCACTGTTCTAGGGTGTCCCTGTCAGTCAATGTGTGGACATCATGTACCAGAGCAGGACAGATGCTACCTCCCTGACTTCCACTCCTTCCTACCACAGCCCTGGGCATACATCGACTGGAGGGTTCTCATCAATGGAAGATCATCTGGAAGTCACTTTAAATTAACATAAAACAATCATCACATTTCATTGCTGAACTGAAATCGTTTGGGTTAAGTGCCCAGGGTAACTCTCTGCAGCCATGTCTGCTGATGCACGATGGTGTGTTTAATTAAACGTGGCAGAGAGAGTAGGACGCGTTCAACGTAAATGAAATGTATAACAGCATCTGGGCATGAAGCCACAGCTAGGGTAGCCTAAAGTTCCACAGGTCAACAGTCAGCACTACAGGAAGAACTAGAAGCAGTGCTCTTCCGAGCACAGGTCTCCACCAGGCCGTGCGTCCTGGTGGTGCTACTGTATAATAGGCCAATGTAAAAAGGGTGGCATATGTTCTTCACCTTAGATCTTTCATGGCAATCGGACGCTGCATGCATGATTTCAAGCATTGTGTTCCAAAAATGTGTTTTGCTAAAGTCTACCTGCTGGTGGCGCTATAACAGGACAATGTTAAAAAGGTAGCATTTGTTCCTTGACCTAGTGGGAATATGTGTGGCAAATGTCACGGTAATCGCAAGCTGCGTTGATGATTTGAGGCATTTTGTTCAAAAACGGAGCAATCCTGCAAACTTTGGAAGCTAATATTAGCCAATCAGGATGGAATGTGAAATATCAGACGGATCGGACTTGATCACATGACTATAGAGATACTGTGTACCGATTCGCATGATTTTTGGATAAAATCTCAAGGAATAATATCCAAAAATGTGTTTTACATAAGTCGGCCCAAAGGTGGCGCTATAAAAGGCTGATGTGAAAAATGCAGGGCAAAGGTTTATCCTTAGCCTCTAGGGAGTGCGCTTACAAAGTTTGAAACTGATCGGTGGAGTTATAGGTAAAACCACAAATCGGGCTGTTATAGCGCCACCATGAGGCTGATTTAAAAAAAATTAAGTGGCATTTCTTCCTCGGCCTAGTGGGAACGTGTGTGCGCGATTTCATGATAATTGCACTTTGCGTTTGTGATTTGAGGCATTGTGTTCAAAACGGCTCAATCCCACAAACTTTGGAAGCCAATCTTAGCCAATCAGGATGGAATATGCAAAATCGGACAGATCCGTGTCGATCACATGACTGTCGAGATATTGCCTACCGATTTGTAGGATTTTTGGACAAAATCTGTAAGAGTAGTGCACAGAAATGTGTTTTGCGAACATCGGCCACTAGGTGGCGCTAGAAAAGGCCCATTCGAAAAATGTAGGGCAGAGGTTCTAGATTGGCATCCAGGGAGTGTGTGTGCTCACTTTGGCAGCGTCCGGGCCAACGGCGACTGAGATTAGGTGTTCACAAACTGCGAGGACGCACGCACGGACGCACGGACGCACGGACGCACGGACGCACGGACGGACGGACGGACGGAGGGGAAAACATAGTCTCCCCTCAGCCTTCGGCTGGTGGAGACAATTACTCTCTGTATTACAATAATAAAAAAAAAACTGTAAATCCTGTTGAATACACCTGAATGTGTTGTCTACACTCTTCTCAATAATTTCACTGAAATCACAATATAGCAAATCACAAGAAACCCTAAATTGGAATAGGCACATTTTACTAAGTTCTCAGGAGAACCTTATTTAAATTATTCAAACTGTTACATTTGGAATTCCCAAGCCCTAAATAGGGTCATTAAACTCCAAAATCATAGCAAAACACATTTAATTCTGAGAAGCATGTAGAAACGTGAAACTCACTCCAAGTGGAGCTAGGAACTTTGCATGCAGAACAGTTGCGATACTTCATTTTGACCCGTCAGTCAGTCTGCCCCACCTTAACTAACCCATACCTGAATCCCTCATTATACTGCAGCTCTCCTACACAGCCACCCCCGCCCACCCCGCCGACCCCTCCATGAGAAGGAAAAAAATTACTATTCCGTGCAGCATCCATTCCAGGGCTGATTATGCCAAAGTTCAGTGAAGCCCATTGATTGCTGAGGAGGCAAGAGCAGCCCAGGTCTGGCCTTGCTGCACGCTAAGATGGGAAAGTCTGCACACACCGATGAGGTAATGAGAGAGAGAGAGAGAGAGAGAGAGAGAGAGAGAGAGAGAGAGAGAAACAAAGGGATATAAAGTGAGGAAAGAAGAGTCTTGGGAAGCCACGATTCTTTGTCATATCGTATGAGAGAAACAATAGTACAGGGTTAAAGAACAGGTCATGCTGGGGCGCCCGCTAACCTGGCGGTCCAGGAGTGTACCATGCATGGGCTCTGATGCCTGACAGCGTGTCGCGAGTTCGAGTCCCGATCCCGGAGACCTTTGCTGCGTGTCACTCCCCATCTCTCTACCTGTTTCCTGTCAGTCTACTGTCCAATCAATAAAGGCATAAAAGCCCCATATCTTTAAAGAAAATTAAATGCCAAAATCATGCTTAAAAAATGTAGTATGATTTATACTGCCGGTATTACACTCAATAGCAGATCTATAAGTTGTAATACTTATCAATACAGATGGGTGTACAAAGAGTACTAGTGATGTGCAGCAGCAACAACAGCAATAGCATGCTGCTGAAAACAACAGACCAAACTATGTATTTATGTAAATAATAGATGGAGAGATAGCGTGAGAGACGCACATGTTTGCGCGCGCGCACACACACACACACACACACACACACACACACACACACACACACACACACACACACACACACACACACACACACACACACACACACACACACACACACACACACAAAGAAACAGAGAGGAAGAAAAGGAAGCATTATCCTGCTAAAACAGTACAAGTTAGGAAGGACGTCATCTCTGTGTGTGTGTGTGTGTGTGTGTGTGTGTGTGTGTGTGTGTGTGTGTGTGTGTGTGTGTGTGTGTGTGTCACAGTGTGCGTGCGTGCGCGTGTTTGTTAGAGGCAGCAGAGCAAACAGCACTGGGTATTGAGAGGTTTCAGGAAGGTTCAAGGAGCTGAAGAAGAGATAAAGTCCAGACCAGAAAGTGTTGTTGGGCTTAGTGCAGATAAACAGAAAAGCATGGGAGCGTATTCAAGTCTGGCAGGGCATGCATGCATGGGAGCATTTTGGGGTCACTGGGATAAGACACACACAATGTTGTGGTCAGTTTGAGAGCTCAGTTCAGACACACACTCTCAGGGTTCCCACACATTTTTACCAAGGAATTTCCAAAACTTTTCCAAAACCTTTCCAGAATATTTAACTCAATTTCCAGGACTATATAACAATCATTCAGCACAATCAAGCGGCAGGGAACCTAGGACTGTCGCGATTAATTGTCACTCAAATAATTGCGATTAACGATTTAATTGTGTTTTTGTTGTTGACAATTACATCTCTGTTTGGCTTGTAGGCTTTGAAGTTGCACATGGCAGATATGATACATAACCTAAATATACAAAGAAACGACTGACATATTTGACTTTTTAATACTTAAAAAATAACATTGATAGTGGAAATAGCCGATCTACAAGCTCACAACGTGTCGTGATGTGACGCGTTGTGAGCTTGTAGATCTGCTATTTCCACTATTTTCAAAATATTTCCAGGAATTTCATGACCGTGGGAACCCTGCACACTTAACCACCTAAGCCTGACAAAATCATGCAACGAAAATAGGGTTAATTAAGAGCAGGTTAAAATCACCTGGAAAAACATTGCTCACATACAACCCATTTTAGAGGACCTGAAGGAGAACTGCCTCAACCTCAAAACAGAACCCGCATCACAAGTTCAACCTAAACCATGTGTTCCTCGTCATTTCAGCCAGCTTTAGCCATGCGTTCAGCTCGGCTAAAAGACCGGCTGGAATTGGATTGAAGCCGCATACGGCCTGATGAATGCCCATTGTCTCAGTGGCACTGGTCCTCCTGGCAGTGTGCAGTGTGCAGGGTGGGACAGGCTCTACTGAATACGCCTCTGTCATCCGATGCCCGACTTCCATATCTCACACGTCGATACTTCAATACCGGTCCCCTCTCTCCAGCACGGATGTGTGGCACGCTGTCCGATACAAGCTACAAGACACCGTAACCCGACGGGAATGCAATCTGTTTACCCGACACGTAGAGAGGCTTTTTGTTTGCTTTATCGCTTTCAATAGCCTCCTCCGCAGCTTTGAGGCGAAACACGGCAACTCCCTGAAACCCAGCATATTGAAAAGGTTGTAAAGCAAACAGGCTTATTGATGTCGTGTGGAGAAGTAAAACAAAGTGGCATGCATGAATTACCGCGTTTCCTACTCTCAGCAATTTGTTCTATATTAATACATGCAGAAATTAGCTTTGTGGCACAGCTTACTATGAGCTGTCCATTTCAAGCCTGTGATTAGCGTAATTGAGCAGCCCTTAAATGGCACCACTGTTTGGCTGAAAAGGTGACAAGCTATTCTCCCGTGTCACTTGATTGGGGAAGGATAAGGTCAAACCGGCGGCACTGTGACTGCATACTTCAAAAAAGACAGATGCTGTTGTACAGCCATGTTAAGCACTGTGCGCCAAAAATGCCACGAACCTAGTCAATGGATGCCAAGGAACTTCAAAAGAGAGAGAGACTTCTGGTGGAAATAATTGGCCATTATTCTGACCAGCCGATGACAGAAGAAGTTGTACCAAGCCTCTGCAGAGGACTCTTTATCGCAGGCCTTAAACATCTCTCAGGCTATTCATTGCCTTCTCTGGGATCTATTGTTCTTTTTATTTTTCCAACCCTCATTTTTCTCCAAAGATTATGTCAGGGTTCCCCAATTAGTTTTCCCCAAGGGCCGAAATCATGTCTAGGGTACCAAGCCGAGGGCCACAGCATTGCAGGGGACGACGGTGGCGTTCCCACTACTCCAGCGACAGTTCAGATATCGTCGTTGTCGGGTGAAAATCTTGTATGTCCAAAACCGTTCGTTTTGCATTTATCATTTTAAAAGTGATTTAAATTAGTGAAAACAGCTGATCTACAAGCACACAACGCCTCGCACGCGAGGCGTTGTGTGCTTGTAGATCGGCTGTTTTCACTACTTTTGTGAGACGGCCTTGAATGATGAAGCAGGGCTTTACTTTGCGAAAGAACGTACAAATTTGGAGATACCAGGTTTCCACCTGACAACGACGATAGTGTTGTTGCTGCTCTTATACCACCATTATTACTGGGGTTGGTGGGGGCCTGACAGTAGCCCCCCGCGGGCCGCAAATGGCCCGCGGGCCGCCTATTGGGGAACCCTGGATTATGCGTTATGCCAATTCCCTGTGTATTCACTGTCACTGCTGACCCGCACTGACCGGTCTGAGGAGGGTGTAGACAACCACACGTCTCCTCCGATCCACATGATCCGCTAAGCGTTTCCTTCCACCTGACATTGCTTTTTTTCCTATCGATTACTCAACCCCTGGAGACTTGAATTAATGGATATTTTTTAGTTTTTGTCGCATTCCTAAGCCAATCATTTGATGACCAGTAGTGGTTCCCTATGGACACACAAAGTGCCTGCTTCGTTCCCTATGGAGACACAAAGTCTCAAATTATTGGCTTAGTAATCAATAGAAAAAGGTAATTTGGGGGGTGAACTTTCCCTTTAACGCGTGCGGAGGAACATGCTACCTTCCCAGTTCCATTCGCTGCTGTTCCCCATTTAGTGGAGTGCCCAGCCAAGCCTGATGCACCCAACTTTACTTTACCCCCATTCCACCCGTACCTTAACCTTTCTTATAACTTTACGTGTTCTTCTCCTGTACGTTCAATTTTTTCGTCCCCTCTCAGCACCACATCGCGGGTACAGCACGTAGGGCAGAGGGGAAGCAAGTAACAACTCCCCTCTCGCTCTCCGCCATATTCCGCTCCGTACAATACACAGAACCTCCGTGAAATGGATGAAAAATTAACCTTTGAGGAGGGTTGAGCTCATCGCAGTCGCTGGCTCACATCAGGGCCAATTAACTTGCGACTTCAAACAAGCAGAAGTGGGATCTTCTCAAGAAAGTCTTGGCGGTCTGGGCATCACAGCTGGAGGATGGAACACCCGCGACCGACAGATAAACTTAACTAGACCCACAGAGGATACGCTCGCAACCATAAAACAGACTAATTGGCAGATTTGTCAACACACGCCCGAGCTATGCTCTGTCAGTGGGGGCGACGGGAGCCTTAAGGTTAAAAGAAGCCTAGTCCAACCATATGGTTGCCTGCATGCACAACAGTCCGGACCAGGAGAGACAACAGTGAACAAATGATTGTACTGTAGCATTACTCTGAGCCAAGGTGTGAATGAGTGCAACGGGCATGAATGTGAAGCAGGAATGCTGCTGATGAAAACAAGACAAAACAGCAATGCACTGTCAGCAGGCCTTTCCCGGGGAGAAAAATAAAAATGCCAATGTGTTTTTCAGCCCTCATACATACAAATAAAAAAAGTAAATAGCTTGAAAGATTGTGCCTGGCTAGGCCCATGGGGGACATATTAATCAACTCTCCTGGACAACACAGAGCAAGACAAACAACTGTAGCGCTACTGCCGCAGCAGGGGCTATTAAAGGTTTAGTTCAGATCAAACTGAGTGTGAGCTATTATCTAGGCTCATCATTTACACAATGGGTATTGAAGGACCCTAGAATCATGAAACAAAACAGGGGACACATGGAAGTAGGGGCAAACCTTCCCTTTGACTAAGCACAATAGATAGTGTCAAAGGCGCAGTTGAAAGGATGTTATTTCTCAGTTACTGACTCAACTCCTCTGACTCTGACAAGCTACTCTTCAGTTATGTGACCAAGGTTGTGCGTGGGGTTATTCACAACCTAGTATAGTGACTATACTAGGTTGTGAATAACCTCACAGAGGACTCTGTGGAGTTTCAACTAAAACAGCAGGGGATCCAGTCTATAGGAACCTACCAACCCATAGCCAGAGACCTCCATTCATAACTTGGACTATACTGTACATGAGGAGTGGAGAGCAAGGAGGGTAAGTAATGAGCCGTGTAGGCCTTGTCTCTCTCCCTCTCTCTACCCCCCTCTGTGTGTGTGTGTGTGTGTGTGTGCGCATGCGTGCGTGCGTGCGTGTTGCACAGGGTGATACCCCAGTGTTATCTCAAGACTCATCTCCTCGCTTCACCCCTATTTGATCACCAGGGAACTCATTATCACTTATCCTTGTGAATGCATACGCATATGCACACACACAAACACGCACGCGCGCGCACGCACACACACACACACACACACACACACACACACACACACACACACACACACACACACACACACACACACACACACACACACACACACACACACACACACACACACACACACACACACACACACACACACACACACACACACACACACACACACACACACACAGTGTAGACATTTTTTGGGTGCACAGATAGATGCTTCCATGGAGATGGGTCTATGACAGCCGCCATGTGAGGACAACACGGCAATTCCCTGAAAAGTAACAGCTTTGGACAGGTTTCTACCAGACAGTGACAATGCGTTACTACTACCAGTGGTGGAAAAAGTACTCACATGTGTTACTTAAGCAAAAGTATCAATACTGGAATATAGAAATACAAGTTAAAGTACGGAATTTAAAATGTACTCGAGTAAAAGTACAAAATGTTCGAGAATAGCAGATCCACAAACTCTGTGAGCTTGTAGACCGTCTATGTTCAAATAGCCAAGGTATAAAATAGTGCTAAAGTGGGTCACGCATGTTTCATAATAGTATAATTTATATCAGTTTCAAATAAATGTAGGGGAGTAAAAGTACAATATTTGGATTCGAGATGTAGTGGAGTAGAAGTAAAAGTATTGGAAATTGGAAAGACTCAAGTAAGGTACAAATACCTCAAAATTGTAGTTAAGTATCGTACTTGAGTAAATGTACTTAGTTACTTTACACCACTGGTTACAACACCTTTTAGAGAGCAGGTCGACAGCTCAATACATTAGATGAAGAAATTACATTTGAACCACTTTCAACCTGCGTTCCTATTCTGGGCATGATGACATTATAGCCCAGATGTTCCAAACATTTTTTTTTAAAACGTCAGTATGTAACAAAATAGTGAAAGTAACAGATCTATATCAAGGTGTCACGCTTGTGGATCTATTATTGTCGGTATAGGGCTCAAACGCATCTTTGTTATGTTAGATTTTCACCACTTTAACCATTATTTTATGCTTCTACTATTCAACTAGACCAGGTCAACCTGGTTGTGCCAGACCCCCTGTCTGTCATCATCCTTTTGTAGGCATGTCATCATCATGTCATCATCATATATACCCTTTATATAGAAAACCCGGACAGACCGACATTTGCTTATGTAGGCCTACCCATTTCATGGGTCTGGCAAAAATAGCAATCTACAGCGAGCAGCGCGGCACCCAGTGCCTCCCTGCGAGCTTGTAGATCTGCTATTTTTGTAAATCCTCGCTTCTGAGGGGGGGGGGGGGGGGTCCCTGGAACAAAATATTTTGAAATGGGGGTTTGGCTGTAAAATACATATATTTCTAGGGGTTCTTGACATTAAAACGTTTGAGCACCACTGATCATAGAAACATACGTTGTTCAGAAAACCGTTAAGAAGACATGTTCAGGTATTTTTCAGGCCTAAATGGGTTAAGTGGTTAGAAAGGATGTCCCTGACGGTTCAACAGAACAAGTGCCACCGTGCAGACACACCTGCAACTCTATGTGTGTCAGACCTTCACTCAAGACAAAACACACAATGCAAGAAAGAAGATGAGAGGAAGTAACAGCAATGGCCTGCATAATAAATCAGGGCTGGCTAAAGGCTTGGCGCGAGGGGGTCGCGTGCCAAAAAGAGTACATCATCATGTAGGCTTGATTTAACGGAACACCCTAGTCGCCTTGATCCTTACATCATCATGAAGCCCAGCACAGCCAACTTTGTCCAAATAATTCATAGCAGATAGGAAAAAAAGGAGAAAGAAAAAGAGAATTGGGGCACTGGACCGTTAATTATACACACAGCTACATCATCAGGAGCTTGCTGCCGAACCCCTGGGGTTCAGTAGGGAGAAACATGAATTTATACAATAATTGGTTGAAGTCGTTAATTTCAAAGCCATCGCTGACTACTAGTACTGGGGTTTGAGTTGATCAAAGGGACACCAAGACAAGGGGGTCTGCTTCGGCGGCTGGTTGGAGGGAGCCTCCTAACAGCCACATTCCCTTTGCATCAAATTGCCAACAGGGGGGAAAAAACGCTTGCAAAACATTTCAAACACAAGCACAATTATGCCTGCAAAACTGTTCCCATCTCTCCGTTGGTGTTCACACTCACGCAAACACGCACACGCACACGCACACACACACACACACACACACACACACACACACACACACACACACACACACGCACTAAGAATGCCTGAGGTATTCCTACGCCAGTGGCGCTCGACATAAAAAAAAAGCATTACGACATCGCTTACTTTGGAGGACCACGGCTGCAAGCAGTTGGCATAGCAACGGACCAGGAAAGCCATTTTCTCCGAGGAGGAGGGGAAGAGAGCCAAGCCAGAGGGAAAGTTTCGCCTCGCTCAATGGCGAGAGATGAAACCCAGAGAAGAGGAGAGGGCAGAAGAGGTTTATCTAGCGAACAAGGCTTTTCCTTTCTTTTGAAGGGGGGGGGTAGCACAGGAACCCGCCAGAGACAATTAGCCGTTTTAATCCTTGTTGTCTTGTGGCGTCAACGTGTGACAGCAGAACGCCGGCTCAGAGTCTTGCCATCCGTCATCACATCACAGGCAGGCAGAGCCATTCAGGCAGACCCCCGGGGAAAGAGCAGAGAGAGGTACGAGACGGCAACCTTAGGTGACTTCTCCTCCAAAAAAGAAAAGAAAACAGTGTGTTTGGGACCACCACGCTTTGTTTTAATTCCACGGGGGAGAGCGGAGGGGTTGCAGGTGATGCTCCCCAACTCGTATCCCAGGAGAGACGGCCAGCTTTGGAGGAGGGGGGAAAGGTCGAAACGAAAGAAGATTTACTACTTGTGGGAATATAATTCAAAGAACTTGAGCTTCAGGCGAATCGGGGGGGTCTGTCCTCTCCAGGGAGAGGTTTTCAAAGTCACTTTTCCTCTTCCAAAATGCCTTCAGGTGAAAGTCCAGTCCTCCAGAGATGAATTCAGGTTGGATGTTTTGTTTTTTTGTGTGTTTTTTTTTAAGCAGCTGAGGCTGAGAGTCTGTTGCGATCCCCAGGGAAAAGCCCTCCCGCCGGGTTACCAGTCAGCCAGCGGTTCCTTCTCGACTTCACCACAACCAGCAAGATCACTGCTGCTTGTGTCTCTTATCTGTCCGTTTGTCTGTCTGTATGTCAAACTCTCCCTATCTCTATCTGTCTCTGTCTGTCTGTCCGTCCGGCTGCTCCAGAACTCCAGTCCAGAGGTGCGGTGTGCGTGCGTTATGCGTCCAGCTGTGCGGCGGCATGGACCTGGCGCTCCAGCTCCTGTCCCACCGGCGTTCAAAGCTCTCCCCTGGCTAAGGCGCTCGCGACAGCAGCAGCAGCATCCCCTGCACGGAGACGGGAGCCTCTGTCACTATAGGACTGGACGCTGCGCTGCAAACAGACAGCCTCTAAAGAGAAGCAGCGGAGAGAGAGAGAGAGAGAGAGAGAGGGAGGGAGGGAGGGAGGGGAGTCCAGCTGAAAAAGAATGACATCACCTGTGCAGCTATAGAGAGAGAGAGAGAGAGAGAGAGAGAGAGAGAGAGAGGTGGGAGGAGGGATAGAGAGCAAGCTGGGGGAAACTGCATTAGATGGATTGGCTACCAAACAGATGTGGATAGATGGAGAGAGAGAGAGAGAGATGGGGAGAGAGAGAGAGGAGAGAGAGAGGGGAGAAAGAGAGAAGGAGCATCTCTATTGATCTGCTGGTAACATAAAGCTGAGTGTATTGAGGCAACCCCTTCCCTTCCTCCCCTTTATATGTGAGCGTGAATAAAAGTGGGGGAGGGGGTATCGAGGCAGACAGAGAGAGAGACGGGCGCGCGCCGGCTTTTTTGTGAACGTGAACACATGGCACAATGGAGCCATGCGCTAATGTATCCCCCACCTGACCCCCACCCCCCACACCTTTACATGTTGGAGACCCAAGCTCACCGGAAGGGCATACAGTAGATGCACGCCATGCAGCCGCAACAAAATCACTTTGAAGCCCAATACCTTTTTTTATGTTATGTTTGCCTGGCTATAATGGCATGATGCCCCACATAGGGATGACAGGTTGAAAATGGTTAAATGACACTGGGGAAATACTTCTCCTCTTGTGCTAATTGAGAATGACTGAGACTGGATAATTGTGGGATATGTCGTCAAGTCATGTCGTATGATAGTTTCACAAGTAAATTCTAAACTTTCTGCTATATGAATATAGGCCTATATATTTTTAAGGCGAACATGTTTAACTCAAATCTTTGCTTCTGGAGGTTCCTGGCACAAAATAGGAGAGGGGACTCCGCAGCCATGTCATTTTGGGGGTCCTTGACATGAATGATAATCACTAGCATAATACACAATGTGGACGATGCGCCAGATAACATACATTACCCACTTCAGCCCTATATACTGTATATTTCGGCCATTTGAAAAAAGCCCATCTAACAAAGTCAAAACGTGTTGCGACGCATTGTGAGCTTGTAGATCTGCTATTTTCAAAAGATGTCCCTGCCATGCCACTGGTTAAGGAAGGGAGAAAAGTGCATCCCTGTGCTCATTCTGAAAACAGCCGTCCGTTCTTAAATTCACCTACATATGAGCTCAAACGGTTTGCTGAGGTGCTGCTATAGTATTGATGTTGCTGCCTAAACAGGGCAAAACATTTGATTCTTTACCTGTAGGCCTTACAAGCTCTTTTAATAGCCTGCAGGGAATGCAGTGTATGAAACAAATACTCTTTTTGCCTTGCATGCAGTTTTGAAGTTAAGCTCAGACCTCGGAGAGAACACCTGTAGACACCGTTGACGTTATACTGTACATCTAATTTGGAAACACGCTTCCAGCCAAGACAAATACTGTATAATGTTCTCCACACACACACACACACACACACACACACACACACACACACACACACACACACACACACACACACACACACACACACACACACACACACACACACACACACACACACACACACACACACACACACACACTCCCTTCGTACAAAGTAAAATCCTCAGTGGTGTCTTTATCCGTTTGTAACACAGAAGAGTGTGTAACCAAATGGAGCTTTTTAGTTCCATTAGTAAGAGTAAAATGCACACCTAGGATTTGACTGGGGCTCCTCTCACTGTGCTACAGTGGGTTTCCTGAGGTAACCAGTGACTGCAACACGCGAGGGAGGGAGGGAGACAGAGAGAGATGAAGAGAAAGCTAGACAAGAGATAGATGAAGGCAGGGACGTGCTTGGCCCCTGATTCAGCCCGGGAAAAAGAGTTGGAGAGGCCCTCATGTTTTTTTTAGTAATATTTTGTCGTTGTCGGGTGGAAACCTTGTATGTCCAAAACCGTTTGATTTGTATTTATCATTTTAAAAATGATCTACAAGCACACAAGCACACAACGCCTCGCACCGCGAGGCGTTGTGTGCTTGTAGATCTGCTGTTTTCACTACTTTTGTGCGACGGCCTTGTATGATGAAGCAGGGCTTTGAGGAGGGCTTTGAGGAGATACAAGGTTTCTGCCCGACAGTGACAATTTACTTTGTTGGCCGCCCAGCCCCCAAAATGGACATTTTATTTTGTTTTTTTTCCTAATGGCCGGCCTGGACAGGCCGGGAATGAACCGGCCGTTCGGGAGTTTTTCCCAATGGCCAGCACGTCCCTGGATGAAGGGATGAATCCAGAAGGATGCAGAGGGACATAACTGAGAGACAGAGAAAGAGAGAGATGGATCCGTAATAACCCAGGAGGACAAGCAGGGGTCTTCAACGTGTTCAGGCCAAGGACCCCTTAGTCGAGAGAGAGATGAAGTAGGGACCCCACAACCCATAGATACCATATAGTTTCATCGTTTCACAGCACAATCATCAGTGTATTTTGGGTTCATGTAAATTTGTGTTTTCAGATATTTAACCACTTGAACCGTCAATAATTAATAAACTTGACCTATCACTCTGTACTTGGTCTGCTCTTTTCCCTCTCTATACCAAACCTCTCGCCAAAAATAGCCGTTCTGCTATTTGTGTCTAAAGTTCTCAAAATATATAGAAATGGAGAAAAAAAAGCTTCTATGACACAAAGATTTGGAGGACCACCTGTAGTAACTCTGAGGACCCCCTAGGGGTCCTGGACACCCTGTTGAAGACCCCTGGTACAGAGAGAGACACCAGAGAGAGAGACAGAGAGAGAGAGAGATGGAGACATGAAGAGATACAGTAGAGAGAGAGAGATGAATCCAGCGGGATGCAGAGGGAGACAATAGAAGCGTGTGGCTGTTTAAGAGGCTTGTGTTCCACCCAGCAGCAGCAGCAGAGAGAGATGCTGGCTCCCGTTACAGACACCTCTTCTGATGCACCCCCCCCCCCCCCCCAACCCCACCCCCCATGCCCGCCTCACTTCCTGTTCATGCCACTCGCCATTACTCCATCTCTCTCTCTCTCTCTCATCATGCATGGCATCTGATGTCTCTCTCTCTCTCTCTCTCTCTCTCTCAACATCTCCCTTCTCTCATCCTTGCGTACTGTTTCTATCCCCATCTCTTATGGATCACATTCTCCTTGTGTGTGTGTGTGTGTGTGTGTGTGTGTGTGTGTGTGTGTGTGTGTGTGTGTGTGTGTGTGTGTGCGTGCGTGCGTGATTGTGTGAGCGCGAGCGAAGGAGACACAAGGGAAGTCTCTCTCGTTCCCTCTCCTCCCCTCCGTAATGAGAGGAGGCTGAGCCCCCCCAGCCCCCACCCCGCCACCCTCCACCACCACGCCTCCCCGAGCTATAGCGATGACATCATTCTTTCATTCCGCAGCCAATCGGAGGCGAGCACATGGAGCACTGCCTTCGGAGCAGCGCTATGTACACACAGAGGAGCGAGAGGGAGAGAGAGAGAGAGAACGACACAGATATACAGTGCATAATATTAGCTATACAGAGAGAGAGAGAGAGAGAGAGAGAGAGAGGAGAGAGAGAGAGAGAGAGAGAGAGAGAGAGAGAGATACAGTGCATATTGTTGCTGTTGGGTGTAAACCGTGTATGTCCAAAACCCTTCTTTTTATTATTATTTTTAAAACATTTTAAAATAGTGAAAACAGTCTAGCATCACCAGGTGGTGTGTTCTCGTAGAATTTATATACATATCGTCGTTGTCGGTTGGAAACCTTGTATGTCCAAGACCATTTGTTTTGCATTTATCATTTTAAAAATGATTGAAACTAGTGAAAACAGCCGATCTACAAGCACACAACGCCTCGCACCGCGAGGCGTCGTGTGCTTGTAGATCAGCTGTTTTCACTACTTCTGTGCGACGGCCTTGTATGATGAAGCAGGGCTTTACTTGCCAAAAAACGTACAAATCTGACACTTAGCTAATATTAGCTATACAGAGAGAGAGAGAGAGAGAGAGAGGGAGAGAGAGAGAGAGAGAAGGTAAACAGTGAAATGCTAGCGCTCAAGTATGCAGTTGAAAGGAGAAACATGACGGGAAAAAAGAAGGGAGATGAAAAATTCAGAGAGATGGAGAGAGCAGAGGGAGGGGGGGAAAGGAAAGCGTAGTTCAGAAGAAGAATGGTAAGTCATTTAGCATGGGTATGGTGGGCCCCTGAGCACGCACACACACACACACACACACACACACACACACACACACACACACACACACACACACACACACACACACACACACACACACACACACACACACACACACACACACACACACACACACACACACACACACACACACACACACCCCCCCCCCCCCCTTGCTGGACTAACCCTGAATGAAATCACCAGCTACTGAATTGATCAAAGACTCAAACCTTGCACAGAGAGAGAGAGAGAGAGAGAGAGAGAGAGAGAGAGAGAGAGAGAGAGAGAGAGAGAGAGAGAGAGAGAGAGAGAGAGAGTGTGTGTGTGCGTGCGTGCTTGTGTGCGCATGTGGTGTGTGTGTGTGTGTGTGGGCAGGCGCACGCACGCAAGCATGATATGAGATATAGTGAAAGTGACTCTAGTGAGCGAAGACTCTTTGGTCAAGGGCGTGCATGCGCGCGCGAGGTGGAGCATGAGTGTGAAAGGAAGCACGCAAGGATGGATATTCAGACGCAATCCCCTTAGCATACCACTGCATTACTCCTATAGAACCAGCTGTCATATCAGTGAATGTACCAGCACTGCATTACTCCTAGAGCAGGGGTCTTCAATGTTTTCAGGCCAATGACCCCTTAGTTGAGAGAGGGATGAAGCAGGGAGGGACCCCACAACCTTATCATAGATTCCATAGTTTCATCGTTTGACAGCACAATCATCAGTGTATTTTGGATTCATGTCAATTTGTGTTTTCAGATATTTAAGCACTTGAACAATCAGTACTTAGTCTGCTCTTTTCTCCCTCCACACCAAACCTCTTTGCCAAAAAATAGCAGATCTACAAGCTCACAACGCCTCGCAGCGCAAGTTCTCCGAATATGAATGTTAGGGTTCAAGTGGTTAATATAAAAAAGTAGAAAAAAGGTTTCTATCACAAAAAGATTTGAAGGGCCCACTGTAGTAACTCTGAGGACCCCCTATAGGGGACCCGGACCCCCTGCTGAAGACCCCTGTCCTAGAGAAAAAGCTGTCATAACCATACAGTATGTCATACCAGTGTACAGTATCTGTATCATTATTCATTATTAGCCACTTCCTTAATCTAAATTGTGCATCTTCAAATATCGTTTCAAAGTGGTATAGAATAATACATGGGAGAAAATCTACCTCTCAGGCTTAAGTCTATATCATCGATGTCCGGCATAAGCGTTGCATCTCAGTATTTCAGCTTCTTTCGTAAATTGGTACACAAAAGTAGTGAAAAGCACTAGCAAGAATTTGTGAATAAATAATAACTACATTGCATCCATTGGAAGCCAATGGATGCAAGTAACACATAAGGGAGTACAATACAAGTACAGTAACAGTACAATAACTTTCCCCCCAACAGCAACAATATATCTTATATTATTATTTCTGGATATATAGATTGTATTTTCCTCATGATCCACAGTGGACTGACTGTTCATATTCACCCACACTACTCGGGGGAAAAATAGCAATACAATAACAATAGAGAAATGGCAAAACAAAACAAAGGTTAGGTAAGGTGGGTGGGTGTTTGCAGAGATCCTCTCCATCACAGCTGAAAGGGGCCAGACTCAGAGCTCGACAGTAATTACCAGCTCATTAACAGGTCCTCCAGCAACGCCGCCTCAGCCTAAACATCACAAAACGCCTCACTTGATCCTCCTTAGCATACCGAGTCTCTGAAGAGCAATCATCTTTCACTGGCAACCGCGCGCGCGAGCACACACACACACACACACACACACACACACACACACACACACACACACACACACACACACACACACACACACACACACACACACACACACACACACACACACACACACACACACACACACACACACACAGGACACGCGTCACACAGGAAGCACATCCTGGAACAGCATGTGTGTTTGTGTCTCTGCGTCTGTCTGTGTGTGTGTGTGTGTGTGTGTGTGTGTGTGTGTGTGTGTGTGTGTGTGTGTGTGTGTGTGTGTGTGTGTGTGTGTGTGTGTGTGTGCGTGCGTGCGTGCGTGCGTGCGTGCGTGCGTGCGTGCGTGCGTGCGTGTGCGTACGTGCGTGCTTGCGTGCGTGCGTGCGTCAGTGTTGTTTTTGACAGCAATTTTTGATTTAGTTTTAGTCATAGTCTTTTGAATAAAATGCCATTTTGTTTTAGTCATAATTTAGTCACCTGAAACGTTTTAGTTTTAGTCTAATTTTAGTCTAATTTTAGTCGACTAAATATCATAAGATTTTAGGCGACTAAATCTACATCTTACAGCATACATCGGAGCATTTGGAGGCAAACCTAAAGCAGAATGTTTAGCTACATATTCTCACAAACACCTCTCACAAACATAGCCACCACGTCGAACAAACATGAACATTTTCCACTGTCCACATTTTAAACATGCCACTATTTGAACCGCATTTATTTCAATTTAACAAAATTTGCCTCATGCAGAGCAGCCACTCCTGACGGAATGATCCAAAGTTGACCGGCGACGCGATTTACGTCACAAATGGGCGTAAACACAACGCACTCCAAGCCTGCAAGCTGCAAGCAATGGCCATCAAAGTATCAAGTTACAGAGATGGGGGGAGGATGGGGGGGGGGGGGGGGGGGGGGGGGGGGGGGGGGGTGGAGAGTAGAGAGGTAGAGAGAGCGGAGCTGAGCGGAGCACTGGCAGTGTATCGAATTACAACAGAGGGAGGTGTGTCGTGCACCGAACGTGAAGCCAGTTACACAACATTTGGTTACCCGTCGAATTATGTTCCACCTCTGCCTGGATCCTGCTATGGAGTAACACATTTGCTGGAACACCTCATGCAGTGCCGCGCCGCCTCCTGTCGTGTCCTCGCTCACTCATTCCTCTCATCACCCCGCACGATGACAGATACAAACAGCGTCTATAAAAACTGTGTGTGTATGATGTTTTAAGCATTGTTTCCCAAGCACTGGGTCTCGACCCACGGGTGGCGGTGGGTCGCGGAATGGGACTGTGTGTGTGTGGCAATGTTGTGTATTGTAACTGCGTCGTGCTAAACTCTTCAATCAATCAATCAGTCTATACAACAACGTGAGGTCTAGAATTGAGCGGCCGCACAGCGGCCGCGAATTTCTAGTACAATACAATCTACATACAAATGTATTTTGGCAGGCCTTGATAGCATCGTAATGACTGATTTTATCCATGGTTGTGTGCTGAAAATAGCAGATCTACAAGCTCACAACGCGTCGCAGCGCGACTGAGATTTTCACAAAATGGTAACATCACATCCCATAGACTATGATAGAGTCAACAGGCATCAGTGGAACACAGAATGACTGGCCTCCGCAGTCACACGTCAGAGCAGAACACCCAGGGAACAACCATAGTCATAACCAACACTGACACAAACACATACTGTAGCTTGCATCGTTCAACAAACTATACACACAGTGCTGGAGACTTTCGCTACAACTCTGTGTGTGTGTGTGTGTGTGTGTGTGTGTGTGTGTGTGTGTGTGTGTGTGTGTGTGTGTGTGTGTGTGTGTGTGTGTGTGTGTGTGTGGACAGAGAGAGATACAGCAAGACAGTGAGAGAGAGAGAGAGAGAGAGAGGGAGGGTAAGAGAGAGATTGAGAGAGCTGTCCCAGGGGGCCAGTTGTCCCAGCTACGCTCGGCCTAGTGACAAAGGAGAGATGGGAAGTGTCCGAAATCCCTGAGCCACACTATGCCTCAGCTCCAACACACACACACACACACACACGCACGCACGCACGCACGCACGCACGCACACATATGACATATCCATATACAAGCATGTGAGAGAATAAATGTGAGTGTGTACATGTAGAGTAGGCACTCATGGCTAATCAGTTCTGCCAGGCTAATTAAATGGTGTCAGCTGCTTGAAGCAAGTCCTTCAAGCCCTATAAAACACACACATGCGCTCGCTCGCTCGCTCACTCACTCACAGAGAGCCTGGAGAAGTACTAACGCAAGCCTTTTGACTGCGTTCCGTCTGTGAGTTTCTGTGGTAGTCAGCCCATGTGAGCCGTGTGTTTGGCGCCCGGCCCGCTCCTCGACATCATTAAAATCAACCCCTTCAGAAGACGTTTCTTTGTATTCCGTTGCAGAAGAGGATGTGATGGAGATAACGTGGAGGGGCTGATGAGCCGTTACGACTGACACGAGAGCTGCTGACTGGAAGGTTGTCAGCCCTCGAGTGTAAAATAGGGTTTAAGTGGTTAACTTCCATTGTTAAATTACTGCTGAGGGTTTTGCCGTGCAAGGTTGCTGATTAGTCTTGGCTTGTTATCCTTTTGCGCTAGAGATGGCTTGTACCACAAGACAGCTAGGTTTACAAACATCTGTTAATGATATCTTATAGAATGAAAACTTCAAAAAGATGTAGCGAGGACTAAAGTATGGCTAGAAATGCAGTTCACATGGCCCTCGAGAACCACGTGGGAACGCCATACAGGACCGATGTGATACTGTGCCAAAATTCATGTGGCCTTCATATGTGACTTCATATGACATAATCTAACTATTAATTTAGCGAATGTCTGTACGTCCGCCGGTTGTCTGCATGCTGACTTCTCTGATACTAAACAGTGTGGCCACCATGGTAACAGCCGCTGCCGCATGCTGAAACAATGCCCACATTTGGAGATTATGTCCGCTGTCTGCATGCTGACATCACTGATCGCCACCATGGCTGTCTGTCTGCATGCTGGCATCATACTGACATCACAGACTGATACAATGGGTATTGCACAACTGCAATGGTGACTGTTCTGCCCAACGGGCACCGGTCTGAGTTCTCCAACATTACTTCTGAGACACCTACAGTACATTCAATCCCTCATATACTTTGAGTGTGCAAACCCCCCAGGCACAGTGACTCCAAATTTTGGCAAAGCTTCAGCCCTATCCATTAAATACAGTATTTCAAAAAATCGAATGAATGGAGGTACTAAGTTGGCCTACTGGCAGTGTGCACAAGATATCTGCCACTGTTCAGTCCAGATTAGCTCCGGATGAACACACAGACAGACCGACCCTCTTATAGACGGCTAGCCTACCGCAGAGCCACGCAGCAAAAACAGGCATAAGTTGGTTGGCCCTCTCTCTCCATCACTGGTACATCTACATTTATAAGGCTCGGTTGAATAAATCACCGTCATATATTTAATCACTGTTAAAAACGAATACTTCAATTTATCGAACACGTACGTACTCATGACTACCTCCCATTAGTTGTCCCCGGGGTCAACACTGAACAGGGTAAAATAGCATTCCCTTTACCTGGAATGAGTTACAGCGCACTTTAAATATCGACTCCATGATGTCACTGCATGGGGCAATTTAGAAACCTGCTCATTAATCATTTGTAATTGTCATTGTTTCAATGAACCCATTTAGGGCTAGAATTATTTAATGCGTTAACTATTGAAAAATAGCAGATCTACAAGCTCGCAGCGTGGCACTTTTGTAGATCTGCTATTTTTGAAAAATCGTGATTTCTTTTTTTTTGCAAGTCTTTGGATATATATTTTTAAAAGCGAACATACAATGAGAGATACAACCAAATACATGTCATTTTGGGGGTCCTTGACATGAATACGTTTGAGAACCACTGATTTAGAAGAATTAGAGTTTTCATTTAGATTCTTTTGGTGTTGTGTTGTTCTGCAGTGCGCTTCCTTGGTTCATGAGTTATTTCATAAAAGGCAGGCAGGTTTGAGTGTGTACACGTGTGTGTGTGTGTCACACTCTCTGTAACTCCCGCAAACACCCAGCGTTCCTGACCATTCATTTAGCTCTCAAAGTGTAAAAAATAAATAACGGTCAAATGAACGCTCTATGTTTTATTGTGCAAAATAAAATGATTCTCGTTGTGGTTAGCAAGCGTACCTCAGGTTATTAGCACTTAAAGGACAACCACTATGCCATTACTGGACATCCAGTGCATGCATACTGTACACAGTAAAATTACACAGTGAGAGTGTTCATTCAACTCAAGTACAAATTAACACTGAGGATTTAACAATTTAGGCATTTAACAGACCCTCTTAATCCAGAACGATTTACAACAAGCAAGGACAGCACAAGGTAATACAGTACATCAAATGCATAGAAGTAGTAATCTAGGATCATAGGTAAACCAAGAACACATCACGTCCTGTGTGTACTATCTTGACAGTAAAGACAGAGTGCACACACACATACGCGCGCGCACGCACACAGAACCTACATACCAGCATGCTGAGTATTATCATCAGGAAGGGTCCAGTAGCTATAATAAGGTGCTGTTATCTTACGGATGGTTCCCTGTGTACAGCAGACGTGTACACAAAGACAGGAGGGCATGCCCAAGCATACACATACATACGCACAAACAAGAAGATTTCCATACACACACTACATAGGAATGTGCGTGTGTGCACGCGCGTACACGTGTGTGTGAAGGACACAGGAATTCCTGCCATTTAACCCATTTAGGCCTAGAATTATTGAATGCTTTAACCAGTGAAAAATAGCAGATATACAAGCTCACAGCGCGGCACCGAGTGCCGCGCTGCGAGCTTGTAGATCTGCTATTTTTGAGAAAGTCGTGAAAATGTGTGCAAATCTTTGAATATATGTATTTTCAAAGTGAACGTTTGTAACTCAAATTTTGCTTCTGGGTGGTCCCTGGAACTAGATATTTTGAAATGGGGGTCCGTGGCCAAATAAATATCATTTTATTCACATGAAAAGGTTTGAGCACCACTGACATAGTAGTCTCTCAAGAACAGACTAACTGAGCTCCAGTCAAGTGAAAAGGACCTTTTCTTTGACGATGGCTGGCCAGATTGCTGACAGGTTTTTTCCAAAAATCTTGGAAGGATTCAAAAGACACTTATAGAATCGGGTCAAAATTCTAATTTTCACGATTTTTCAAAAATAGCAGATCTACAAGCTCGCAGCGCGGCACTCGGTGCCACGCTGTGAGCTTGTATATCTGCTATTTTTTTATATTTAAAGCATAAAATATTGCGTCATAATGTGTTCAGGCCTACCGAACCTTCCTTCTCCACAAAATCCCTACAGAGAGAGAGAGAGAGAGAGAGAGAAAGAGAAAGGCTGCAGAAAACACACGGGAGGTGAATAAAAGATTCAGAGATGGAGAGATGAGGGTTAAGGCGAGGTAGGGAAATGAAAAACAACTAGCAGGAGATTTGAAATATGAAGGAGGTGAAGTAGGAAGGAAGAGCGGGGGGAGGAGGAACTTCCAGGGAAATTTGTAAACAACAGGGCCTGTATCAGAACGGTCTTCCTGCTTTCATTGTGTATACCAGTGGTTCTCAACCTGCTGGGTCAAATTATTTGGGGGGTTCCCAGATGATTAACTTAATGTGCAACGTAGTTTTCTCACTCAACAGTAAACAACCCAATATAAGGTTTAAGTGTATGGAGGGGATCTGCACATTTCTAAAGTGACAATTTAAGGACTTTTTAATACCTCTAAAATGACAAATTAAACATTGGCCAAATTGTCAAATATTAGAGGCAGAAATTGTGAAAATAGCTGATCTACACGTTGTGAGGCGTTTTGAGCATGTAGATCAGCTATTTTCACAATAGAAACCGTGTTGTACAAAATGTAATGCCTCAACTCTTAGTGCTGGTCAGGGTGGGGGGGGTCCCCAGTTCAAATGTGATTATTTTGGGGGTCACGGCCTGAAACGGTTGAGAACCACTGGTGCATACCTGGTTACTGTCTCTAAAGACATCCGCCTCCATCTAACAACACAAGAACAACAAATAAATAAATGGGTAAATAAATACTGGGCTACATAACTTATACTAGGTTGACACTAATGTATTTATTTATTTATTTTTTACTGACTGCTTGTTTCACAAGCATGGATTTGTTATCATTATTTATTTATTTTATTTTTTTTCATGTTAAATGCTTGAAATAGGTAAGTCCTGGTGTCATGGAACTTTCTCAGCTGATGGATCTCAAGAGACAGGAAGAGAGACGGTAGGGCAGGGAGAGGGAGAGGGAGAGGGAGACAGAGAGAAAGAGAGAGAGAGAGAGAGAGAGAGAGAGAGAGAGAGAGAGAGAGATAGAGAATGCATGCATGTTTGGTTGTACTGTATGTGCAAAGAGGGTTCACAGAGAAATGACATGAGCCTGAGGATAAATACCAGGGGAACACCAGGGGAGATGGAGGTAAGAGAGAGAGAGAGAAGGAGAAAAGGAGAGAGAGAAGAGTGAAAGAGAGAGAGAGAGAGAGAGAGAGAGAGAGAGAGAGAGAGTGAGAGAGAGAGAGAGAGAGAGAGATAGGGACGGAGTTAGCTAGAAAGGATGGATGGATGGATGGAAGAGAGATGTAGAGAGAAGAGAGTTCAGCAGGGTTGTCATCTTAGATCCTGATGATGTAATCCCTAAAATTAGAACAACAGCAGCAGCAACCATGGAGGCTATGCTAACTACTGCACTGCACTCTACCCTACACACACACACACACACACACACACACACACACACACACACACACACACACACACACACACACACACACACACACACACACACACACACACACACACACACACACACAGTATGCACGCACACACAGTATGCACGCACACACATAATAATGTACCCTGCACAGTGCACAGACATAGACGTGTATGCATGCGCGCGCACACAAGTATGCAAACAACTGCACTGCTGTACCCTGCCTGCAAAAACATACGAATGCATGATTGTGCACACTACTGCACTGTACCCAGTCCCTGCACACATACAGTACAGTACATGTGCACATGCATGCACGCAAGCACACACACACACACACACACACTCCCCTCAAAACGCACACATTCATGCACCGTAAATTCCAGTGTTATATTAACGAATAGTCAAAGAGATATGCATGCACATACATGCATATCGTTGTTGTCGGGCAGAAACCTTGTATCTCCAAGTTTCAAATGTGTACATTTTTGAGCGGTGGTAGACCGCTCCATAGCATGGCCGTGTGTGTATGCGTGTCTCCCTGTCTCCGTGTGGGTCTGTAGCCTGTATGTAGCCTCAGTTCCACTGAGTGACCAAAGAGGGTGCTGTTGAGTCTAGCCTGTTGAGTCTAGCCTGAGCATCAACTGCAATACACACACACACACACCTGCACACACACACGCATGCGCGCGCACACACACACACACACACACACACACACACACACACACACACACACACACACACACACACACACACACACACACACACACACACACACACACACACACACACACACACACACACACACACACACACACACACACACACACACGCAGCCTCCACGACCACCACTCAGTTCACACGGGTGTGATTTTTTTGCAAAGTAAAGCACTGCTTCATCATACAAGGACATCGCACAAAAGTAGTGAAAACAGCAGATCTACAAGCACACAACGCCTCGCGGTGCGAGGCGTTGTGTGCTTGTAGATCGGCTGTTTTCACTAGTTTAAATTATTTTAAAAATGCTAAATGCAAAACGAACGGTTTTGGACATACAAGGTTTCCACCCGACAACGACGATATACTACTGATATACTATTGGTGTCTCTTTGTTTGTACTGGTTTCTCACAATGCAACGCTGGTTGTGAAATGTTTTCATTGAGTGTGAACCTGTGTTAACATGTGGCTCTACGGTATGTTTACACAGTGATGTCACGGGGAAGACACAAGATAAATGTCAGTGACAGCGTTGCCCCGACACGACCAGACCTCACCCATTTGGCCCTTCCACCAAGTTAACCACTTAAAGACGGCAAATTGCATGGCTTTTTTTGCCACCATTGACGTGATTTCCTGGAGAAGCAGTCTTAAACCCTATGCGTCGATGTACTGTATGACGAAGTGCCAAAATGGCAGATCTACAAGCACACGATGAGTAGAGCTTGCAGATCTGCAAGTCTCGCTATTTGTTATACGACGTATAGTAGGGCTTACTGTAAATACAAGCTGAAATGAAAAATATGATGTCCACAGTTTTAGGTGCTGGCTACACAGAGCTGGATATTTCTGAAGCTAGACATTTGCTAGACATTTTTTTGTGTGGTTGGGGCTTGCAGCCACACGAAGCTGGATATTTTGGCCGCGAAGCTGGATATTTTTGAAACCGGATAATTAAGTGGAGACATTGAAAAATATCCGATTCACTGGATCCGTATAGACATGGAACCCGGATATCTCTGAAGACTTTACTGTGTGTGTGCTTGTCCCCCTAGTGGAGGGGTCAACTAAATTATTTTAGACCTACATATCTTTGTTGTGTGGACCTAGATATATTTCTATGTGGATATCTGAAAAACTGGGATATATGAAATATCCAGCTCCGTCTGGCCTAGGCCTTAGAGCGCAATTGTCAGCAAAAGATAGCCCAAAATAAGGATGAACGTGTTCACTTGACATTGGTTTAAACAATCGTCCACGTGTAATTATGCTTAACCTACTTGGCATCCGTCCCACTCTTGTTCTGACACCCGGGGACCCTAATCCATCCCCATCTCTATTAAACTTCCACCCGACCTCCATATAACCTTCATCATGTCCCCCCAACGAACACACTGATGTCCCCCACTTCAACATCCCCCTCCTCCTCTCTCTTGTTTTCCTTTCTCCTCTTTTGGAGTGCAACAGTTAATCGACCGATTTCATCGATTATTATGGAAGGTAATCAATACATTTATAAAATAAATAATCAATTAGAAATCAACCCGTTTTGGGCAAGTCATTAAAGGCAAAAAGCTTAAAAAAATGTAGACATATTTCAGAAATTAAAATAAACTATCTATAAACTCGTGTCACATCGCAGCACGTTGTGAGCTTGTATATTGTCTATTTTTGTGTGACACTGTAGCACAACAAAGTATGAAATAGGGCTTAAGTGATTCATAGATTTTTTTCATAACATTTTCTTATACTGAAAAAGAATTGCTGTTTGATTATTCGAGAAAGTAATCAACAGGATAATTGCTGTGATAACAAACCCTCTCCTACCCATCGCTGAACAAAGTAACCCGGATTCCTCCTTCAATGTCCATCCTGTTCTCTGCCCTCTGCACCTCCTTTTCCCTCCAACCTCTCCTAAATTCTTTCTCTTGAACTCCTCTCTCTTCCTTCCAAACAAATGTGTGTGTTTAAAGAATAGCCACGGCTTTCACGATTCAATCTGCTTCCCACCTTTATGCCAAGTCCTTTTCTTACATTCTTCTTGCCATTTGGCGTTTCATTGATTATATCTGTACGTGTCAATTTGACATTTTGTGGCTGCGCTGTTATTTTATTCATTTTATTTTGTTGTAGTTTATCTCTAATGCTTATCATGTTGCTCTTTTACCCTGTTCTGTAAAGCACTTTGTTACCATGTCTGGAAAAGTGCTATATAAATAAATTCATTATCATTATTTTCTGTACAGCGCTGTGAAAAGCGAAGGACAGCAGACTATCCCTTTAGTAGCAGGTCCGTTCCAATGAGCGTTAACAAGTTAAGCGCATCTCTCAACAAACAACCATGTCCGCACAGAGTACACATACTGTATCTCACATCAACGAGCCACAAAGAATTGAATGAAAAAAATAAAGCATCCATTTCAGTCTTGTGCCCTTCCTCAGATATGACCTTCCCTCTGTCCCCATGGGACCTGTCCCCCCCTCCCAGCCCTACACGCTGAGATGAGGCTCCGGGAGGTCCCCTGGGGAGGGGTCTAACTAGCTCCACCTGGTTGTATGCTGATAGAATGAGACCACATGAGCTCCCAGCTGAACCTAGTCACTTTAAAGAAGATGGGGCTTTTATACACAGTGCGTGCACACACACATACAAACCTAGGGATAGGACGATACGCGATATTATCGTATATTGTGATAAAAAAAACACTCACGATAATCGTATCGTGGAGATTACATTTATCGTGATATCGTCCTCCATCATGCACTGGGATCAATTCACCTTTTATTTGCCGGGCTGCATATCCGGTACCATTTAAACCCTCTATAATTGGTAAAAGGTACTTATAATATACGTACTTGATAGAGTTTTTTCACTCTCTAACAAATCTCTTTGCCAAAAAATAGCCGATTGTAAGCTTGTAGATCGGCTATTTTTTGGCAAATGTTTCGCCCCAGGACAATGGATTATGATTATCGCGATTTCTTTTGTCACAATAATCGTGATATGACATTTTCATATCCTCCCATCCCTAATACAAACCCTACAAGGGCAGGGATGCACTCACGCATTTATGAAAAGGTTTGACTATTTTTGACAATATAATGACATTCCCCAAATAGGGATGCCAGATTTAAAGTGGTTAAACAAACAAACTGGCTCAAGGTCATGAAAATTACACCACGGTCATTGCCACCAGCTCTCCACAGGTGGAATTTGATATCCCCTCCGTCCTATAGGCACGCTCCCAGTAAAACTGGCCCACACCGGTGGCATAATGCCAATTTGGTGCCGGTCGTCTCCAAAAACATCAGAGCAGAGATCTGCCTCGGAGCGGTGGCTTTCCTCGCTGCCAAAGCAGCCGGTACAGCTGTCAGGTTTACCGCCCGCAGCAGTAATTTACCAGCGTTTGGCCGGCGGCTCGTGTTAATTCAACACCCTGAGCAATAAAGCCAGCGAACGCATCATCATCATCCTATTGCCGCGTCCAACTGACCTCCAAGGTTGAAGCGAGGCTGAAATATAATATGTCATTTACGCAGGCATTAGCCTTCACGTCAAGAGGAGCCGGGATATTTATGACCACGCACTGATATGAGTCACACCCGTTACTCCCCAATGTGCATGACGAACGCAATCACAATCACATTAAGTCAATGAGCGAACTAAAAAAATGTTGGGTTAGGGTTAGCTTCAAAATGGATAATGTAAATAATAAGCTTTATTAATTAAAAAAGCATGTCACCCATTTCCAATCTTATCTCCATATAATTGGTCCTCACTAATGCTCATCATAAGATGACACCATTTCTGTCTACTCTGTTTCTCAGAGGATAAATCTGCCTACTATCATTGGTAGTCATTTTAAACAAGATTTTGTTAATGCAATATGGCTTCTACCGGGGCTTTCACCAGGAAGAGAAAGACTGTAGTTTCCATTTATTCTGTCCACAGCCCACTTCTGAGAGTGCGAATAGCCATAAATGGTGCCATCTTATAATGAGCAGCATTAGAGATGACTTATATTGAAAGGTTGAAAATAATTTCAGTAACGATCAGGGGAGGGAAACCAGGTGGGAGATAATTGTCATAGCACGTATTCCGTACTGGCTGGGGCAGCACCTGTCAGCAGGGAGTGTTGGGCGGGAGGAGTAGGACGAAGGCTCTACGTCCTCTCGGTGGGGGCTCCTCACTGGCAGGTGAGTCCGTAGGATACAACAGCAGTGACAACACAAGGAATCAATTGGCATAATGACTGAATTGGGGAGAAAAGGGGGTAAATAAATGTTTTCCCCGATTTAGATTAGAATTTGAATACATATAGTACATAACTACTCCAGTCACCCCATTTGTTGACCTCCAGAGCTGAGAGGGAACGTGAAATACAATACGCACTGAAATCACGCCAGCATCAGCCTTCACATCAGGCAGACCCCTTGTATGACAAAGCACTGGTATGAGTCACATCTCTGGCGCCGAAGCTGTATGATGACCACACTCAAATTTAATATTAAACTGAGATAATGGAGTGAAAATGTATGGTGATCCGAACAATACCAACGCATGACTAACACAATCACATCACCTTTAGCAAGGCAAAGAGGCAACATCAGGTCATCTCATTTATATCACTGTTGATAATTGAAAAGCCAGAATCTACAGTAAAGACAGACTTTGCAGAAATGACCAAAAGTCACAAATGTTTTTTTTTTTTCTCTTTTTTTTTCTCCACACAGGCACTAACGAAGGACTTCTGAGTACCGTAAGCAGAAACCATCTTCATGGAGGTGGCGTTCCTGATGTGGGTTTGTCAGCAGTATTCCACTGACACTGTGTAGGTTTGACCATTGACAACTGTAGCCAACCAGTACAATACAGTAATGAAGTCCTTCTTTCCTGACTCAGATAATAGAAGACAACAAATTATGTTACCATAATTATGCAGACAACACACACATGTAATAAACCATAACAGGAGTTGATTATGGTCCAAAACTAGCATTGATTAAATGCATTGAACAAATCAATGATTGGATGTGCCAGAATTGTCTTCAATTAACTCATTGCATGCCAGGCCCGATAGTCCCGAGATTATTTCAATGTCTTTCCCTGCCAGGCCCGATAGTCCCGAGAATTTCCGCCATTTTGAAAAAAAAAAGGCATGATAGAAATCGCGAAATTGCATGTTTAACCCCCATAGCAACCCCATCTATCAAACATGGCAGCCATCTTTGTTTACATTTTAGGAAAACATAATGGCTTGTATCTCATGAATGCCTGAACGGATTTCCATTCGGATTTTTTTGTTTGAAAGCTGTGAGCAATGTGGACACACGTGGTGCATTATCTAGGCATGGGTGTGCATGATCCGTGCACTATGAATTACATGGAAGTCTATGGAGACCAGAGGCACCATAGAGTACGAAGGTATTGTTAAATGGCGGGGAATGTGTTAAACAAAGAAAACAGTTTATTGTTTTTGGAGCCAAGGACGAGCGATTAGAAGTCAGTGCTCGGCTTCATTCTCTCTGTGGTCTGATCGCGGGTTCAGTTTTTATGCACCACATATTTAGAACAAACTCTCAGAAATCCTGCAGGTCTGCTACAACTTTGAGAGTTTATTTTAACAATGGCAGACAAAAGGATCGCCACCGTAAAAGGATTTCACACTGACTTTAGCATCACAGGGCACAGCTTTGGTCTACCACGAATACCAAGAACAACCCTAATCTGATAAATAAAATAAAAACAAGATTGTTATTTTTTATATAATAATAATAATAATGTAGTAATATCGTCTGTATTTCTTTATTATTACTACATTTAAGCTTGGAAATGCTCTTAACACCTATATACTTCATAGTAGGTCAATAGTGATAACTGTTGATCAACAACTCGACAAGCATTGTGAACCATTTCCGACGGATGTTCTCCTATTTTCGCCATGCATGTTATGACATACCCAGAATACAGCTGCTAGGGTTCATGTGGTTAAGGTAATTTTTCAGAACAGTCTACAAGTCACGTTTTAACAGCTTGTTAGTTTGTTGACTGAATGCACAGTTGATGCACCCAAGAGGAAGTTAAATGCAGTCAACGATGTAGTCATGCAGAATTGATATGTTCATTTGTTGACTAACAATGCACACAGTAACACATTCACAACCACTTGCACAATGTGTGCTAATATACTATTTTTCCCACTTCATAGTACAATAATAAAGCTAGACAGTCAGTGACTGCTTTCATTTATCTGAGTGTTTCTACACATAGCTTATCATCAGCTACCTATGCAACCTACTATAGACAGCCTAGGTGGGGTGACAACGAGAGGGGGAGGATTGGGTAAGGTTCCCCATCTCTTTAAAGTTAAGGTAAGGGTCCATTTGGGAATAGGGATGGGACAATACGAAAATTTCATATCACGATTATTGTGACCAAAGAAATCTCGATTTACGATATTATCGTGATAATCAAAACATCCATTATCCTGGGGCGGAACCTTTGCCTAAAAAATAGCAGATCTACACGCTCACAACGCGTCATTTGGTAGAGAGTAAAAAAAATACTTTATCAAGTACGTATAATATAAGTGTGTTTTACCAATAGAGGGTTTAAATGGTACGGGATATGCAGTTCGGCAAATAAAAGGTGAATTGATCCCAGTGCATGACAGAGGACAATATCACGATAAATTAAATCTCCACGATACAATTATCGTGAGTGTTTTTCATCACGATAAACGATAATATCACGGATCGTCCCATCCCTACACTGAGGTAAGTAGGGTGAATATAAGAAGCAGAAGAAGAAGTACCAGAAGAAAAAGAAGAAAATGAGTAGACAGGAAGCTAGCTAACCACAGGCTGTTCGTTGCGCTAGCGGCAGACCTGCTTCCGCTGTGCGCGTCTCTGTGACGACCGCGGCAGGTGGGATGCTGCTTCACGCTCTGCACGTGTCAACAAACAACAAGTCAAAACATTCATCTGTTCGTGTTCACATGAAGTTTATGAAAGTTTATGACATTGCTTACACACTGAGACAGTGGTTTGCAGAGCAACAAACACCGACAATGTAAATGAAAAAAAAAAAACATATAAAGACTAAATGTGAGGCCAAAGCAGGTGTGTGCGTGGATGTTGTAGGCTGTTGCATGTTTTACATTGTTGTTGTTTACACAAGCCACATTACTTCAGTTCCTTTGCACCTTTTTGTAACTGTACTACTGTTGCATTAGATAAGATAAGACCTGTATTGATCTAACTAGGGAAATGTGTGCACCATAGACAGCATAGCAGTTAAAAACAGATTTAATCGCCTCCTCCACACCGTAGGGTAGCGCCCTTTTACTTATCTCTATTCTTAATTGCTCCTTCCTATATCCATTTGCTTTTATAACATGTAATGCGCATTTGTTCATAATTTACCCTTCACCACAATGTGTCGTGGTTATTTTAGGAATTTCTGAAAATTAGGGACTCCAGGTTGAAAGCGTTTAATTAAACATTTCAGAGTTAAAGTATATCAATGTCTGGGGACCTCGAGACATCAAAAACACACACATGCACGCGCCCACGCACGTGCACATGTTTTTGGTGCTGAGCCAAATTGCAAAAACAGAATAATGGAAACAAGAGGGGGACTCCCAACTCACTTTTCAAAGCTCACATTTTTATTCACAGCAACACGTTATAACACCACGTTTCGACCTTGCAGTCTATTTTCTCCCCCCCAAAAAGATCAGAACATCACACACAAAGCCAGGGCCTCGCTGACAAAGTTACTACATGAAAGCGATAGAATAATACGAGGTAATACTTCATAGGGTTTTAGACTGCTGACTTTATTCTGGCCTCACCTCTTGTTACCCAGTAAAAAAGAAAGAAAATAAAAGAAAGCAGTCCGTCTGTGAAGTGAACCTGAGCGTGGATGTGTATAAAATAATGGGCCCGTCATCCTATAGGGCCATTGAGCACGGTGGCTCTCTGTGGACCAGAGATGAGGTGATGGCTTCATCCATCTCTCTCTAGACCTGTCTACACCAGAGGAAGAGAGCCTGTCAGTAACCCAGTAAGGCCTCCCCTGTCTTAATGAAGTGACTTGGACTGTGTGTGTATGTCCATATCTTTATGTGTGTGTGTGTGTGTGTGTGTGTGTGTGTGTGTGTGTGTGTGTGTGTGTGTGTGTGTGTGTGTGTGTGTGTGTGTGTGTGTGTGTGTGTCTGTGTGTGTGTGTGTGTGTGTGTGTGTGTGTGAGAGAGAGAGACTCTGACTCATTAGTAAGTCCCAGAGGTGCGTCATGGTAACGGGCCTGCACTGCACCCGTGTCTCCCCGTGGGCCCTCCTGCCGCCAGGCCGAATCAGGTTTCTGGATCAATGGGGGTCAATTACAACCAGAGGCATCACAGACAGAGCAGTTTAGACTGGATCAGCACCAAGTTGGTTACCTTGGTTGTCTAGTGTCTTGTCTGTCTGTCAACCTCCAAGTCCATGTCTGCCATCCACCAGGAGCAGAGAGAGGAAGAACGTGGAACAAGCAAGAAGAGCTAATCGACCCGTAATCTTCCACGATTTTACGAAGGTAACAAGACGTCCTGGTTTGTGATTGTCGCAGTTTCAAGATGGGACAGATTATTTGTAAAAAAAAATAAAAAATGTCCCAGGTCAATAAAATTGTGCCTGCTTTCATCACAATGCATAACAGGGTCGGCACCTGTCGCAGGTTTGAATCCCGTTCCCGACGACCTTTTCTGCGTGTCACTCCCCATCTCTCTCCCCATTTCCGGTCAGTACTGTCCTATCGATAAATGCCACAAAAGAAATCTTAAAAAACAGAAGAACAATAAATCTCCGCCAGGTCAGGTGGTCTGGCCAGGGCTGTTTAAGTTGTGGGCTGTAGCCGTCAGGACCTGAAGCTACTGTACTAACAAGCGTAATGCTTGGGGCACTTTGATGTCTTTTGTTTTTCTGACCATGTTCAAGTTCAAGTGCGAACACACCATTTGATGACTCAGTCCTCATTCCAGTCCCATTTTAGACCATCTCATACCAGTGGATCTGGGAGCAGTGACCAGTGACTCACAAGAAATGTAGTTTTTGGCTTTTCTGTGTGTCCTCCACAAAAGACATGCTGTAATCCTGGTCTCTATTACTGCCTCCCCCTGGCCAGCCGGTGCCCCTGATGGAGGGGAAAGGAATTGAACATGTTCCTTCCACACAATACATCTCCCTGTCAGGTGATAAGAAGCGGCCTGCTCACTCCTCACCTCACCACACCGCACTGAAGGAAGCATGAGCTCAGTTCGGGGCTCTCCCCAGGCTGGCAGAGGGAGAATAGCGCCCTGGATTACAGCTTAGGCAATTGGCACCGGGTGAAAAATGGGTTACAAAATTGTGCTATAATTATATTATTGTATTTATTATATATTTATTAAAAAGCATGTTCTATGGTATTAAGAATTAAACCAGAGAGAGAGAGGGGGGGGGGGAGGGAGAGAGAGAGAGAGAGAGAGAGAGAGAGAGAGAGAGAGAGAGAGAGAGAGAGAGAGAGAGAGAGAGAGAGAGAGCATACATCAGTAGATATCAGTGGTAATGGATTACTGATGCTATTAGAGGGTATCATAAGGTCTGCTGTGATCCACTGCCAGAAAAGAGTTATATTTGTGTGTGGTCTCTGTCATGTCCAGTCATTAGCAGCATTATGCACAACTGGATAACCTTGTAGAAAGAAAGACAGACAGAAATAGCACCCCAAATCCTATAACTGAATCCAGTGCCTTGTATGATGAAAACCTTGTGTGTCCAAAACCGTTTGTTTTGCATTTATCATTTTAAAAACGATTTAAACTAGTGAAAACAGACGATCTACAGGCGCACACAACGAGGCATTGTGTGCTTGTAGATCTGCTGTTTTCACTACTTTTGTGCGACAGCCTTGTATGATAAAGCAGGGCTTTGCTTTGAGAAATAACGTACAAATTTGAAATTTGGAGATACCAGGTTTCCACCCGACAACGACGATATCTTGCTGTGAAACTCTGATGACCTATTGTCTGAGAAAATAAACTGAAGCTCCAATCTGAAAGCTAATTTTTCATTTATTCCGTTAACCGCAAAACTTAATTATATTTTCAGTCAGTCAGTCAATCAATACACCCTTCCTTCCTTCCATTAATGAATAATCCAAGCACAACCATTTATATCGGCTGAACGACTTTGCATAGATAAAAAAAATAATAATAGTGATAATACTTGGTATCGATCCATGCCTGAGAATTCAAACCTGGCCCGGAACAAACAATTGCCCCACCTCAAAACCACAGCGTATTGTGAGTCCCAAACATGAACTTGAAGCCAAAGCCAAAATGACAGAACTGAATGTTTTCGACAGCCTCCGAGTCTTTCGACTCAGCCAGCCTGACCACAAGTGCATCAGCTTTGAGTCTACAGCAAACACATCACCTGTTCCACTTGGAAACAGTTTGTTTGTTGCTCTCAACACTCCCAGCATGCCCCCAGTGTATGTCACAGCTTGCAGCTTCCTCCTCTGCCACACTCACACTGTCATACTGTACAGTACATGTGGGTTAGAATCAACATGACCTGTTTCGTGACAACACTTTGTCACCAAACATCTTTCGGCAACCGTCATGATGACTCACATACTGTACATTGACGCAAAAAAAAACCAAGGGAAAACTGAAGGTGCACTTAGTAAGACATACAGGACAGATAGAGGAGCGTGACAGACATACAGACAGACAGACAGACAGACAGAGAAGAGTTACAGACAGACAGAAGACAGAAGAAGTAATGATGTAACTTTTTTCCCTCTTACCTGGTTGTCCACATAACTCTGGAGAGGCCAGGCGTCAGGAGAGACATATGCAGAGAGAGAGAGAGAGAGAGAGAAACAAGACAAACAATTAATCATAAGTCTGTGTGTGTGTGTGTGTGTGTGTGTGTGTGTGTGTGTGTGTGTGTGTGTGTGTGTGCGTGCGTGCGTGCATGCGTGTTGCAACGAAACAGTGGCACAGTGGCTTTCAAAAGGTGAATTAAAAGGCATGCGAGGGATTACCAGTTTTAATTATAATTTTAATTAGTACGGTATACACTGTATAGTGTATACCATACCACTGTACCGAAACCCCTTTTCAATTACATGAAAAATCTGACAACACTTCCCAAGGCATTCTGTGGGTCCACTGTGTCCAGCCCAGGTAAAATGACGTGTTTCGATGCGCTTGAGTTTTTCACAATAAGAGCAACAAGGATTCACATAAAATACTGCATAGTTGAAGCTCCTGTTTAACTGTTCTGTGTGCATAGCGTCTCTCGAACCATTTCTCGTCGGTTCGTGTTGCCCACGTGCCAGTAACTGCTACAGCAGTGGTTCTCAAAACAACATTTGGCCGCGGACCCCCGTCTCAAAATATGTTATGCCAATGTCAAAGATTAAATATTTAGTTTTAACCCTGCAAGGCCCAGCGTTGCTTTTTGGCAACATTTTTTAAATCATTTTCTAAAAAATGTTATAATTAGTTTTCCTGTTCTTTTTTCACAGAGGCTGACATTCACACTTCCCAGAGAAGTTGAAATTCCAGCGTCTGGACGAACAACATCTCACTTTTTAACTGAAGCTATTCCTCACAAAAAGTAAAGTAAAATGCCTGTAATATTGTTTTTCGTGATCATTAGAATGTCTAGAACATGTACATGTGTTATTATTGTGAGAAATATCCCCAAAATGCAAATTGGAGCATGATTTATGATTTATGGCTATAAAACCTTACAAAAACATTATTAATTTGTTAACATTACATTTTCCTGTGATTAGGACTCCTACAACACCATCTGATTTTTTTCAATTTCTTTTGGCCAGTAGAAATTAATTCGGGCCTTGCAGGGTTAAGTGAACAAAATGTGTGCAAATGTTGCACACATTTTCAAGATCTATCAATGAGCTTGTATATCTGCTATTTTTGAATAGCAGATATATCAAATATGGTTAAAATGATTGTGATGCTAATTATGCTGGGGATCCCCTGGAAGTTACCACACCAAGGACCCCACTCTGAGAACCACTGTGCCACAGCACACGTGAGTCCGTTGTGGCAGTTAGAAGTTACGTAACAACTGCTCACAGAGGAACCAATGCGGCAGAGATGAGGCCGAGCTGCGGGCTAGAGAGGTAATTTAAAAAAAGTGGAACAATGGCCAAGAGAAGTGTGAGCAGGTAGGCTTGGAGGATAGAAGAACTTTACAGCCCCATGCCTGAGGCCCCCACTGTGATGCTGCAGAGGATTTCTGCACGTCAGTGAAGGAAGTATGTGTAAGCAAAGTGGGGAAAGAACGGGTGTGTGTCTGTGTGTGTGTGTGTGTGTGTGTGTGTGTGTGTGTGTGTGTGTGTGTGTGTGTGTGTGTGTGTGTGTGGGTGGGTGTGTGTGTGTGTGTGTGTGTGTGTGTGTGTGTGTGTGTGGGTGGGTGTGTGTGTGTGTGTGTGTGTGTATCAGAGCGTGGCTGTTGATGATTAGCGAAGACTGTAACTGAAACACTGGCTGCCCCCGCGTGATCCCATCTGCAGGAGGGAAACTCACTTACACAGATCAACACTCTCTCTCTCTCTCTCTCTCTCTCTCTCTCTCTCTCTCTCTCTCTCTCTCTCTCTCTCTCTGTGTCTCTCTCCCTCTCCATCTCACACGGTTTCAATACTTGGCTATATACTGTGCACACTGTCCTCAGGATTAGTCAAGGGAAATCCCGCCATAGCATTACAAAATGGCTTTAAAACACAAAGCCTACTCACTCATGTTTATACAACTCCTTACACATGTCAGATTTGGCTTTACAAAATCCTCTCAGCTCACGCAGTACATTCATCCTCGACTCCTTGAGCGAGGCTAATAGTAATCCTAATGCCGCGGTTATCTGCTGAACTGAAGTAGCGGTGTGTGATGAAGTGTCAAGTAGACTAAAAGCTCTAAAGCTACATACAGTATGTGGTTAACCTCACCACTGTCACCTTAATGCCATCGTTAAGGTTTTGGCTTTGTCCTAAATCCCACTCTAAGCCCGGGCCTAAACGAGGGATAGCTTCCCAGTTAGCTTGCCTCCAACCCAAACCACTGACAATGAATACCATTGTTTTGTGCTAGCCTTTCTCCATGTGGTGTGGGAGAGCTCTCAAACCCTCAACAGTTATTGCTAGCCTTCTTGCCCTCTGGACACACAGTGAATGTTCCCACTATAGCGTTAGCTCTGGGTTCCATACCGCAGTGGTTCTCAAAGTGGATTCCAGGGACTCTGTGGGTTCCTTTATGGGGGTCTAAATTGACCCATACAAGTCTGTAACTCTGAGAGTGTACAAATGGAACCAAATTATTTGGTTCCATTGTACACGGTCAAAGTTAAGGGGAAAATTTGAGAAACAGTGCCTTACCGTGCTGTAGGTTGTGGGCTCTTGGCCGTCAGTGATGAGTTCCCGCTCTCCCCGAGGGTTGACCCTCCTGAATCGCCGCCTGGACCTCCTCTGGGACCCCTCCCTCTGCAAGGCCCCCTCCTCCCCCTCGCTGCCATTATCCACCTGCAAAACACAAGCCACAGTCGCCTCAGGAGAACTGCAGACGTCAGAATCACAGCCGTCGGCCTGACCAGCGGAGGTCCGGTCCTCGCTCCCTGAGTTCTGAGAGCACGTTTCCGAGCTCCGTCTCAGAAGCTCCTTTCCGCCACGATTAGGACTTTCTGACGAGCTCTGTTTCTGAAGCCCCGGGTTCTGTTCCGAGGCTCCACGTTCCGGGACATCCAAGCCACGTTGGTGGCTTTCATCGCGTGGTTCCGAGTTGGCTACAGGAGGCTGTTCCTCCAACGGCTCCTGGTTGAACATCCAGTTCTTCCAGAGCATGGAGAGCCGGTGCCAGCGCAGCACACTCATCCGGACCGAAGGCACGCGGTTAGCACCACGCAATAAAATCCGAGGAACTAACAGGAGAAAGGAGAGGGAAAACCCAAAAGAAATTCAACCGAGGAGTAAACTTCCCGACATCCTGAAAGATCTGGGACAAAAAAAAATTGTCACATCCTTGGAGTCTCATCCACAGCATGCACACACATGGCGAGCATGGATTCAGAATCAAAAAGTGGACAGAAGTCCAACGGGCAGACGGATACACAAAGCACTCCTTCTTTATAGTTTGTAGATTTTCAGAGCGGCACTAAAGATGGGTCTTCTTGCTCGTCTGACGGCTGGGAGTTTGAATGCTCAGCTGCTCAACACGTTGCATACACATTACGCACGCTTACTCACGCGCTCTTTCTCACACACATACACACACGCACACACAAACACACAGGCCACAGTTTCCTGCAGGAAACCGTAAATACACAAATATCCTCTCCAGGCAGAAAAAGATTCCGGCCATACAATTCATTCCCCAGCCTCTTTGTACCCGCCTGTTGTTGGGAGGAGGAATTTGTTTTCTTTCTGCGTTGCATAATATTAACTCTGTCAATAGCTCCGTTATATATGCTCCGTCTGGGGTCTATAAGATGAAGGAAATATGAAATTTTTAAGTTTTCTCCACAAATGATCTCTAAGAAGTGTCATTGTTTGTCTTAAACAAACAAACAACAACCCCAAAACAAGGAGGGGTCGATATAAAAAAAAAGAATATTGACTGGCAATATACTGTACAGCACGTGGTCCCTAAACGGTTTTGCCCATGACCCAAAAGAGAAATTAGATGTTTGCCCCGGACCCAAACTAGTGAGAAAGAATAGCAGATGTACAAGCTCACACAATTTTCATTTCGTTTTTTTAGATTTTATTTATCAACTACTTTTGAATAGTTTTTTTTAGTGGTGTCCAACGATTAAATATTTTAATCGCGATTAATGTAGTTAATCGCGCGATTAATCGCAAATAAGTCATCAGCTTTTATCAGGTAACAATGTAACTTAGAGCGATATCTTTCAAGTCTTTCGTGGCCCTATTAACTTGGGAGTGGAAATATTTGCTGGATTTATGCAAAAGTATGTAAATCTTTTATTCGAAATCAATTAAAAACCTGAATAAATCATAATGGTATTGCATTAAACAGACTGCAGCTGATGGGTATAAATAAGGATCTGCTAAATGATTACTGTTGTGTCCACCTTTATGCTTTATTTATACTTTGTATTTTTTGTTACATCAACAGGGATGGACCTTGTAGCCAATATAGCCGATATTGTAGCCAATGTTTGTAAATATGCGATTAATTGCGATTAAAATAATTAATCGCGATTAACATAACGGTGAGTTAATTGCGATTAATTTAGTTAACTCGGACAGCACTAGTTTTTTTTTATTGTTGTTATTGTTCCAAGGTTATGATTTGAGCTTTATTTTTTTTACGCTTAGTAAATAACAAACCCCCAAAATAAAATGTCTATTGATTACTTGGAGTTGGAGACTTGAATTCATGGATATTGTTTGTTTTGTCTCATTCCTAAGCCAACGATTTGAGGAGACCCTTTGTGTCTCCATAGGGAACAAAGCAGTCTCCATAAGGAACCACTGATGGTCATCCAATTATTGGCTTTGGAATGCGGCAAAAACTAAAGAATATCCATGAATTCAAGTCTCCATGGGGTGAGTAATCCATAGAAAAAGAGAAAAAAGCCATCCCGTTTAAGTTTGGGAAACAGTGATATAGAGAATGTAGCTGCCGCCATTGACAGTTATTTAGTCATTTATTTGTTATTTTCTAAGTTGTTAATATGTTTGTTATTCTGCTCAAAAGTGATGCACCGGAAGTTGCCTCTGACGTATTCCATCCGGTTTGACATATATGGGGTGCCTGTTAATGGCTCCCTAGAGGTTCAGTGTGTCCGCAGCACACGTCCGTGCGGACGGGCGTGTGTGTTTGGAAGCAGCGTGGTGCTGACAAGTTTGTTTGTACTTTGGGAATCTCGCTACCTTCATTGCTGTGGATGCAGCCAGTGAGGTAAATGGATTGTCTGTATTTGTCTTTGTATTATCATTTCCTTATGTTTAAGTTACCCATGTTGTGCATTATGTTCTATTATTTATTCTTGTATTGTTTATGCTTTATTTACAGTTTTACGTTGGTTTTGGAGGCATGCAAGTGCGCTATAATAAACCATCAGTCAACAGAACAACCTGACTCGTTTTTGATCAATGAAGGCAGTGAAAGTAAAACTCATGCATCGATCCGATCCACGGCAACTCAACTCAACCTGTGTGGAGGTCTTCCAGACGGCGGCCGCTCTTCTGATCTGGCAGGCAGGAGTCCTGCTGCCGAACGGGACCAAGCGACGCCCCCGCGGGCCGTTTTTAGACACGCACTCGCTGTTCCACGGAGCTGCATAGTGGACGGTCAAAGAACCTTTCTCGCCTAAAGAGCACAGTGAACAACGCGACTTTGCCAGCTATAAAGACAGACGCCTAAGGTTAGTGCACAGTCTGCACAGTTCAAGGCAAAGAAGGAACCAACTGGTGCTACTAGCATGTTTCAGGTGCATTCAAGAGACATTCATTCAAAGCAAGAAGAGAAAGATCGCATTGTTATGCAAATTATGAATGAGCTAATGGAATGTTATTCATAGCCTAGTTTGTTTTGGTCTTTAAAGTGTTGCATAATGTATTAACGTATTCAGAGAATTAAATCTAAGGTTAATTTGACTTGGGACTTATGGTTTAAGTGTATGGTTATAAGTTAAGTGTGTGGGTTATAAGTAAAGATGTCAAAGTAACAACTCAAGCAAGTGAGTTGATAAGGACATTTTAAAGAACCTGCTCCAGAAAGGCACCTACTAAAGTTAAAGAACCAGTCCAACAAATGGAACCAATTAAAGTGTTTAAAGAAAGTTTGCAACCCGAAAGATCAAGGGTTTTGATATACAAGTTTGATTGCGTTTATGAACACTGGAAAGTCCAAGCAAAAAGAACCAAAAAGGGTGTCCTTAACCAGGCTCCACTTGAGCATTTGAGACGAGAAGTCAAGGCTCTTGAAAAGTACTCCAAAGAATTAAATGGCATTTACAATGCATACTGTAAAATTGAAACTCCAACCAGTGAACTGCGTCGCAGTATTGACAAGTGTAACCAAGTCACCAAGTATGTTGTCCAGACTGGTCAGATCCACATTCAGGGGACAGATGAGGATTCTGAGTGGCCTGAGGAGAAGGAAGCTGCAGCCATACTCACAGTTCTGAAGCTCGTGGCAGAGCAGGAGCAGCAACAAAGGCAGTTGGAGCAGATGAAAGAAGAGTACCTCGCAAGAGAACGCGCTATGGAGCAGATCCGGCAAGACATTGAGCGCTTGGAGGCACTTAAAAAGCTAAACGCTCCACAAGCTCCACCAGAAGTGAGCTTAGCTGCTAAAGGCACCCCCACCCTGGTTCCGCCCAAATCCTCTGATTCTGGCTCTTCAGAGATGAACAAGACGGCAGAAGAGGTGAAGTTTAAGAAGCCTGTTAAGAAAGCAGTTAAAGCAAAGAAGCCTGCTGCACACAAGCAACCTGCAGCAGCTAAGAAGCCCAAGAAGGCGGCAGCAAAGAAATCACCAAAGAAAGCCAAGAAGCCTGCAGCCACCAAGAAGTCACCCAAGAAAGCAAAGAAGGCTGCTGGCAAGAAAGTAGCAGCAAAAAGGTCCCAAAAGGTCACCAAGAGCTCCAAGAAGGAAAGGACACATTTTAAGGAGCATATGAAAAAGGGGCTCTTAAGAAGTGCTAATGTGGGAGGCAAAACTAGTCGACCACCTGACTAAGGTCATGCTGTAAAAACTGTTGCTCCTTTGTGTTTTTTGAAGTCCAAGGTCACATGATTTGCTTATGCATTTAAATTAATTGTACATTGAAGAGTTACTGTTTGAAATGGGGTTCAGTGACATGTGAATGTAAAGTATTAAGATCAGATAAAGGTTTCTTGTTTTTGACAATATTGTCTTAAGAGTTCAAGGTCATTTGAAATCCCAGAAGTGATTTGGTGGGGAGTGTAGCTGCCGCCATTGGCCTTTATTTAGTCATTTATTTGTTATTTTCTTCATTTGTTAATATTTCTTATTCTAAGCAAAGTGATGCACCGGAAGTTGCCATCCCACGTGTATTCCGGCTAGTTTGCCATATAGTGTGCTGGTTAATGGCTCGCCAGCAGCTCAGTGTGTTCGCACACGTCCGTGCGGGCGGACGGACGTGTGTGTTGTTTGTTCAGCAGCATGGCACTGGGAAAAGTTTGTCTGTGCATTCTTTGGGAACCTCATTACCTTCATTGTTGTGGATGCAGCCAGTGAGGTAAATGAATTGTTATTTGTCTTTTGTATCATTTCCTTATGTTTATGAGTTACATGTTGTGCTTATGTTCTATTATTTACTTTGTCTTGTATTTATGCTTTATTTACAGTTTTACGTTGATTTTGGAGCATCGCAAATATGCTTGAATAAATCACCAGTCAAATGAACAACCTGACTCGTTTTGATCAATGAAGGCAGTGAAAGAGAATGATGCCCTTTCGTCTGTCTGCATCTTTGTCTGTCTATCAGATTATCAGTGATAACACTAAAGGGAAACCCCACCAGAGATGAAAGTGAAAACCATCTGCATATTGCTGGGCTGCCCCATTGCAACCGCTCTGTTCTCTCTGCCCCCTTACGACAGAGCTTTAGAGATGTGCAACCAGAAGTCTTTGAAAGTTAATAATGGATAGGTAGTTGTTGTTGTTTTTTAAAGGTATTTGCTAAAAGGTTAAACCTCCATTTTCATCGTTGCTGTTCGGTAACGGGTTCTCCCCATCTATACTCTTTAGTAAACAGAAAATACATGTAAAGGTCAGGAGAGAAGGGATGCCACAAAAATGTGCTTCCATTTTGTAGTGCTTTAGTTCCAATTCTGTCTGCAATGTTTTTGTTTTGTTTCACCACTTTCCAATTTCTCTCAGTCTTTGCCTGTCTCTCTCTCACTCCCTCTCTCACAACCAATCTCTCTTTATTTCTGTATTTCTGTCTCTGTTGAGAGCAAGCTAATATGAAGCAGCTCCATTCATCCACAGTATTTAGTGGATCATGGGGCAGTGGTGTGACGCACGCTGTGGAGAGGAGAACACAGAGTCATTTAACCAACGCCGTACAACTCTATTGTTCATTTATTAACTAACTCCAAACGTATACAGCAGTCATGCAAATGTGTGCATTCATTCGTGACCCAGTAAGGTATGTAGGTAGGTATGTAGGTGGGTGTGGGTGTGCATGTGTATGCATGCATGCATGCATGCGTGCGTGCGAGCACATGCCTGATTTGTATGAGTTTTGGATCTGTACAATCGCTACTCAATCAGCAGACAGATAACTTGAGCTTAGCTTTAAGGGGAATGAGGCTTGCATTTGATTCGCCATCTTCAGTCAGATGCTTCCTTACCAGACCAATCATTTTCTGTATGAGCGTGTTTTTGTTTGGTTAGTTTTTTTGCCGTGGCCTCGGGCCAGTCATGTGTTTACTGCATTCCAACGATGTACAGACGCAAAGATGTTCCCATAGTGTAACGTCAGCATTTACAATGGATTGGTTTGGTTTGCATGATACATTGCCCTCACGGCCAGAGACGGTTGAGTTTAGGCATTATTTTAGACACTAGAAGCTCGGGCGGCCCAGCGTCTAGTCGGCGACCTGGCCAACTCGGGAACGATGTAAATAGGGAATGAATGCCCCGCCCTTTAATGCAAACCCCATTATACCTGTTGTCATAGGACCCGTTTTGACCATCTGTTTGCCTGTGTCCATTTATGCCCATATATGGAGATATCTGTTATCTGTCTGTCTGTCAGCCAGCGTCCATTTTATGTCCATATATGGAGATCACTGCAGATATAGTTCTGGGTCCATTTTATGCCCATATGCCCATATATGGAGATATCTGTCTATTTGCGTCCATTTCATGCCCATATATGGAGATCTCTGTATCTGTCTGTCTGTGTCCCTTTATGCCCGTATATGGAGATCTTTGTGATTCTGCGTAAATTTTATGCCCATATATGCCATTTGCGTCCATTTTATGCCCATATTATACCTGTTGTCATAGGACCCGTTTTGACCATATGTTTGCCTGTGTCCATTTATGCCCATATATGGAGATATCTGTTATCTGTCTGTCTGTCTGTCAGCGTCCATTTTATGTCCATATATGGAGATCACTGCAGATATAGTTCTGGGTCCATTTTATGCCCATATGCCCATATATGGAGATATCTGTCTATTTGCGTCCATTTCATGCCCATATATGGAGATCTCTGTATCTGTCTGTCTGTGTCCCTTTATGCCCGTATATGGAGATCTTTGTGATTCTGCGTAAATTTTATGCCCATATATGCCATTTGCGTCCATTTTATGCCCATTTATGGAGATCTCTGTATCCGTCTGTCTGTGTCCCTTTATGCCCGTGTATGGAGATCTTTGTGATTCTGCGTCCATTTTATGCCCATATATATGGAGATCTTTGTGATTCTGCGTACATTTTATGCCCATATATGCCATTTGCGTCCATTTTATGCCCATTTATGGAGATCTCTGTATCCGTCTGTCTGTGTCCCTTTATGCCCGTATATGGAGATCTTTGTGATTCTGCGTCCATTTTATGCCCATATATGCTATATATGGAGATATTCAGAGATTCTTTGTTGACTCATGTGGCGTACGTGATGTCAGAGCCTTTTATGAGTGATGTCACTCATAAAAGGCTATAAAAGGCTCCGGAACAGCCTGATGTCAACAATCAACCCCGCATAAGGAGATTCCGAACGTTTCGCGCCGGTTCGGGAAAACCGCGCGTCGGGTCGAGTCGAGACCCGGCACTGTACTCCGTGCCGCGGCGGGGAACGCGCGTGCCGAATCTGAAGCCGGTGGGACGAACGGTTCTCAAGATACGCGGATTACAGACAGACAGACAGACAGACACGCAGAGACTTCTCGCATTTATAGATACAATGCAAACTCCATTTCACGGGTCCTGTTGTCATAGGACCCGTTTTGACCATCTGTCTGTCTGTCGGTGTCCATTTTATGTCCATATGGAGATCACTGCAGATATAGTTCTGGGTCCATTTTATGACCATATATGCCCATATATGGAGATATCTGTCTATTTGCGTCCATTTTATGCCCATATATGGAGATCTCTGTATCTGTCTGTCTGTGTCCCTTTATGCCCGTATATGGAGATCTTTGTGATTCTGCATCCATTTTATGCCCATATATGCCATATGGAGATCTCTGCCCCACCCTTTAATTCAAACCCCAATATACCTGTTGTCATAGGACCCGTTTTGCCCATATATCTGTCTGTGTCCCTTTTATGCCCATATACGGAGATATCTGTCGGGTCGAGATTAGGCCCCTGTATCTGCCCATATGCCCATATATGGAGATCTCTGTATCAGTCTGTGTCCCTTTTATGCCTATATACAGAGATATCTGTCTATATATGCCCATATATGGAGATCTCTGTATCTGCCCATATGCCCATATATGGAGTTCTCAGTCTTATGCCCATATACGGAGATATCTTTCGGGTCGAGGCAAGGCCCAGCACTGCAGTGATGTCACAATGACTCAGTACTTGCGCCCGGCACTGCAGTGATGTCACAATGAGTCTGTATCTGCCCATATGCCCATATATGGAGTTCTCAGTCTTATGCCCATATACGGAGATATCTGTCGGGTCGAGGCAAGGCCCGGCACTGCAGTGATGTCACAATGACTCAGCGCTTGCGCCCGGCACTACAGTGATGTCACAATGAGTCAGCGCTTGCGCCGATTTTGCACCGATTTCCGCATAAGGAGATTCCGAACGTTTCACGCCGGTTAGGGAAAACCGCGCGTCGGGTCGAGGCCCGGCACTGCACTCCGTGCCGCGGCGGGGAGCGCGCGTGCCGAATCTGAAGCCGGTGGGACGAACGGTTCTCGAGATACGCGGATTACAGACAGACAGACACGCAGAGACTTCTCGCATTTATAGATAGATTAGTTTAGTGTGGTTATGTTTAGCATAAGGAACTGGGAGGCAGGTTAGTAACGGAGATGTTCAGCTCCACTTGTCACACAATGCACACTGGGTAGAATCCTGCTAACCTATGCATTCCAAAGTGAAAGACTACCGGAAAATGTGAGCGTCAACCATATAACACAATGAACCAGACAACTGTGATGCATGTCATCCCCCCTCTGCTTCTTTCTCTCCTGTCCTACCTACAATTTACAATTTTTAGACTTAAAACTGAACACAAAAAAAAACAGAATGTTCAAGTCATCTTAAAAAAATATTTAAATGAGAGTTACGTGTCGCTACACTGCGTTAACACGGATATTTAAACCCTGATCATGACCCTGACTTGGCCGTGATGACTGATATTCAAGTTCTGCACTGGTCTGTGCAAATTTGGGCAGGTCACCCTTGACTATCAGCACACACTAGCGAGAATTTATGATTTAAGTCTGGGGCTGATCAAACATTGGACCAGTCGGAACTGTCGCGGTTACATCAAACATGTTGGGATTTTTACGACTAGAATTTGGACACATATTAACATGATCGTGATTCCAAACCCTCGCACTGTGCTTTTCGGTTTTATAAGTCTAAAAATATCTTCTAGTGTATGTCCAACTACAGTACCATGATGCAACCGGTCTGGAACGCTCACTGATCATCAGCTAAGATAGACGGTAGAACTAGAACAGCAGTAAAGAAGGATCCATGGTCTGTGTGTTGACATACTGTACAGCCATCTGAGCTCACATGATCTATGGCACAGGTCTGTCTGTCTGTCTGTCTGTCTGTAACAGGAGGCACTGCTGTCAGTTTCTTGTTTAGTCCAGTGGTCCTTAACATGGGGTCATTGAGGTCTTATATTAACTGGTCCATGCTGCTGTCTACACAGCATCTATGTGTCTATATCTGTGTAGATACCCTGGATGTCAGTTTTAGTCATAGTCTGGTCATAGTGGACACACAGTCCGGCCATCATGTTTATTTTCCATGTTCTGGCCCGCCTGTTGCCTGTGAATATTATTCCTGTCCATCCTATGACAAGACTAATGGCACACACACACACATTACACGCTGCTACTATTCCCATGGTCCTAATTAGCTGACGGGCTGCAATGTGACTACAACAGGCTCTCTCTGCAGTCTGTGTGTGTATGTGTGTGTTTCATGTGTGTGTGTGTGTGTGTGTGTGTGTGTGTGTGTGTGTGTGTGTGTGTGTGTGTGTGTGTGTGTGTGTGTGTGTGTGTGTGTGTGTGTGTCTGGTGTGTCTGGCCGCTGTGTTCTCTCAGTTTAGTCAAGTAATATAAATACACACATTACTATCAGGACAGTGAGGCATAACATAGAGTACAATGGTATGAATGTAGTATTAAACACACTCACATAGATATTTGCACGCACGCACGCGCACACACACACACACACACACACACACACACACACACACACACACACACACACACACACACACACACACACACACACACACACACACACACACACACACACACACACACACACACACACACACACACACACAAATCATAAAAAAATGATAATAAATAATAATTACAATTTCAAACCACGCCTGGCAAAGATTAAAGAAGTGTTATCTACTCTCCACTCAGAACAATACTGGTGTAGCACAGAATTAGTCCACTTCACAACCCTAAACAGGCACATAAAGGAGCTACTTTGTAACTGCCAAAACACACTCGCACAAAGCACTACTACGGCAGGCTCCTCCTGAACTAAATTAGCTGACTCTTGCTAGCCTGAACACATGTGTATTTGTGTAACATTGATAGCGTTCAAATAAAGTTATTGTTTTGCTGTTTTTGTTTATTATCATATTCCTTTTTTATATATATTATTTTTATTATTATTATTATTATTATTGTAGTCATCTCCGGGCAAAAAGTGAGTCTACATCGTTGGCACCCAAGTTTAAAATGACCAGACAACAGCATCATCATCATCATCACTAGTAGCTGTACTACTGCATCTGTCAAAGTAGAACAGTCAGAGCGTGTCACTTAGCACAGCGGGAACCCGGCTCTGACATGTGTTGTGGACACAGGACACCGTAGGGTTTTCTTTGTTCTTTGAGCGTCAAAGAAGCAGACCGGAGAAGCAGTGACGAACTTTGTGCTCTTTAAGCGCATCATGACCAGTCAGTGCACCGGGTTGTTTACATCCTCTATGGCTGATAATAGCAGTGCTACGGCACGCCCTGCGCTGCGGCGCTGTGGACTGAACGCATTACAGCCCATTAAGACAGACGGGGCAGGGCAACGCACCAATACAACAACAACAACAACAATGTCTTCTTATGCAATCTGATTTCCTAGTTCACACACACAAATGCACACACACAAAGTTTTCATGCCACAGACCTCCAATATTTTCATGAGACTTCGGCACTAGCCGTTAAGAAAGTATGGATGAACTCCCCCCGAACCTAAATAATTTCAGGACGGGGAGCCCTCCCGAACCGAAATTAGTTAGGCTCCTTATTAGAGTGTGAAACGACCCTATGATTTACGAAAGAACGTACAAATTTGGAGATACGAGATTTCCACCCGACAACGACGATATACTAGTGTTGTTGCTGCTCTTATACCACTATTATTACTGGGGTTGGTGGGGGCCTGACAGTAGCCACCCGCGGGCCGCCTATTGGGGAACCCTGCTGTATACAAACACACACACAGTGTCATAATCTTATGATAAAGAATATTACTCTCTAATATCATAGGGTCCATCTGAACGGTGGGAATGGTTTCATTTTCTCTGCTCTCTGGTCCAGGGTGATGTCATGTGACGTGGTGCTTTGCGGCTGCGAAGCCGGGCCGGGCCGTGCCAGGCCAGGCCACTCTCTGGACAAATCTAATATACAGGCTCATTTCCTTCTCTCACTCACTCAATCATCCATTCAGTTGCTACTCACTCACTCCTCCATTCACAGTGGAGGGAGTGGGGAGGGGGAGGCTCTCTTTCATTCTCAAATCCACAATAACCTGCACTGGTAAAACATGCATTGACGCATAGACTCATTAGTGTACTCATAGTTTAGATTGTTGTCTCCACCAGCCGAAGGCTTGGGGGAGAGTATGTTTTCCCCTTCGTCCGTCCGTCCGTGCGTCCGTCCGTGTGTCCGTCCGTGTGTCCTCACAGTTTGTGTGCAGCTAATCTCAGTCGCCGTTGGCCCGGTCGCTGCCAAAGTGAGCACACACATTCCCTGGATGCCAATCTAGAACCTCTGCCCTAAATTTTTCAAATGGGCCTTTTCTAGCGCCACCTAGTGGCCGATGTCCACAAAACACATTTCTGTGCACTACTCTTACAGATTTTGTCAAAAAATCCTACAAATCGGTAGGCAGCATCTCGACAGTCATGTGATCGACACAGATCTGTCCGATTTTGCATATTCCATCCGGATTGGCTAAGATTGGCTTCCAAAGTTTGTAGGATTGAGCCGTTTTGAACAAAATGCCTCAAATCCCAAACGCAAAGTGCAATTATCATGAAATCGCGCACACACGTTCCCACTAGGCCGAGGAAGAAAAGCCACTTAATTGTTTTTAAATCAGCCTCATGGTGGCGCTATAACAGGCCGATTTGTGGTTTTACCTATAACTCCACCGATTAGTTTCAAACTTTGTAAGCGCACTCCCTAGAGGCTAAGGATAAACCTTTGCCCTGCATTTTTCACACCAGCCTTTTATAGCGCCACCTTTGGACCGACTTATGTAAAACACATTTTTGGATATTACTCCTTGAGATTTTATCCAAAGATCACGCAAATCGGTACACAGTATCTCTATAGTCATGTGATCAAGTCCGATCCGTCTGATATTTCATATTCCATCCTGATTGGCTAATATTAGCTTCCAAAGTTTGCAGGATTGCTCCGTTTTTGAACAAAATGCTTCAAATCATCAACACAGCTTGCGATTACCGTGAAATTTGCCACACATATTCCCACTAGGTCAAGGAACAAAAGCTACCTTTTTTCACATTGGCCTGTTATAGCGCCACCAGCAGGTAGCCTTTAGCAAAACAAATTTTTGGAACACAATGCTTCAAATCATGCATGCAGCGTCCGATTTCCATGAAAGATCTATGGTGAAGAACATATGCCACCCTTTTTACATTGGCCTATTATACAGTAGCACCACCAGGACACACAGCCTGGTGGAGACCTGTGCTCGGAAGAGCACTGCTTCTAGTTCCTCCTGTGTCAAGGCCGTTTTGAAAATTCTGGTATTTTTTGTACTTTGACTCAGTATATTTCTGATGTTGCCCCTGTTAACTGTAGACATTTAAGCACGTAAACCTCGTGTCCTTGTCTGACAGTACTTTATTCTTACATGAAGTGCATTCTGACTAGCAGCAAAATGACCTCTCTGTTCAATCTTGTGCAGTTTGCATAGATTAAAGCAAAATTAAATCTCACAAAATGTGTATGGCCAAGTCTTATTATTGTGCGATTTGTGAAACAGTGAAAGGAGGCTCTGTTTCCTCACGTCATTCAAGAAAGTAAGCTTAGTAAGATTGGACTACTTTTGAGGGGACAGACATACATACAGTGCATACATAGATGCAGACAAACCCTAGATTGCCTACGACCATGTCGTGCAGGGTCATTGTAAATTAGCTTAGATTAGATTTGCTGATATTCAGATTTTCCATGCTCAACCTATTTTTGTATGACAAATAATAAAAATAGACAATTTGCCATCTCGTAGATCGGCTTGTAAATTGGCTACTCTGGCTATTTCTTTTTTTAAATCTGACATAAAATAAAATATTTTGGGCCTATAATGACATGCAAAAAATAGAGACACCATGTTGAAAGTGTGTCTTTATATCCTTCAGAGTGTTACAGTTGTCCTTGGACAAATGTGTGCAGGAAAAAGCAGAGGAAACGTCAAAGCAGAGACAGGATTTGATCGCCGCTCGCCTGCTGCTATTGGTTTACGACTCTACTGCTCTCTCATCCTGCCTGATCCCTCCATGACAGACACAGAGAGAACCAGAGACGGAGCAGAGGAGATGGGGAAGGACACGGAGGGCGGGACTGAAACGCTAACCCCAAAACAAGCAGAGAGAGAGAGAGAGAGAGAGAGAGAGAGAGAGAGAGAGAGAGAGAGAGAGAGTCGGGGGAAAAGACAGACATTGAACAGGGAGGTGAGAGGGTTGAGAGGTGCACTGCACATGAAAATAAAGGATGTACACAACATCAAATGGAAGAAAACACGAAGGGGGTGATGGGAAAAATAAAAAGCAAAAGGTCCCATGGGAGAAAGAAAGAGTGATGAGAGCGAGAGAGCAAAATAGAGGCTATACTCACCACAATCATTTCTGATGGCTCCAAAGTGATGCATTCAAAACCTCGTCTGCCCCCCAGCTGCTTGCCAAAACTGAAGAGAAAGGGCACACACACACACACACACACATACGAGAGGTTATTAAATACAAATACAGCAAAGGCAATATACAACCATGGCACAGTGGGGTTATGCAAGGCATCATAGGCATGAACAATGAACATTCTAAGAAAATGTGCGTTGTATGTACTTCAATGCAGACGCTGCATTTGTATGATTATGCAAAACACAGAAATACTGTGACAAAGTCCTTGTAAGAGCTATTCAGATTATTCTGACCTTACGGTCAGAGAGAGAGAGTGGCTAATGGATAAAGTCTCATACATGTAGCTTAATAATCCGTTGGGACTAAGCTATTTCCTTCCTGCTTCTAGGTATGGTCAGGAGGGTCCAGAAAGTACCATGGAGTGTATCGTGGAGCTGTGTGCAGAGGCAATGTTCTGTGGTGTAGACCTAACCGCTACAAAGACAGAGGCAGACTTGAGTAGATCAATAGGCCTTTGTGGTTGACAATATGACCTTCTGGAGTCCATGGAGACCACAGACATGGTTATTGCTCTAGTGTACTAAAGAATACTTCTGGCCACAAGAAAAAAGAGATACCTTCTTTTTTCACTTCACTATCCCGTTATATGAAATATATACATTATATATAGACAGTATATTCAGTACAAACACACACATGTTTACAGCACATAAAAGCCTTAAATAGCTTGTTTTGGTCGTCTCCAAAGCCATCACTATGCCACAAAGCTACGCCGTCAGTGGTCATCCCAAAAGTCACCTACCTACGCCTGCCCTGTGACACGTGGATGAAGACAGCCAGCATCACCAATGTTCCAATAGGAAGTCTAAGAAGTCTAAGTATAAGTGAATAGTTTGTTAGGGTTTCTCAGTTAAACTCAGTTAAAGTGAGCTTGAAGGAATACTTGACCCAAAAGACATTTGTCTCATTCCTCAGCCAATAATTCAATACATCCGCTGTCTGCCGCTGTAGGAGACCAATGCAAAAATATATAAAAGAATAATGTAAACTCCAAAACAACTTTCAGTGTAATCACTGACGATCCAGGTTCACAGAAAACGTTTTAAATATAGTTTTACTATGAGTTAAGATTGGTCTCCTATTAACTTCAATTATAGTCAAATATTGGATTATTGGCTCAAGAATGCGACAAAAACAAGAAAATCTCTTTGAATTAACGGCTTCCTTTAATGTTTGCAGCTACCAGTAGCCATTTGTTACTAGTAATGCTAACAGGTCCTTTCTTCATTCACTGACATTTTTATTGGTCAAATGGGATGCTAGGTCGTCAACATCTTTGGCTATGCAATATGCATGCTAGCGAGCACTGTGCCTCATAAACATTAAACTGAGGGGGCTTGTAGCATAAATACTGCAGGCAATGCTGAGAACATTTCCAGAGGTGATTGTTTTACAAACTTGAAAAGATGGCACATGTTAAAACTTGAGTGTATGAGAATTACAGCATGATGGATTTAACACTGGCTATGTACAGTAGAATAATCCTTTATTTTTTGGACAAGCAATGGGTAAACTACAGAATAAATTCTAAATGCCAAGGTATCCCTCTCTGATTTTGATCCAAAGAGGACATCTTGGCCTCATCTGGATCAAAATAAACCGAGCGCATGCAATAAACAACCTCAGCACAATGCCAGGCTTTGTCTGCCTGGATTTGATTCAGTTTGGCTCGCATCTTGTGTGTCCTGTGATGTGTTGGGAGCGGAGCAGCTGATGGTGCGGTGTGACCGTGTTGGTTCAAAGTGTTCTGTCCACGGTACGCTACTTGTCATATCAATGTCAACAAGTGTCATTTCAGGTCAACAAGCCTCCATAGCCCTCTGAACTCTTGCTCCGAGGGCATTCACATTTAACGCCTGTAAGGGGTTTCGAGAGCATATCATTGCTGTCAGGCAGAAACCTTGCATCTCTGTATTTCAACGTTCTTTTAAATGAATGCCGTACTGTGTCATGCAAGAGTGACGTACAAAAGTAGCGAAAACAGCCGATACAAGCTCACAAAAAGAGTTGCCTCGTGACACGCTGTGAGCTTGTAGATCACCTATTTTAAAGACAGCTATTTTAAATCGCCACTTTCCTCGGTGAGCACGATGGCAAGGAATAACAAAAGAAATAGAGAAAGCCAGGCAGACATCATCCTCCTCTCATCCCACTGGAGCAAAGCTCTGAAGACCCCTCTGGATTTCAAGCCTCCAGGTGTCTCTTGTATTTTGCAGGGGCTGTATTTGTGTCAGTGTTTGTGGCTTTCAGGTCTTGTTTACTGTACGTACAGTATGTCTTTGTAGGGTAGCTCTGACCACCCTGAAGGGAGCTGGCCATAAATAAAAGAGGTCTTTGGGGGATTCATTGTGCCCATCCTCCACATGGTGCACAGGGGCCGCACCAGTGAAGATGTCTTTGCTCCAGGAGCGGGGAGTGTTTCCATGTGATAGAAATGTGACGTGAAACATTCCTTACGGCATGCGTAAGCACACACACACACACACATGCACACGTTTATTTTTTAAATCATCCCTAAGCTAAAATATAGATTTCAAAATATGTTCCAAAATATGCATTTAATCACAAATCTTCAAAAATGTTGAAAATAGCAAATCCACTAGTTCACAACTGGTAGTGATGCAATGCATTGTTTTCTGTATGGGATAACGTCTTTCTTCACACCTAATTTCAGTTAGGAAATATGTGATGTAGTGTGTGTGTGCGCGTGCGTGCGTGCGTGCGTGCAAACGTGATTATATGTGTACATACATACGTATACTGTATCTGACATACTGTACATTCTGAGGTTATTTCTCACAAACTTGAATGTGATCTGCATCTGAGCTCCAATCAATTTGTACATGTGTGCGCGCGTGTTCGCGTGCATGCGCGTGCATGCGCATGCTATGATCCCTGAGAACAGGACTGAGTTGAGCGAGTTTGTCTTGCATCCGTTCGCATGTGAAAGTGGCGACTCAGCGTTGTTTTTAGGCCTTCTCCAATAGGGACCGCAAGCTTTGAATAATGGGAAACGTGTTGAGCTGGGATACAGCCAAATATGACTCCAAGAATCACCCTACCCTACATCTTCTCTCTCCGTCTGCCTGGCAGCTCTGTTTCTCTACATCCTTTTAGTTTTTCCCCCATTCCTTTCTTCTGTCCATCCTTTTAGTTTTTCCCCCATTCCTTTCTTAGTCGCACTATCTGTTGCCTTCCTTTTCCATCCATCCATCCATCTCTCTCTCTCTGGGCACTGTTGCCATGTGGGTACTCGGGGCCCAACGGAGCGCCTGGTGGCTCCGGGGGGTCCCTGGAGGTGGTCCCCGGGCGGCGGATTGTCCGCATATCATAAGCGACGTTGGGCTTCGTTTTATGTAAAGTTGCTTGTAAATACTGGTAGTTGCTTTTTTTGGGCTTGCTTAAATTTCTTGTTTTATTATTATTATTCAAACCAGTGGTTCTCTAATATTTTCATGTCATGGACACCCAAATGAATCCAAAAATTCCACATTTCAACTATTTTTTTAAATGGCAAATGTACAAGGCGATGTGTTCTGAGCTTGTAGATCGACTATTTTCAAACAGCCGATGTATACAGTGTGCATGTTTAAAGTGCTCATGTGGCCTTCTTTTTGGCCTTGTTCTCCTAGACCAGGTTGCTTACTTCTCTCACACAATCTGGCAACACTGCCTCCGTGTCCAAAAGGGAGCTAGCGTCCTTTCATCTCAGCAGATCTTCAATCACCCGTTTGCACCTGCGCCTGCAAAAACGTTGTTCCAATTTCCCATCCACTTGTTTTGCCGCTCAGATGAAAGTCTGTCTTCATAATGTGCATAAATAATGTGCTCTGATGACGATCAAAGGTGGTTTGACATGAAGGGAAGAAGTGGTTTGTATGTTCTAGGGAATAGATTGTCCAGAGTAAGGGAAAAAAATGGACTGTGAAAATCTACTTTTTGTGTGTGCGTGTATCTAATATCCATAGTGTATAAATATGGCTAAAGATTCAAAGCTGGACTTCCTCCCTTGCGGCTTGTGTTAAAACAAAAAATCGTAGTTATTAGGCCTCTGGGCTACGTTGCTACACTTGCAAACCTCACCACATACACATAGGCCTTAACCACATGAACCCTAGCGTCTGTATTCTGGACATGCCATAACGGGTGAACATTCGAACATAACAGATCTTCAAAACATGTCTTGCATAACTGTCTTTTATGATCACCAGACATTACATTTAAGATTAAATGTTCCCAACAGCTGGAAGCTGTGGGACTTACCGAAAGAGATTGCCGTCAACAAACAAGCTCTACCATGGACTAATGGCCTCAGACAGACAGAGCCGAGGCTACAACCGCGTCCTACTTGCCCTCCCTGATTCCCAGCCTACTGCTGGCTACCGTCCAGTCCCTCAACAACAAGCTGGACAAACTTCAATACCGAAGCAGCTCTCAAGGGACTGTTGTGTGTTGTGCTTTGCAGAGAATTGGCTGCGCCCTGATACTACGACCGGATGTTGTTTCTGTGTGTGGACCGCACAGACCGGTCCATGACAACCACTGGCAAGGGTGAAGGGATGTGGTGTGTTTCTTCTTTATTAACAATTCATGGTCCACTGATGTGGAAATAGTCTCTCAGTCCTGTTCGACAGTGTTGGAACAACTAACAATAAGGTCCAGGCCATTCTGTGTCCCAAGAGAATTCCCCTGCATGGTAACTGCTGTCTATATGCCACCGCAAGGCAAGCTAATGTCACAGCAACGCTGCGCTGGACAAACTGTATAGAGCCATTAGCAGGCAGGAGAACGCGCATCCTGAGACCATTTCCAAAGCAGGAGACTTTAAGGCAGCTTACAAGTCTGTCCCACGAGCTCACTTTGGGAACTCCAACCACCTGTCAGTGCTCTTGCATTTCCTGTCTAATAAGCAAGAAGTAAAAGTTATACCAATACATTGTGTCAAGTGATAACACTTATATAGAAAGACCATAAAACTATAATGTAACGTTTTTATCTTTAGCGAGGTATTCAACATTATCGAATATCGAATGCTTTCCTAATATTGTGCTGCCTAGTTTAGAGACTATAAACCTAAGCCCAGTGTGGCTACTAATATCTGTGCCGCTCTCCCGGATGAGCTTATCATCTTTTATGTCGGCTTTGGAGATCACAACTTGGACCTATTGACAGCAGTCCTGGGCCCATCCGATGTACAGTAGTCTACTACCTACAGCTGACACCATTTATATCCCTTCCAGTGTCCTAAACAGAGCTACACTCTACAGCTATCTCAGGTTTTTACGGACATTTCTAACCTGTCATTGTGTGCGGTTCCATTGTGTTAAAGTTATACCATGTAACTTTTTTTATAAAACAAATCTTAAAATTGTCCTAACTGTTAAATCGCTAAAGTTTTAGAACCCCCCACTCCGTTAATTTCAGCTTCTAAAGCCTTCTCTTTATATGTTTTCTACTTTTCTCCCGGCAAAATTACGTCATCTGCATCATCTGTATACGTTGTGTATACGTTGGCCAATCATATCGCGGATCATAAACACATGGTACACTACTGGCCAATCACAGGCGTATCTGCCGTATCTTCAGGAAGTAGCTTCCCTCAGCTACAGTGTTTACCATGGTGAAGGATTCTTAAGTTCTCTTATTCCCCAAATCCTGGACAGAAAATTACGTTCTACACACCTCTACGGATTTGTATCGGTCGCGGTGGTTTGCGGCACCGCTCCAGTGGTCCGCGACGACTCCGGTTGAAAAACGGCCGAAAAAAGCAATACCGCTACTGACCACTAGTTTAGCAACTTACACAGTATAGCTTTAAGGAAACCACCATTGTGCCTGTTTGTGTTGAATCTCACTTGCCATGCACACTGCTTCAGTACACCTTGAAAATCTGATGTTGAAACTCAAGAGGTCTTGGTGTGGGCAACTCCATCTATAATTTCGCTATTTCCTAACAGGCTGGTCAAATAGGTTAGTCAAACACAACCTGGTCAAACACACCCATCTACATTGGGACTGACGTACGTCTCATCAATGGGTCTGTTGAAATTGTAGTTTTTAATGTCTCGGTTGACAATAGATAAAACCGTATCTCTCAGACTCCCTCACAAGGTTTCTCAACACAAATTGCATCCAAGAAAGCATAGAAGACACTGTGCTTTCAGAGGCATCTCAAGAATTTTGGAATGAGAACCAAAGCTCTTTGTGAACTTTCATCTCCTACTACTTCATAACCTTTGCATCACTTGCTTCAAAGGGAATGTCCAAAACATCAGCCATCCCACTCATGTTCTTTTCTCATTCCTTCGATCTAAAATAAACATTACCACCACAGCATCAAATCACACACCACCGTCTCACTATCATGTTTCATTTCCATAGGCAGACAGGTTGCTGAACAGCTGATGCACCGCACACTGTTATTGTATGTAATGTTATCATGTACAGTATATTGTGTATATCGTTGCTGTCGGAATATAAACCTCCATATTTCCATCTTTTAGTTTTACTCAGAAATACATGCCCCATTTTATACTTTGTCATGGAAAAAATGAGGGCATCCGCTGGCCTACCATTCAAGGTGCATACCACATAGACTATTATGCATGACAGCGTGTCGCGGGTTCCGAGTCCCGATCCCGATGACCTTTGCTGCAAGTCACTCCCCATCTCTCTCCACATTTCCTGTCTGTCCTATCAATAAAGGAATAGAGGTCCAAAAGCTCAAAACGCATCGCTTTGGGCCGATTTTCGAACTTGTAGATCTGTTTTGATGCTTTAGTTTAGTGTGACGCTGTAGTATGATCGATTAAGGCATTCATGTACAAAAAAAATCAAAAAGTAAATATATTATGGAGATAGGTTTCTGCCCGACAGCAAAGATATCTATTGGAGATGGAAGAATACCTACCACTAACTAGTCTGTAGCACTCAAACAGAGAGATAGAGAGAGTGTGAGAGGGTGAGAAAGAGGAAAAAAATCGAACCTCTGTTCGAAGTGGAGCTGTGTGTGTGTGTGTGTGTGTGTGTGTGTGTGTGTGTGTGTGTGTGTGTGTGTGTGTGTGTGTGTGTGTGTGTGTGTGTGTGTGTGTGTGTTGCAGTTGATGCTCAGGGCAGGCTAGACTGCACCTCTCTGGTCACCCAGGGTACTCAGGCTACACCAGAGGCTACATACAGACACTGAGCGGTGGTTTACCCACCTCATAGATCATGTGTACCGATTTTTGTGACATTTGAAGAAAATATGTAGGAAAAGGAGCAAAAAGTGTGTTTTGGAGAAAATTCAAGATGGCGGAAAATCTATCCTGGCGTGGCCTATATCGGGCGTGGCCTATATCGGGAGATGCGTCTTGACCCAAGGAATCCAGGGAAAAAATAATTTTAATTTTCCGACCTACGGTTCAACAGTTACAGGCCAAAACGTAAACTGGGCTGTTATAGCGCCACCATGAGGCCAAATGACACTATTATTTTTTATTTAATCCTTGAAATCATTATGAACCTCCTCTCCAAGTCTTGAAACTGTAGCCCCTATGGTTTGCGAGAGAAAAATAATTGAATGTGAGTTTTTGCGATTCCCATTATAAGTCAATGGGGAAAATTAATTCACTAATAAATTAATATCAATTAAACTATAGAACCTTTCTCTTAGCAAGTTACTAGCACACGATTCCCGAGTAGGCCGGTCGATTTGACATATGGCGCGAGTGTGTGGTGCAAAAACTGTGGGAGGAGTAGCGTGCCGAAGTTTAGGCTACATACAGACACGGACGGACGGACGGCCACACACACGGCCACGTATAGGGAGCTTGTGTTCCACACAGCTCCAAAAGCAAGAGAAAGCGAGAGAGTGAGAGTGAGAGAGACACTAAATCTCCAGACACGGTGTGGCTGAGACTTGTACCCCGGGAGAGCTGCAGTCTGCTGGGCACACTGTGGTCTTGTGTGAGCAACCTATCCTGGAGGTCAGTCTGTCTGACAGCTCCCTCCACACTCCACTGAGGCTGGACGCATGCTCCCTGTCAGCCTCGCACACAGCCTGCCAAGCCTGTCTTAACTGTGGAGCGTGCGTGTGTGTGTGTGTGTGTGTGTGTGTGTGTGTGTGTGTGTGTGTGTGTGTGTGTGTGTGTGTGTGTGTGTGTGTGTGTGTGAGTGAGAGAGAGAAGGAGAGGGAGGGAGAGAGAGACTTGGCAGACATTTGCATGTACAGTTTGTAGGCGTACTATAGAGTCAAGAGAGAACAGAGATATTTTCTTGCAGGAATTGGGGAGTTTGCAGAATAATGTTTGCGTGTGTGAATGCTGTGTGTGTGTGAGTGTGTGTGTGTGTGTGTGTGTGTACACCTTCCTGTATTTGCACTCTTAACCTCCTCTCCATTTCTGTCTCCCACGGACACATTTGGCGCTTTTCGACTACGAAGGGCAACCCTGAACCTTCCATAACCTGAAACTTTCCAGAACCCGTGGAGTTCTGCGATTGTTTTTTTTTTGTTTACGTTCCTATTAAACCAGAACCAACAGTGAAGAGGGAAGGTATGTCATAAACATGCAGTTAAAGTGCAAACATGGAATCATGTGGAACTCATATGGTGATCCATATGGGAACTCATGTGGCCAGACTGTGATGTCACTGGTCTATCACATCAGTCGTCTGTGACTTACATGTGATTTACAAGGCGTTTTGCAGGAACTGCTTTCTTACTTAATATTATGTTCCTTTTTGACTCCTAAACCTATTACCGTCTTTAACCCATTGACCGCCAAATAGGCCTATGTAATTTGACAAAAATCAATCCTTTGCCTAGACCTCCAAAAACTAAATATGTTTTAATTTTACGCTTTAGACTGTTCGCAAATTTATGAGTCAACATTTGTTTTTATCACTCTCTGGACCATGTGGATCACATGACCGCAAAAGAAAAACAGCTGATTCCGTCCTCAGGGGCTTGTGGAGAAAATTGCATACCATGCATTCCAATCGCATTGTGTCACTGAAACAGCCTCCAATCAGCTCTGTGTAACTTTGCATTGGATTATCACCACCGGACCATTTTCTCCCCCCGATTTCAAGAGAGCCACACGCGTCTTTTGAGACCATTCATGGGCAGATCGGGGCGACGCATAATATTCTATGATTTTTCAAATACGACAGATGTATGTAGGTTGGCAACGGTTCATGTGTGTGACCCCCCCTATGAGCAGAAGTGAAAGCTGTTTTGGAGGAGCACTCTATAGAGGCCCCGCAACATGCGATTACAATTTCAGTATGAATGGATCATATGTGTTGTGTTCTTGATATATGGTGTTTTATTTGGAAGTAATGCCCCCACACATGTTTTAAGGCAATTACAGGCAAACAATAAGGAGTTTTGCACAAAAGCTATAGAAGTAAAAAGTTCATTTTTTCCCTTTTCTTTTTTTTTTTTAAGAAAAATTCAAAATTATGGAAAATCTTGTCCGAGGGAAATATGGAGTTCTGTCATGATTATTATTATATTTTGTAATGCCAAAACACCGAAACGGACAGTTATAGCACCACCATTAGGCAATTTATTTCCTCTGCCTAATGGAAGGGCGTGTGCAAAGCTTTACACAAATCGATACAGTGATGTTTGAGCTGTTCACACAATCACACAGAGAGACGGACAGGGGTAAAAACATAATATCAGGCAGGACAATGCGGCCTGGCGGAGATACAAAATAACTACATTTGTCAAATATGTGAGAACATGGTGTACAGAAAGATAAGGGGCGGAAATGTATGTTTATGTGTTTTTAATTATACTGTGATTAACATTTGTGTTAGTAGAACAGAATGATGATGGACAAGAAGTTAATTTAAAAAAATACTTGAAATGTTAGACTGCCCAGAGAGGCTACACACATCCAAACAATCACCAAAGGCTTCCTCTTTGTTTTAATCCGCGTAAAGTACAGATTACTATCATTGGCTGATGATGGGAAAATGTGCCAGACGGGTGGAGCTAACAGCGTTTGGACAATTCAGACACGTAAATATGTTAAGCAGATCACAGAAAGGCATACGTGTCTTTGAACCTTTCTGGTCATTTCCTGTGATTGTGTAGTCTTTATGGCGCTCAATGTATTGTCATATGTGGCAAACCCCACCCATCTGGCGCCGTAGTGAGTCGACTAAAACAAACTAGTGATAAAGGATTTAAACCATTATTTGACACAAGCAGATAAAAATACAAAGCTAGATGAGAGGACAGTCTTATTGCCATGCCAAGATAAAACTGCATTAAAACATTCCCAGCTGGTGACTTTTTTTAAGAGATGTTTTTTTTTTGGTCATCCATACAGTTGAACCGTGTATGCAATAGAACCAAGCCTACTTCACCAAAATGGTAGATCAACAGTAGATCAACTGCTTTTTTCTGTTCTGCTTTACTGCTTTGTCACACACTAATCATTTGTTAATCACACCAAACATTTATGACACATATTGTGTTGATAAGACACTTAATATACATTCATCAATCATCATCCATTGTAATAGTGGTTTATCATTAATCCTGTGTGAGACATTTATTGAGCCAGTGTTGTAAAGTCAAATATATCATAATATTTAGCCACCACATCATTGTTAATTTGCTTCCGAACCAAAAGTATTACTATTACAAAACGTGTTTGCCTGTATACTGGAAACATTCAGTGAGTGCTTATGCCTCTATTTGTAACATTAATGTTGTGTGTGTCCAATAAGCATATTGTTGCTTTTGGGTGGAAACCTTGTATGTCCAACAGTTTCCTTTTAACATTTTTTCAATAGTTTAAAATAGTGAAAATAGCCGATCGACAAGCTCAGAACGTATCCCATTGCGACGCGTTGCTGAAGTTGGGGAGGACATTTATTATGGAACAGCCCATCACAGCACATTCAGAGTGGGTGGGTGGGCTTTTTTTGTTTGTTTGTTTTTTTGTTGATGAAAGCAGGTGCTTTTTAGAGCCCCCTATATAATGATACTCTTACATAGGAGCCGACCTCCATGTCATAAAAGAGCATCCGACCTGAAAACAAAGAGCAAATAATTGAAAAGGCCAGGCGTCGCGAGCTTGTAAACGTGCCATTTTCTAAGAATGTTGTTGCCTTTAATGACATTCCCAAAATAGGGACGCCAGGTTGAAAGTGGTCAAATGCCAGTCTTTCAACGTGTGGGGCAAGTCGTTCATCACTGTGGAAGCAGAGCTGCGCGGGTTGTGTTGGATTTGAGCAGGTGATGATGTCTCTCCCATTTTCTCTGTGGAAAACATGTCGCTGGCGGGAGGGATGACAGGTTCAGCCTCGGTCCAGTGACAGCTGCACGGCCCTGGGCAATAAACCATGACAGCCCTGGGAGAGGCTATAGGGCCACACAGACAGACACACACACATAACACTCTCTCTCTCTAACTACAATTAGCTTGTACTGTCCAAGAGAAAGAACACAGCGACGTGAGTCCTGACCAGGAGCACAAAGGAAGGAAAATGGGACTAGGCCATGAAAATTAGGAATCTTGTTAGTAGTAAAAGTTAGGTGTTCAATAGCATGAGGCTCCGAAAAGAAGGGGAACGGGTGATAGCATTACAGGACATTTTTAAGAATGGATTTGGAAAACTGTATGTGATATAATTAGTTCTAAACACAAGCGACACAAACACACAAGCTTGCAACCACAAACACACACACACACACACACACACACACACACACACACACAAACGTAGCATACGCAGTAAATCCTCAGTGTCAATTCACTTTAACTTAGACCTCAGGATCACAACGCGTCGCGGTGTCGTAAGCTTGTAAATCTGATGCATTTCTTTATTTAATTTTTTGCCTGTAATGACATGCCCAAAATAGAGACAGTGAAAGTGGTTAAAATAACACTGAGCAGTTTACTGTGTAGTGCAGTATAGCCACTGTGTACAAATACAGTCCTACGAGAGAGCATTAGCACTGGTAATGCAATCTAGGAACCATTTCCCTGCAGTATGTGAGCACATGCCAGACACTCACACTTGCTTGAGAAGGGAGAGTGGACAGAACGTGGACACGCGTGTTGCTCGAGTAAACGTCAAACAGCAATGACTCACATTGTTGTTGAGGGGATTTACCCTGCTGCTTACAACTGCAAGTAGCTACTGTATGTTTAACCAATTTCCTTTCGGAAATTATGAAAATAGCCGCAAAATCGCGATGCACTTGTAGATTGTCTATTTTCACTGCACCACACCATCATACAACCAAGTAGGTATTGCCTTCTTTTTAAATGTAATAAATTATATATATTTTTTCTCACCCTTTTTTTACACACACACACACACACACACACACACACACACACACACACACACACACACACACACACACACACGCACACGCACACGCACACGCACGCTTTGGGCAGCTACAATTTCTTGGAGTTAATTATTTTAAATGTAGAACTGTTGTTGATCAGCCATTACCAGAGATCACTGACAAACGTGAGCCAACATCTTGTGGTCAGCCTCTTCTTATGCTTCCTGCATAACGTGTCACAAAATAGCTGCAAGCTTGGTGAAATCTCTTCATCTTTGGGGGAGCCCTCAGCCTGGCTGGCTTGTTGTAGGCAGTGTGACCACGGTCGCGCCTCAACAGCGGCACGCTGTGTTTTATGCTGGCCTCTGCACTAGCCAGCTTCCTGTCTGCCTGTCTAACTGGACTTTGAACGTTTAACAGGCTTTTGGTCAAAGTCCAAAGGAAACCGAAAATCTGAGCCAGTTTGGCACCTTTTCCATTACCGGTTTCCATGGTAATGATGACCAACAGTAAAGAAAGAACACCACAAACCGCAGTCTACCACAGTGTACGTACGCCGTGCACACATAATAAACACTCACGTTTGTATGACTATTCCTGTGAGGACAACAATATTTTAGGAGGGCAATTTATGAATGCCATTTTCCTTTTCCAAGTGTACTTCGTAACCCTAAGCCTAATAGCCGATCTACAAGCTCACAGAGCGTCACAATGTGACATGTTGTGAGCTTGTAGTTTGGCTATTTTCAGTGTGTGACACGCCGATGCGCAACCAAGAATAAATCAAGCTCCAACCCCAACCTAGAAACTGTAACCTCTAGATCACTGTTTCCCAAGCACAGAGTCCCTTAATCTTTTGTTATCTACATTGGGGTTTTAATTATTATTATTCAAAATATTTTCAACAAACATTCCCAAAAATGTCATGAGTAATTTCATGAAGAGAATGACATAAATTAGAAAACAAACATTTAAAAAGTAGTGAAAATAGGCGATCTACAAGCTTGTAACGCGGCGCGAAGCAGTGAGCTTGTAGATCTGCTGTTTTCACTAGTTTGGGTGCTGGGCAAACGTCTAATTTCTCTTTTGGGTCATGGGCTAAAAAGTTTTGGAACCACTGCTCTAGATCCCTGGTCATAACCGTAACCGAAACAACCATTTATCTTGCGAGGACCAGGGAAATGGTCCTCCTCCATTTATCAAATTCTGCTATACTTGTGGGGACATTTGGCTGTCACAAGCAATGCAGCAGACAATTTACATGGAATTCTGAATCCTTGTAGCCGTGATTCCATCTCCCGGTTGGGTGAGTGACTACTGTCTGTGACTCAGTCAGGAAGGAACTGCAGAACTGTCCGGCAATCTAAACTATGGACAGAACATCAGCGCAGCACGACTGGCAGCCAGTCTCCAAAACAATGACGTAACCCAACCACGGGCCATTCAGAAAGATTACAAATAGTGATTACAAAACCAAGCTAAGAGTGCTATCCAGTAAAGGAAACCACGCATTTCAAACGTCATTCAGCGCAACCATTACAACACAGTCTACTAGTACCACCGCTAGGATGGTCTCTGAAGATAACAAGCAAAAGCAACAACTGTCCAAATGACCGCGGTGTCTTTTTCCACAGCTAATAGACGTAAGAGCAGCATTAGTATCCTGCCCCCGTGCACCATGGGGAATTCCTGGCTCTGCCGGTTCGCAGCGCTGTGATGACAGGAAACGCAGCGCACCACGCTGAGATTAGGGACGCTCAACGGAGAGAAACGGAAAAGAGAGGGAACTTCAATTCTGCTGTTCAAAAGAAAGTCATTCAAGACCAGCCTGAAGGAGCAAAAAACAGGACCTGGATAAGCCTTCTAGCTTGCCCCCAGAGTACCGTTTTCCGTAAAAAAAAGAAAAACTGTTTTTATTGCTCCTGGTATCGATGATGATTTGTATGTCTTGTACATTCTGATTATGAATTTAATACATTATAGGACCACAATGGAAACAAGCCCTCTGGTCTTTTTGTGTTTGTGCTTGTACTGTTAATTTGTTAAAAAAGTATTCAATCAATCAGTGTCACGGACGGTGCTGCGATACAGGCGGCTGAGTGAAAACGGTCCTGCGGTCGCCCTTTCCCAAACCGGACAACATGTACAGCAGCGCACGGTGGAACAGCAAACGTCATGTTCTGAAAGTTATGTGAAAAGAAGAGAGCGGTACACACCTAGTCCTAGAGAACAGTCAGGGACTCGCTGGGTTGTTTTGGGGTTCCCTGTTGGTGAAACCATATCCCGCATAGTAATCCACAAGTTAACAGGGGCGGTCCATTCGCACGGGGTTGATAATCCAGACGCCGTTTGGAGAAAGTTTAGAGTGAAATTAGATAAGAGGAGAAGTTGGTCACTCACTGCAGGCTATTTGGTTTTTGACTGAGGGAGGAGTGTGTGTTCCCTCCCACCCTGTTCTCTGTCTGTCTGTCTGTGGCTACAGGGTGGTGTGTGTGTGTGTGTGTGTGTGTGTGTGTGTGTGTGTGTGTGTGTGTGTGTGTGTGTGTGTGTGTGTGTGTGTGTGTGTGTGTGTTGTAGGCTGCTCATTTCCTGCCTGGATCTGCTCCGGGGCTCCAGGCAGACAGGCTGCACAGGAACACATGGCCAGCCACTGTTCTGCCAGGGGTTCCGCATTCCACACACACACACACACACACACACACACTCTCTCTCTCACAAACACACACACACACACTATACCCCCACTTTAGTCCCCTCTGTGACCCTTCCCCAGCCCCCCCTAGTGATACCACTAACGCGCGCGCACACACACACACACACACACACACACACACACACACACACACACACACACACACACACACACACACACACACACACACACACACACACACACACACACACACACACACACACACACACACACACACACACACACAGTTCTCCATTGAAGGTGTGTAATTTGGACACCTTTTCTCTCCACTACAGTGAGTGGTGTTGGATGGTTAAGGTAACTCTCTATCCCACCGACGTCGGCAGCAGTGTATAGATAGGAAAGCATCTGCAAGTTGTAAGGAAGCGCCGACAGCCGACCGAGCTGGCCCCCGTCGGATAGCAGCAGGCTCGTAGTTGAAAAAGACATCAAGACATGGGCTATTTTTAGCACAATAGCAGCCGTCTGCCCGTCTGCCGGTGTCGGCTCACTTTTTTTCCACACCTTTCAAACCACTGATCTCCCGACTTCATTCGACCACCATTCTGTAGTAATCTGTGGTAGTCTGTTTGGGGGAGAGCTACCTTAAGTCCTCCTCTATATCACACGCACGTTCCACATCATCCAACTCTTACTTTTCTGCTTTATACTGTATATCAATAACACATAGAATGAGGTGGTCATGTCATTACCACATGGCCTGGTCCTAGGACAGTACTGTATTTGAGAACTTCGCCTTTAATCAGGTTGCATACACTCAAACAGACCTGCCAGCATTTCACTGCTGGTAAAGAGTTTCACTTAATGAGTGAAAGAGAATCCCATGAAAAGCTACTTGAGGGTGAATATGTCAAGTGGTTAACATGAAACATAAAAAGAAAAATCTTCTAAAATGTTCAAGATCGCAACGCGTCGCATTGCGAAGCATTCTGAGCTTTCAGTCTGGCAATTATCGTTTTTGAATAAGGCTTAAGTGGTTATAAATAAAATAAATAGATTGAATATTGGACGAAACATTGGTAATCGGTAGACTGACTAGACTCACTCTCCCCGAATTCAGGATCGGCATTTGACCAAAACATTGCTGGGGTCTATATAAAAGTAAAGATCAAGCAATGAGCTTGGTGATGTGAGTGACACGTGTTCATGGCTTTCCATGTCAGAGAACAACATATACTTTTGCAGCAAGTAACAGTCCCCAAGTGGAACGGCCTGGGAGACTATAAATCCTCTTGGCAGCAAGACACCTCAGGGGACAGACTGACAGCCAGTCATTTCCAGAGAGAGAGAGACAGACAGATAGACAGACAGACAGACAGACAGACAGATAGACATGTTTGTTGTTACACAATCCCTACTTCTTTTAAAACATATTGAGGTAGAAAATGCTCCAATGGAGGAAATGATACAGACTACATGAGTGAGCAGGGACAGATCTCAAATCAAAAGTACTGTTGTTGTTGATGTGGAGTTTTCCCTGTTCCCTTGTCAAACTAGAAATACTGCATCACAGTTGCACGCGAACACAGACCCTCTATGATTATCTGTTATACAACAGGTAGTTCCTGCCGAGCAATCTGATTGGACGACATAGGCTCTCCAGCCGTGCTCAAATCAGCATGACGGCGCACCAAGCTGTGCTCAAATGAAATTGAGCTCATCTGACAAAGATATTACTCTGCCACTGATTAGAAATATAGTACTCAACATCCAAATGCACGCAGAGTATCCGTGGTATCAGTGCATACTGTACCTACTGATTTCCATTGAAAAGAGTATAAGAAATCTGCACTCAATCATCAAATGTGCAAATAAAGATTGTGTACGCATGCATGCTCTCGCACACGGACACACGCGCGCGCGCGCGCGCACACGCACGCACGCACGCACACCACACACACACACACACACACACACACACACACACACACACACACACACACACACACACACACACACACACACACACACACACACACACACACACACACACACACACACACACACACACACACACACGTCATTCGCTGCAGGGCCACCGGGTGCATGAACCATCACATGAGACTAGTAATCTCGCACACAAATACACACCTCTCAAACCAGCAATGTGCCACAGTGATATAGAAGTGTGAATGTGCGTGTGAGCATGTCTGTGTGTGTCTGTGTGTGTGTGTGTGTGTGTGTGTGTGTGTGTGTGTGTGTGTGTGTGTGTGTGTGTGTGTGTGTGTGTGCGTGTGTGCGTGGCACTCTTGTTGATCACAGGAGACTCCCGTCTCTTCATATCTCCCTTAAAGCTCTATAAAAACCTGGCTTTCTTATCGTGTTTCACTCTCTCACTGTCTCACACTCACACTACAGATACAGACTTGCACAGACAGACATTTAGTACATGACTGTGCAGACGACACAGAGACACAAACAGGACATGGATACATATGGATGATCACAAAATGTCAAAGATCTGACAAAATGTCAAGATAAGCTACAATCAGACTTGTAAAGTCAGACAAATCACACCGCTTCTTGCTATGCATGACACCAGGCACTCAGCCTGCTTCTATCTTCACCCAGAGGCACGAGCGTGTGCGTGCGTACTGTATGTGTGTGTATGTTACAGCAGTGGGGTCCCAGGGGGGTCCCCAAGTTATTTTGGGGGGTCCCCAGATGATTAATTTAATGTGCAACATTGTTTTCTCCCTCAACAGTAATCAAACCAACATAAAGTTTTAAGTGTATAGAGGGTATCTGCACATTTCTAAAATTTAATTCAATTTAATTTTAGGACTTTTTAATACCTCTAAAATGACAAATTAAACATTGCATAAATTGTCACTTTAGATTGTCGCGTTGCGAGGCGCTGTAAGCATGTAGATCTGCTAATTTCCGCCTCTAATATTTGACTATTTGTGTTATACAAAATGTAATTCCTCAACTCTTAGTGCTCGTCAGGGTGGGGTGGTCCCCAGTTAAAATATGATTATTTGGGGGGTTGCTGCCTGAAAAGGTTGAGAAACACTGTGTTACAGTACTGCACTTACCAACACCTTGCCAGGTACATGTGCTCCTTGACAAAGACAGATCCAGAAAGCAGGATGTACCAACACGTAGCCAGGCTGTCTGGACTGGTAGAAGAAAAAGAGAGAGAGACAAACAGACAGTGAGAAGGAGAGAAAAGAGAGAGAAAGATGGAGAGAACACAACACCGTTAGATTACATGATTATGTGTTTAGTACCACTTAAGCCTCATTTACATATAGCACTGACGAAGGTTTTATTTGCACCCCTCACTTTGAGCACAGAGTACTTTATGACCATGTTAAAATAAATACAATCTTCTAATTAGTCTCAGTCTAAGGAGTCATCCGTAATAGTTGCAGATGCAGAGAGAGTCTTTCTCTGCCAGTTTTCCTGCTAATCACTAGTAATCAGTCATTCAATCAATCGATATTGTTTGTGTCTGTAGTGTTTATGAAACAGCATTGGCCAAATGCAGTTAATACAATAGCCCAGAAAACACTGTACATGATTACCTTTTGACTGAAACCAGACATGGTCAAGCACATTATTCTCAACGGTACATGACTTGTGTAAACAATCCTGATTTAAATCTCAAGTGTTCCTTTTCTATAAGAACATAGGGCTGTGTGTGTATGTAGATTTGTAATGCCACTATATTGGGCACAGGGCAGAACCACGCGTATCACATCATCTCGTATATTAAACGTATGATTGGCGGACTTACTGTGCAGAGACTGCAGACTGAAGTCTACTGCAACGGCACAGTTAAAACTGTCACATCGTTCAATCAGTCTGCTGTCCCCAGCAGCCAGCCAGAAGAACGCAAGGCATCTAAGTGACAATCAATCTAGGACAAAACGGGGGGCTACGTGACTCCAGCCATATGATATTTCATGCAGACATTGTTTTGATTACCCCCCTCCCTCCCCCGACAACCCATTAAAACTGGGAAAGCATCCGTGTCATTTTAGATTACAGTATAGCAACATAAATTATTTTAAACAAAATCCCTGGTTTGATTGATTGATTGAAGACTTTATTAGAAGTTTGCATTGAAAAAGGTACAGTTTCATGACGGTACAGTTCACTGGTACAAGGTCAACTAAAAGGAGATCCTAGAAAAGACTAAGATTATTTCCATAGGAAACCATTGAAGTATCTCATTTAACATTGAATGACAGACGGATAGAACACAGTACTATGCAGTAGGCACAATACATTTTCAGGTGGAGGGTCTGTGGCCAAATACATATCATTTTGGAGGTCGTTGGCACGAAAGAGCACAAGTTTGAGAACAGCTGATTTAGGAGGCATTTGTAGAATCTGCATTTTAATGGGTTGATCTTCATCATAATAATGGTAAATGGTGCATTTATATAGCGCTTTTACCCAAAGCACTTTACATAGATTGTGCATTACATTCACCCATTCACGCACACATTCATACACCGGTGGCGGAGGAAACCATGCAAGGCACCAACCTACTCACCGGGAGCAATTAGGGGTTCACAGTCTTGCCCAAGGACTTCGACATTAACTCAGGGGGAGCCCGGATTCGAACTGGGAACCCTTCGGGAACCCTTCGTGCTCTAATAACGGTTTCTCTACCCCTGAGCTATGCCGCCCCACCGATGAGGAGCTAAATGCAACAGTGGATCCTTACAGCACAGAGAGCAATCATGTGAGCGGTTTGGTGGTGTAAACTGTAAAATAACTAAGTATATTTACTCAAGTACTGTACTTGAGTACTATATACGGCAGTAAATGAGTTAAGAAAATTACTTTTTTCCATCACTGAGGGGTTTAGTGAGAACGGAATGTACATCTGTGCCTGCTGCCTCTGAATATAAATCAACTGGACAGCCAGGGAGTGCAGTGACAGGAGGAGACCGTAATGTCATATAGGTAAGTCAATTGGACAGGGCGGTAAACCCAGAGACTAATCAATACAGTACTGAAATCTGAAGTAGTAGTGGTTTAATGAATTCAATATACCGGAATACTGTATTTTCAATGCAATAGCAATCATTCAATCGTTCAATAAAGACATGAAACATGTAGCCACACTGTTGAACTGTAATTACAAGACAGTGTTCGAGACATCTTGGATATTGACGTTCAACGTCAATCGATATCGTGATAGAGCTTTTAAGTCATATCACTTGGTTCTATGCATTTCTATTTTTCAACCTGGCATCCCTATTTGGGGCATGTCATTATAGACGAAACCAGGGACGTGCTGGGCCCCTGATTCAGCCCGGGAAAAAGAGTTGGAGAGGCCCTCATTGCGCGCTATAGAGAGAGATCTCTCTCTATAGCGCTGCTGCTACTCAAAGATTTGCCATTTCAGATCATGACAAGTGACAAGCCAGTGGGCCAATTGCTGTACATGATTTATATTTCGTCGTTGTCGGGTGGAAACCTTGTATGTCCAAAACCATTTGTTTTGTATTTATCATTTTAAAAACTAGAAGCCTTCGGGCGGCCCAGCGTCTAGTCGGCGACCTGGCCAACTCGGAACAATGTAAATAGGGAATGAATTCCCCGCCCTTTAATGCAAACCCCATTATACCTGTTTTCATAGGACCCGTTTTGACCATCTGTCTGCCTGTGTCCATTTATGCCCATATATGGAGATATCTGTATCTGTCTGTCTGTCGGCGTCCATTTTATGTCCATATATGGAGATCACTGCAGTTATAGTCCTGGGTTCAATTTTATGCCCATATATGCCCATATATGGAGATATCTGTCTATTAGGGCTGTCCTCGACTCGGGATTTTTGGAATCGATTCGAATCGAGGGGTTCATTCCGACGCGTCGACGAATCGTTTTATAGTCTACTTTGTGTAAAAAAAAAAAAAAAAAAAAAAAAAAGTTTTGCTTTAAACGTCCACATCAACACAACACAATAATACATTAAGATGAATTGAATGCACGGTGTTTTCGGTGATATCGGTGCGTGAGCACAAACATTATCTGCATAGCAATGTACAACACACCGTTAAAACAAATAAAACATCTCCGCTGATCAACTCTGCCCCGTCTCGGCAGCATCCACTGCCGTGCAGTAAAGATGAGACATTCGCGAACGATTCCGCTCTCTTGAACGGCTCTTTTAAATGAACGATGGGATCCAGTCCGCAGTCGCGGGACACAGAGCACTGACAGAGTAATGAGTCGGTGTCGAGAACGGATTCATTTCAGAAACGGATCATAAATAGCTGGAGGCACAGTATACAGCTCCCAGCTAGAGCCCTCAGTGTGGACATGTCATGGACGCAAACACAGCGAAACAAACTACAAACATCATCATGGATTACTTACAACACTGGAACAATTCAGAAGCACTTTAATTAGAAAATGTAACTAGTAGCCTACACTTGTGTATGTTAATTTGACTTTAGTAGATTGTTTAATTACTTCGTGGACGTGCGTGTGTGCTGTGGCAGGTTATTTAATATGGGATTTTGACAGCGTGCTTCTCCTCTTAAGTACGGAACACCGTCCCGGCTCCGAATGTTTTAACGAAGCGGCGGTTCTGGCCGTTCCGTCTCACTTTCACCCCTACGCTGGTGCGAGACAATAAATAACTGTTCGCCAATTGCTACATCTCTCAATTGGAAGTACATGACACCAGTCTAGCAGCAGTGCACCGCAGTATAGTAGGTTAACTGGTGATATAAAAAATATATATATATTTTCGACTCCTCGACTCAAACAATTGGCGTCGATTCCCGGGGCTTAAAACGACGCGTCGATTCGTCGATTTTTAGAGGACAGGCCTACTGTCTATCTGCGTCCATTTTATGCCCATATATGGAGATCTCTGTATCTGTCTGTCTGTGTCCCTTTTATGCCCGTATATGGAGATCTTTGTGATTCTGCGTCCATTTTATGCCCATATATGAGATCTCTGTCGCTTTTTCAAACAGATGGTCAAAACGGGTCCTATGACGACAGGTATAATGGGGTTTGCATTAAAGGGGGAACCAGCACTGTGTCTGCAACACAGTCGGAGGCACAGACAGATACAGAGATCTCCATAATGGGAATAAAGGGACACAGACAAACAGATAGAGGAGGAGACAAACTTAATGCAAACCCCATTATACCTGTTGTCATAGGACCCGTTTTGACCATCTGTTTGCCTGTCCATTTATGCACATATATGGAGATATCTGTCTGTCTGCGTCCACTTTATGCCCATATATGGAGATCTTTGACCATCTGTTTGCCTGTGTCCATTTATGCCCATTTATGGAGATATCGGTATCTGTCTGTCTGCATCCATTTTATGCCCATATATGGAGATCTATGCAGACACAGTGCCAGTTCCGGAAAATCCTGATGTCAGACATCAGAATCCGAACCTTTCGTGCTGGTTCCAGAAAATCGTGTATCGGGAGGGGTCGAGGCCGAGCACTGCACTACCTGCTGCGGTGGGGAGCGCGCGTGCCGAATTTGAAATAGGGAATGAATGCCCCACCCTTTAATGCAAACCCCATGAATGCCCCACCCTTTAATGCAAACCCCAATATACCTGTTGTCATAGGACCCGTTTTGACCATCTGTTTGTCTTTGTCCACTTATGCCCATATATGAAGTTCTCTGCACACACAGTACCGGTTGCGGAAAACTCTGATGTCAGACATCAGCTCCGCATAGGGGCATTCATTTTATTCCCATATATGGAGAACACGCGTGCCGGTGGGACGAACGGTTCTCGAGATACGCGGATTACATACATACATACACACTCACAGAGATTTTTTGTTGACTCATGTGGCGTACGTGATCTCAGAGCCTTTTATGATGTGATGTCACAATGAGTCAGCGCTTGCGCCGATTTCCTTCGGAACAGCCTGATGTCAACAATCAGCCCCGCATAAGGAGATTCCGAACGTTTCACGCCGGTTAGGGAAAACCGCGCGTTGGGTCGGGTCGAGGCCCGGCACTGCACTCCGTGCCGCGGCGGGGAACGCGCGTGCCGAATCTGAAGCCGGTGGGACGAACGGTTCTCGAGATACGCGGATTACAGACAGACACGCAGACACGCAGACACGCACGCACGCAGAGACTTCTCGCATTTATAGATAGATGATTTAAACTACAAGCACACAACGCCTCGCGGTGCGAGGCGTTGTGTGCTTGTAGATCGGCTGTTTTCACTACTTTTGTGCAACAGCCTTGTATGATGAAGCAGGGCTTTGCTTTGCGAAAAAATGTATACATTTGAAACTTGGAGATACAAGGTTTCTGCCCGACAGTGACGATTTACTTTGTTGGCCGCCCAGCCCCCAAAATGGAACGAAGGCCGACATTTTATTTAAATTTTTTTCCTAATGGCCAGCCTGGACCGGCCGGGAATGAACCGGCCGTTCGGGAGTTGTCCCGCTTTTCCCAATGGCCAGCACGTCCCTGGACGAAACAATTTTTACAAAATAGCTAAAATATGCGAGCTTGTGTCAGATATTTTCGCTATTCGTCGTATGATGAAACAGGGCTTAACCACATGAACCCTATTCTGGGCATCATGTCATAAATACCAGGAAGACATTTGGCACTCACAAATTGGCTAATATGACGTGAAAATGGCAGATCGACAAGCCTCGCAATGTGCCACGTTGTGAGCTTGTAGATGATCGGCTATTTTTGGCAGAGACATTTGGTGTAGACGGATAAAAGGAGGGGACAGAGTACAGACCCCTGGGGAATTCGGTCAATAGGGTTTAATCCATTTAGGCCTAGAATTATTGAATGCTTTAACCAGTGAAAAATATTTTTGAAAAAGTCGTGAAAATGTGTGCAAATCTTTGAATATATGTATTTTATAAGCGAACGTTTTTAACATTTTGAGATGGGGGTCCGTGGCCAAATACATATCAGTTTGGGGGTCCTTCAGTGGTTTGAGAACCACTGACATAGTAGTCTCTCAAGAACAGACTAACTGAGCTCCAGTTAAGTGAAAAGGACCTTTTCTTTGACGATGGCTGGCCAGATTGCTGACATAGAAACAGAGGTTTTTCAAAAAACCTTAGAAGGATTCAAAAGACACTTAGAATCGGGTCAAATTCAAATATTCACAATTTTTCAAAAATAGAAGATCTACAAGCTCGCAGCGCTGCACTCGGTGCCGCGCTGTGAGCTTGTATATCTGCTGTTTTTCAATAGTTAAAGCATAAAATAATGATACACAATATTGTGTAACCGTTAAGCAGTTAGTGGGGGGGGGGTGTATCAGTATGCAGCCAGCAACAGTGAAGCAGTTCATCACTCTGATTCCACACACATCCCTGCTGGCCCAGAATATATTTCAAGCAGAACCGTGTACTCTCTCTCTCTCTCTCTCTCTCTCTCTCTCTCTCTCTCTCTCTCTCTCTCTCTCTCTCTCTCTCTCTCTCTCTCTCTCTCTCTCTCTCTCTCTCTCTCTCTCTCTCTCTCTCTCTCTCTCTCTCTCTCTCTCTCTCTCTCTCTCTCTCTCTCTCTCTCAGAGATCTGCTATCGGTTCAATTGACTGAAAACATGCCCTGTGAGAGTGGGCAGAGGAATTACATTCCAACACAGAGGTAAAAAAATCTAAATTTAACAGGTTCTTGCAGACCGGGACTCGGTAAATTGTCACCGTCAGGGTGGAAGGCTTTGCTTACAAAAGCGTTACTTTTCAGGAACTGGGATGAATCACCTGTGTTCCAGTGGATCCAGAGAGCCGAGACACACTTCCACTGTCACAAGTTTTTTTGGATATAAAATAGTGAAAATAGCAGATCTACGTTGTGAGCTTGAAGACGAGCTATTTTAGCTCGACACAGTCAGACGATGGTCTAGGTAGCTAAATAACTGTAAATATAAGAAGTTGAACTATGGAGATACAAGGTTTCTGGCCCGGCAGCAACAACATATTTGCACAATATATAATAGCTGCATGCGCGGACGAGTACATGTGCACATTTTAAGCAATGTGCATTTGCAGCCCTGCGTAGTTCAACATGTCTGTTCTTTAGATGGACTGTGTCAGTCTCTATTATGGATGCTGAGGCTGGCTCGGACGCACAAGCGACATTCTGCTACATTATTATCAGCAGATGTGATGTGATTAGATCACACTTCAATGTCACAAGAGACCCCGATTGCTTTCATGTGCTATTTAGGTAGTGTGGGTGTCTGCGGGAACAGCGTGCATGTGCGCACGCATCTGTGTGTGTGTGTGTGTGTGTGTGTGTGTGTGTGTGTGTGTGTGTGTGTGTGTGTGCGCGTGTGTGTGTGTGTGTGTGTGTGTATAGAACAACAAAAAAGCTTTAATTCCAACAGGTGGGTGGGAGTGTGATTGCATGGCTATGTACTGTATGACCAGTAAGGGTTCAAACTGGGTAGAATATGTGTTTGTTTGTTCATAATGTGGGAGTGTAGCAGAATTGGCTAGATACCAAAAAGAGGGCATTACAATGCTAAAGGACCCCACTCACCTGACTAAGAACCTTTTTACATTCCTTCCTTCTCGGGGCGACCCGATAATTAGGGGGCATAATATACAGTAGGGATGGGACGATATGAAAATTACATGTCACGATTATTGTGATAAAAATAATTTGAGATTAACGATATTATCGCGATAATCAAAATATTCTTAACACTTAAAATGCCACTTTTGTTAAGCACTTGAATCCCCAGCACCCTATTCTGGGGCAAATGGGTTTGTGTAGAGTGAAATAAGAGTGTACCAAATGCACTCTTTGCAGGTCCGTTTTATCAAGTACTGTATAGAGGATTTAAGTTAAATATGATTATTTTGGGGGTCGCGGCCAGAAAAGGTTGAGAACCACTGGTTTAATGCGTGGTTTTAGTCTTTTGTTTTCCCTAGTTTTGTTTACATGAGCTCACCAAGACAAATTCGTAAACAAATTCCAATCAATCATGTTGATGTGGTAATAAAAGAACAGAAAGTTGAAGGTGTTTATTAGAATTGAATTAAAGTGCCGAGTGTCTACTGTGATTCCAGTGAGCATGGTCATAAATCAACAGGCTGTGGTGCCCCCCCCCCCCCCTCCCCTCCCGTCCGTTCATCTGTCTCTGTCCTCCCCTATCTCCCTCCCTCCCTCTCCCTCTCCCCCTCGCCCGTCCTTTCTCTTCCATCCATCCTGCTCATCTCGCCCTCGTTTCTCTCGCCTCCAGTCTTCCATCAACATCTCATCCTCTCGTCTCTGATCTCCTCGACAGCCACCGTCTCTCCTCTCCTCGTCTATCTCCCATTCCCTCCTCGCCGGTTCAGCATCACCACCTCTCACCTGTTTCCCCCTCTTCATTTATACGACTCGTTTCCTGCCTCTCTCTCTTTCCTCTTTCTGACCTGTAGCTCTTTGTCCGCAATCTTTTTGTTTTTCAGGGATTTTACTTGTACTTGCGACCTAGTTTACTATGAAAACCGGCACATCCTGTGCGTCTGTCTGTCTGTAGGTCACGCCTGACACTGTGGTTCCCCTGACACATCACTGTGACATCACAGGTGACATCACCCGATGTAAAAGTCCATATATGGGTATTCCCCAGAATCCCCTTTATGCCCATATATGAAGATCCCTGATGTCATCGATTACATCACTGGCCAGATGGCCAAGACATGGCCCATATCTGTGTGGCTGGTTCAGATAGGGATCTCCATGTATGGGCATAAAAGGGATGGTATGTTGTGATGTCATGGGAACCACTCTAACCCTTTTATGCCCATATATGGAGATCCCTGATGTCATCAATATTAAGCCCATATCTAACAGGACTTCATATGGGAATGCCCATATATGGAGGAAGACAGCCCATATCTGTGTGGCTGGTTCAGACAGGGATCTCCATGTATGGGCATAAAAGGGATGTACCATATACAGTACATGGATCTCCATATATGGGTACCAGGGGTCTCCATATATGGGTAACTGGTCCGATATACATCACTGGCCAGATGGCCAAAGAGCGAGGTCGCCTGTCGCCCTGAGGCGTCTTACTAGTAGTATAAGCGTTGTGAGGCAGCATGAATACAGCCATCGATCCCATCTATCCACTGCACAGATCCAGCTATCTATTCTGACAGACAGACAGATCAGCAGAGAAGTCGATAAAGTCATCAGTACAGTTACATATCATCAGTGGCCTTCAATGATAATCTGTTTTTAAAAATGGTTCAGAATTTGAGAAATGCGAGGGTGAAAAAGAGAACAGTGTGGTTTGTTCCCATCTGGTTTCACACTGGACCATGACGACTGCCGTGACCATAATGTCAGGAGGTGGTTTAATAAATACCATAATATTCCTCTATTAAAGATGTCCACAGCTCTGTGCAGAGACACTTTTGGAGCCCAACCCAGTCAGTGTGCTCAAACTCACTACTCTGAAGCACCACAAAGCCTTTTTATAACTTGAATTTGAATGTATTCCACACCAGCAATTCAGTGAACAGGAAACATTTCTCATTAGCATTGTCAACATTCACATTAACTCACTTAGTGCAAAACGACTTTCAGATCAACTATCTCACTATGGACTTCCCTGCCAAGTGACTTTAATCGACTTTTATATATATATATATTTTTTTGAAAAATTATTTTTGGACCCCATTAAATCTAGTAAACATGATTTCAATCGCGATTTTGCATGTTCCACCCCCATACAACCCCATCTTTCATACAGGGCAGCCATCTTTGCTTACATAACATGTAAAACATAATGGCTATTTTCTCAAGAATGCCTGAACGGACCCTCCACTGCCTGCTGCGCTGATGGCTCATCAAGCAGCCAACAAGCACTCACACACAGTGTTACAGTGGTTCTCAAAGTGGGTTTGGGGACCTCAGGGATCCTTGAGGGCGTTCCAGGGGGTCCCCAGCTAAATGTTAGATACTGTAGTTAGGAACTCTTAGTGTACACATGGAACCAAATGGACCCATTCCATTTGTACACTCTAAATATGATTTGGGGCCCCAGCAATATACAGTATAAATGCCATTAAATGGGCGTCAGTAGCCTAATGCTTTTCAAACTGGGAGTCCTTGAAATTCAAATGGTTGAGAATCACTGCTAGATATTATATTAGCATATATATCGATATCGGTATCAGTTAATATCGGTATCGGAAATTAAGAGTTGGATATTATCGTTTATCTGTAAAAAAGTCAATATCGGACATCCCTAGAATTTAAAAGATATATTGCAGTATGTATATATTCAAGGTTTTACACACCTTTTCACGATTAAAAAATTATATTTAATAGCCATTTCTAAATAACGGTATAAAAGTGGTTAAAATGACGGTGATGATATATATATATATATATATATATATGTGTGACAAAGATGCTTTCCTGGATTGAATGGGTTAACAGTGTGATAGAGAGAGCACGTACTCACTAGAACAGGACATGAGAGAGAGAGAGCGAGCATGTACTCACTAGAACAGGATGTGGTTAGCCTCATGTCTCTCGTACCTCGCCGACGTACACATGGACCTGAGAGAGAAGAGGCGGCGATGAAAAGTCAGTCAAAGAGAGAGAAGGGAATCACATGTTCGCACATCACAAGAAGTCTCTGGTGCATCATCTCACACACACACTGTGATGCTGGTGAGAACACGGCTAGTTCTCACACCCGCATACAGACTCATTCCCATCGCTGACTGCCACTGTTAACTCAGTCGGTGCCATATTTAAAGTGGGATGTCCTCTTATATTGCCGGTTCGCCAACAAAGGGTTAAAAAAATAGTGTGCACGCTGGTGCACACATTCGTGCACAGATCATGCACTATGCATGTGCATGCTTTTCACAGCTTTCAAACAAAAAAATCCGCTTGGAAATCCGTTCAGGCATTCAGGAGAAAGGAGCCCTTATGTTTTCTTCAAATGTAAACAAACATGGCTGCCATGTTTGAAAGATGGGGTTGGTATGGGGGTTAAAAATGCAATTTCGCGATCGCGATCATGCCTAGTACACTACCCAGGGGGCAAACCAGCCTTTTTTTAGGAAACCTGCATTTGCCCCGACATAAAAGGTTGTCCACCAGAAATATTATCTATGACCCAGTAGGATCACAACCTATATGGACAACCCGGTCAATTTGTACGGCAAAGTTCCAATATGGCCGCCTCAATATTAGCCCCTATTAGTTTTAATGGGGGGTGAATAGGGAAAAATTTTAAACTGAGGGATATTTCCACGAAACTTCACAGGTTGATCAATGGTATACATATGAACATTTTTTGTATTGCAAGTTTCCATGAAATCCAATATGGCCGCCACAATATGGCCGCCATAATGTAAGGACCCAGAAAATAGGTTTTGCCTCTAACTTCTGAACCAGATGAGCTAGAAACGCAAACTTGGTGTCTATTTCATGGTGTCTGACCATGGGAGACTCAATGGAATAGCTAATTTTATTATTGGGTGTGTCTGGACCTTTATTGTGCATATTTGCAAGATGGTGGATTCCCAAAATAGAGCTTTAACATAATTTCTACCATGATTGTTGACTGCTTTTGCAAATACAAGCAATATGAATCCATTTGCTAAGATTTATGGCACAGAAGGGACTGTATTATTCTTGAGTTTGCATGTTGTCAAAATGGCTGTAAACGAGATATTATATTTCCTGTCCGATTCTACTGTATGTAGTTGTAGCAATGACTTCAGATAAAATCAGAGACCAAAACAATGTATCTTAGAAATAAATTTTTTATTTAATAAATTAATAAAAAAAGAGAGAGATTATCTCAATGAAATGAATGCAACTGCCTTTTTGGGTCTTTCACACATAGACATGCACATGCTTTCCAACAACTTCAGCTTCAGGGAAATTATAATGAACACATGATTAAAACAGGCTGCATTATAATGCAAATAATTGCTAGTCACTATCACTGTCATGTGTACCTATCCTGCTGCATCTTGTCTCCAGTCCTTGGCAACGACACCCCAAGTAGCATGCAATTCCCTTCTTCGCACATGAAGTTCAATCACCCGAGAGAGACTTGGAGTAGAACCGCTGCTCCTTCACTTGGAAAGGAGTCAGCTTAGGTGGTTCGGGCATCTAGTACGGATGCCCCCCGAGCGCCTTCCTAAGAAGGTCCTCGATGCACGTCCCACTGGGAGGAGACCCCGTGGCAGACCTAAGACCAGATGGAAGGATTATATCTCCAGACTGGCCTGGGAACGCCTCGGTATACTCCCAGAGGGAGTGGAGGAAGTTACGCAGGATAAGGAAATCTGGAAGTCTCAGTTGGAACCGTTACCCCCGCGACCCGATTCCGGATAAGCGGTTGAAGATGGATGGATGGATGGATGGCACATGAACAGTTTTTCTGGCAGCCTTTGATACAGCTACATGATATTGCCTTGTCCATTGATATAGGCCAGGCTGGCTCTGTAGATGGACAGGGGACTGCCTTCCCATCACTGAGAGACCATCCATATTCAGTGAAGCAAGGGATGTCTGGCTTCGCGATGTGTGCAGTTTTATCTATTATGGCTGCAAGAGCAGCTTCAACAGGGTTGATCGGTTATTTAGGAACTTGTACACTCTCAGCTTTGCCAGGTCAAAGTCCTCCGAATGGTCAGCTTTTGATGCATATACAGCTATTGTGAGGTCTCTAGCCTGATTCTTGACATCCTCTGAGAGGGAATAAGAGGAATTTTCACCAAACTCCTGAAGTGCAGGGAGATCTAGACCCATGCTGGTCTTGAACCATGCCTTCTTTCCAGTGAAAAAGGGATAGCTGGTGGTATCTCTGCCACTCAGGCTGTGAATAAAGGGCAGGGCACGACACTGTGCGAGTCCAAGGGCTGAGACCATGTGATGGATAGGAAGATATGCATCCTGCTCTGTTCTCACCCACAGCTCTGGAAGGTCTAGGAGGTGGGTGGCAGCATGATATAGATGCCTATATCATGCTGCCGCCATGGGAAGGCAGTCCCCTGTCCATCTACAGAGCCAGCCTGGCCTATATCAATGGACAAAGCAATATCATGTAGCTGTATCAAAGGCTGCCAGAAAAACTGTTTGTGTGCGAAGAAGGGAATTGCATGCTACTTGGGGTGTCGTTGCCAAGGACTGGAGACAAGATGCAGCAGGATAGGTACACACGACAGTGATAGTGACTAGCAATTATTTGCATTATAATGCAGCCTGTTTTAATCATGTGTTCATTATAATTTCCCTGAAGCTGAAGTTGTTGGAAAGCATGTGCATGTCTATGTGTGAAAGACCCAAAAAGGCAGTTGCATTCATTTCATTGAGATAATCTCTCTCTTTTTTTATTAATTTTTTTAATAAAAAAATAATTTCTAAAATACATTGTTTTGGTCTCTGATTTTATCTGAAGTCATTGCTACAACTACATACAGTAGAATCGGACAGGAAATATAATATCTCGTTTACAGCCATTTTGACAACATGCAAACTCAAGAATAATACAGGTATAAGTCCCTTCTGTGCCATAAATCTTAGCAAATGGATTTATATTGCTTGTATTTGCAAAAGCAGTCAACAATCATGGTAGAAATTATGTTAAAGCTCTATTTTGGGAGTCCACCATCTTGCAAATATGCACAATAAAGGTCCAGACACACCCAATAATAAAATTAGCTATTCCATTGAGTCTCCCATGGTCAGACACCATGAAATAGACACCAAGTTTGCGTTTCTAGCTCATCTGGTTCAGAAGTTAGAGGCAAAACCTATTTTCTGGGTCCTTACATTATGGCGGCCATATTGTGGCGGCCATATTGGATTTCATGGAAACATGCAATACAAAAAATGTTCATATGTATACCATTGATCAACCTGTGAAGTTTCGTGGAAATATCCCTCAGTTTAAAAAATGTCCCTATTCACCCCCCATTAACTCATTCTGTGCCAGATGCCAAAATGGCTCCAAGGTAGCTGTGCCGAGATTTTGTATGTTTTTCTTTACTATGCAATGAAAAAAAAAGATTTTTTTTTTATAATTTTTTTCCCCACAGAAACAGACACAGTTGTTGTGATTCAGTGGCAAAAAGAATTTTGGCAATCGGACAAATGGTTCCAGAGATAGAGCTGTTTGAATGAAAAAAAGTGTCCATCCACTAGAATGGACACACATGAACACACATTTTCTCAATCAGCTAAACGAGGGAGCGAACACACAAACAGAGAAAAGCATCTCTCTGATCTCAGGTCATTTTGACATCTTTAGAAAAAAAGAAAAAAAAATGATTTTTTTTTTTTATTTTTTTTTCTATGTAAAAAACACAAAAACCGTCATAAGCCGTCATTGGCACACAGGGCTATTGGAAAAAAACGTCATAAGCAGTCATTGGCACAGAATGAGTTAAAACTAATAGGGGCTAATATTGAGGCGGCCATATTGGAACTTTGCCGTACAAATTGACCGGGTTGTCCATATAGGTTGTGATCCTACTGGGTCATAGATAATATTTCTGGTGGACAACCTTTTATGTCGGGGCAAATGCAGCACACCTTCCTTTGCCCCCTGGGTACACTGTTGGAGGTCCAATCAATTTTTTTTTTTTTTTTTTTTTAAAAGACGTTGGCAGGGAGGTCCATAGTGAAAAAGACGTTTTAAAGACGTTTTTATTATAGGAACATCTTTTTTGGCAGGGTATGAGTTAATGTGACTCTGTCAGCCATCAGAGTATAGGTGCACCAGGGTTCAGAGAAGACCTGGATTGATTTGGGGGGGAAACGTGCAATGCAGATGTACTACTGCATGAAGTGATCTCTTGGACTATCTCTACCTTTGCAAAAATCTGACAGTGATTTTAACTCTGAGAGTTACGGGTCCACTTTTACACTCGGTGACATGACAAAGTTTAAGTTTTAAGTGCTCAGGATTCCCCAGTGTGGGAAGAGTGGATCTGCTACGAGGACATGAGAATATACCAGACAATCAGAGTAAGCAATTCACAGAACTTTGGGCTAAACGATTCCACCTTTAAGTCTGTAAAGTACCCTCTGAAAGCTTGAATTCCTCCAAGAAAAGAAAAAATATATATACATATATATATTTCCTCTGAAAAACTAAACATTCATGGGAAAGTCCCTGGATTAATACGGCTTGTGGAAGTAGTGGTATAGGGAAATTATATACTTTTGCAGAGTAACAACAAAAACTGCATTTCTGTGAAGTTCCCCATCAAAAGAGTGCGGAGCTGAGAAGTGAAATGAGATATAGTGACCTTAGCTGGTGTTCCCGGAGGTGAGACAGGACGTCCATGTGGTAGAGGTGACAGTAGATTGTGTGGAGGTCCTGCAGGAGAGAACAACAGCACATTAAGCTCTTAAGCCCTCATTTAAACTGTTAAAAGTGTCTTTAATTTATGTCAATATTTGACGTGGTAAATACAAATGGATTTCCCTCCCATCATTTGTCATGTTGCATCCTCGTTTTCCCCCTAGATGGGGACGTAACAGTGCAATGAATAGTGAGCTTGTAGATCTGTTATTTTCAGTGTCTTATCATCATATATTTATGTTTTTTCTGAAATTAAAGTCTTGAAAACATTCTTGAAAATGTCCAATAGAGATGGCAGGTTGAAAGTGGTTGCAGGGTGTTGTTGCAGGTGTGTGCCAGTAGGAAAGGGAATGCATGATGTTTAATTGGCATTGATTCACTAATAACTTAACGATGATAAATGATCAGTAGATCTACGTGCTTAAATTCACAGGAGCGCAGCAGCGCACACACACCCACATGCAAAAGAGATAAAAGTGCACACGCATGCACATGCACACACTGAATATCAATCCCATACATGTAATTGGTGGCACAAAGGATTAGCGGAAAAACAAACAGCAGGGTAGCTTTTATACATGAGGCAAAACAGTTGAGGTCACATAACACATAGTTAAGCTTCTAAGGAATTCCTGGAACGTCAACAGTATTGAATAATACAAATTCATAAAGATTAATGCAGCTGTGTGTGTGTATGCCATGGTGTGTTTAAACAGCATATGAATCACACTTCGCATGGCATTTGAACCAAGGCAGCTTGCTGAACATTCCCTATCAAATTGACACCTTCAATCCAGAGAGGCCAGCATGCCACACTGTATGCCTAAGTGGACAAACACCACACACACACACACACACACACACACACACACACACACACACACACACACACACACACACACACACACACACACACACACACACACACACACACACACACACACACACACACACACACACACACACACACACACACACAGTGGACAACTGTACACTTAAAATAGTGTCCCGTCAATTCAACGGCCAGCTGCCAAGACATGAACAGGCTGATAGGTGGCAGAATGCATGTGTACAGAACATGTAGACACATGGGGGGTTAGGGTTAGGGTCAAATTTATCGAACAGCTTCATACAGTGTGTGGGGGCTTAGAAGACTACAGGCTGCAGCATACTCCAAATAAACTATAGAACTTTCTTTCGGTTTCGGAAGGTCAAAAAGAACAAAATTGTGTTACTGTAGAAAGAAAATAAAAAAAGAAATAACTTCTTCGGCAGTGCCGTTCCAACGTTTGGTTCGGCAGTTATTGCACCTCCAAGGTTTTCTAACTAACATATCCGCTATGCAAACACTGTGTGTGATTGGTAAGACACTCATTCATATTGTTGCTCAAGGAGGTTAAAGAGGTGCAAACCTCTATAATCCCACTCTGAGCAACTACAAACAATACCAGATGGCAAATAATTACTGCATGGAGACTGGAGAGTGATAGCGCACACACACAGTCAGTCAGACACACACACACACACACACACACACACACACACACACACACACACACACACACACACACACACACACACACACACACACACACACACACACACACACACACACACACACACACACACACAGCACTGTGTCTGTCGCCAGAAACAGCAAAATCTCAAAGCGTCAAAGCCAATTATGTCAAAGAAGCGTAACAAAGCAAATAATGTTACAGCACGTCAAGCAAAAGGTTGATGTAAACAAACAGTGGAGATCTGTGATAAAGTCCCCATTCCAGCAGTGTCTCTCAACCGTCCGGTGGTCCAGGGACCACCAGTGGTCCTTGAGGGGGTTCACGGTGTTCCCCAGCTAAATGATGGAGAGTTGGTAACCAAACGGACCCTTATAGATCTTCGACTCTTGTGAGTGTAAAATTAAATCAAATGGACCTGTGTGGGTACACTACATTCAGTGAAATTATTGTTAAACATCTGCTTTACTTAATTTACAAGAAGTCTACACAATTACAGAAAGCAGAATAATTGTTATTTTGATCAACGTTAGCCTGTTATATCTCCTATCACATCAATACAGCATGGAATTGTGGACAAAATCTTATCCAACGATAAGAACCTTGCTATAAAAAGGTTGAAAACCACGGGCCTACATATACAGTGGGCGGGTCTAACACTCAGAAGCCAGAGCAGAGTATAAAACGAGTATAAAAACGGTCTCAACCTTGCCAGTCTTTGTTCATTCCGGGAAGCCATGCCCAAGCCTAAAAAAAAAGTTTGGCTTCATTTGTATTTATGCTGCAGGCTTAACAGAACCGCTTCATGTAGACACATGAAGGTCTCTGCCTAACACAGGGGCTACTAAGCCCACGCAAACCAACTTCAACAGGTGGACTGCTACACGCCCCAGTGCTTATACACACACATGGTTACTACATGTGCACATATGGAAAGATTATACGCATGTGTTCGTAGTTACTGTACATACACACACAGTCCCACACAAAAGTGCAAGCATGCACAAAACCGCTTGGAGCTTGTAGGCAATTCTCTACGATTCAAACTCCACAGTACCGCATACAGTACAGTACGCCATTCAGACAATTATAATCAGTGGGTGAGAGCAGGGTGGGTTGCAATAGCTTGATAGAGAGCATGAACAGTGACTCATTCATTAATGGGAAATTCAACCTTCTCACGAGGGCAGGAGATGCAACAGCTCACATACAATTTAAAAACATCAAATTGCAGTGGGAATAATACCGACCTCATAAAGCACGGTTACCGTATATTTATTATTTACCATAAAATATACTCACGCACAAATGCACACACACACACACACACACACACACACACACACACACACACACACACACACACACACACACACACACACACACACACACACACACACACACACACACACACACACACACACACACACACACACACACACACACACACACACACACACACAGTTGGTGGTGGCCAAGGCAGGTGTTGATTTGCTGAGGGCTCAGAGGGACCCCATGACTTCACTCCCTGTGGAAATCACACTGTTGGCTGTTCTAATCCAATCACTGCGCTCCTTCATGAGAGAGAGAGGGGAATATTTATAGTTCACAAAGTGTAGAGCTACAGTATGTTTGTGAGGCAATAAATTGGGTGACAAAACAAAGAAGTTGCACTCTCATGACTGCCAGAACGCAGACAGGACTAGGCATGTATTTGTGCATGCTTGTTGTTAACCCTATATACTGTACTTCACTGACCGGGGTCCCCCAAGGGTCTGCACATGGTCCCCTTCCTTTTTCCCCCTTAACAGACAGACACCAAATCTTTTCACAGAAAATAGCCAATCCACAATCACGTGTCATGTTGCGAAGCATTGTGAGACAATTATGACATGCTCAGAATAGATGCTAAGGGCATGTGTGCATGTATGGGGCTTTTAAGCCGTGACATCATTTTGTAGTCAGACCTCCAAGCAGATTTATTGTCAATATCTGTCCCTCGCTATTTCAACAGATCCGAGACAAAAATAACGACTAAAGTATAATTCTACCACTTTCCTTTCAACAACAAAGAGAAGAAAATTAGTAAATAGTAAAAATAGAAAAAAGATTCGCTTTTTTGGGGGGCAAAAGTTCTCCTCTGCCTACAAAATGATGTCAGACTTAACAGCCCCATTGTTAACAGGCAGTAAGTGTGTGTGTGTGTGTGTGTGTGTGTGTGTGTGTGTGTGTGTGTGTGTGTGTGTGTGTATGTGTGTGTGTGTGTGTGTGTGTGTGTGTGTGTGTGTGTGTGTGTGAGAGAGAGAGTGTGTGTAGTGTGCATGTATTTTCAACAGGCAGTAAGCATGCCAGTAAGCAGTGAGAACGCATTTGTGCACGTGTGAATGTATTGTTACAGGCGGTAAGCATGCGATGTGTATGTATGTTTGTATTGTTAACAGGCAGTAAGCATGCGTGTGTATACAGTACAGTATGTATACGTACAGTACATATGTATTGTTAACAGGCAGTAAGCATGCCGGTGTGCATGCGACTGATAACAAGCAGCAAGCGTGTACAGTACATGGATGTGTGCAATGCATGCATGTGTTCTTAAAAAGCAAGCAGTAGGCGTGTATGTGTGTTTGTGGGCTGTTAACAGGCAGTAGGCAATGTATGTGTGTGTGTTCTTAACTCTCCTACTGCCAGATTATTTATTTATTTATTGGGTCTGGTGCCATCAAAAAGCGGCTTACCTTTGCAACGTTATAGTAGATAGACAGACAGACATTTATTTATTTTTTATTTATTTTTTTGGGTTGTGCAATAGTGCACTTTGGTCTGCCAGGCAGCAGAGGGCGGCGTCATGCGAGAATGAATGTGAATTTGCCTGTTATGTGTTGAAGAAGAAGAAGACCAGTCACTGGCCACAGAGCCTTACAGCCAGAGGAAATCAACAAGGAAGTGAATTGTTCTCCGTTGATCTAACGCATAATGGATTTTTTACACCATCACCGCGGAAAATGTGTTTACAGTAGACGGCCGCGCGACCCCTCATCAGCTTACAGTCATCAGACGAACGAACCGAACGAGCGCCGTATTGGCGGAGAGGTCTTGCGAAATCGGGCGAACGTGAACGTTCAAAGCGTTGGGAGAGTTAACAGGCAGCAGGTGTGCATGTGTGCGTGTGTTAGGGATGTCACCGAATAATCGATTTTCGAATAATCGATCGATTAATCAATAATCGATTTTAATATTTCATAATCGAAAATCGAAAAAAATATCAATATTTTTTTTCGTTTTTTTTTTTTTATACTATTTTTTTGGCTTAGTTAGTTAGTTTCAACGAAAATATAGGCTAATAATAGTATTAATGATAATAGTAAATGTCCATTGATTTATTATTCACACCAGCACCAACTGTAAACTGTGTAGAGTGAAGGAGCACAGCAGAGTGGCAGCTGCCTGCTACACACTCCCCTCCCCCGTCTCAGACACAGGTGTGATTGATTCAGGCTTGATTGTTTGGTAGCCATCATCAAAGAAAAGGGAATTTAGCGCCCTCTGTATTGTAAGCATCACAGAATCTGTTCTTGAGAGATTAGGTGAACTTACAGTACACTGACACACTAAAAAGAAAGATGAAGAGTAGTAGTTAGGCTACCAATTACCTGAAGAGCCATGTTGTACATATGTAAATGTGCATTGAAATCCAGTTAAAAAAACGAAAAACAGAAGAAAGAAAAACGATAATAATTAATAATCGATTTTCGATTAATAATCGATTATTGCTATAGAATAATCGATTTTGATAAAGGTCCATTTCTGACATCCCTAGCGTGTGTGCGTGTGTGTGTGTGTGTGTGTTGTTAAACCCAGACAGGAATAAACCCTTTTGCAAATCCCGCCCCATTCTGCCCTGTTACTATGATGGGACATTAACCCTGGGCAGATTGTTTTTATAGTGGAAGTGGATGGGATTTTTTTTCCCCTTCATAGCCTCATTACAGCTATATAAAGTACCAAAGGAAAAACACCTAGGTGATATTAATAAAAAGGGAAGACAAAGGTACAGTAGTTACATTGCAAAACAGGGGATTTACCCGAAAATATATGTTTTAATTTGTTTAATCCCAGTGGGACAGAATCCTCTTTGCAGATTCTTTTATAGTGGTAGTGGATGGGATTTTTTTTCCCTTCATAGCCTCATTACAGCTATATAAAGTACCACAAAAAACACATCTACGTGATATTAATAAAAAGGGAAGAAAAAGGTACAGTAATTACATAGCAAAACAGTAGTTTTCCCCCGAAAAATAAATGTTTTAATTAGTTTAATCCTCTGGATCAGAGATAGAAAGAGAAGCGCATTGCATCTTGGGTACTAGGAAGAGGACAGAGAGAATGTTTCTCCTCACATAATAGGCTGGCTTTTCGTAATTCTGCCCATTTAAATTATATGTACCCAATCGTGACTCTTAGACCATTGATAAGGTACATGTGAACTAGTTTGTTGAAGCTTATTCGTTATGATGAGCGAGATCGCTTGACGCTTGCCGTCGCTATCACCGTACCGGCCGATCTCCGTGTCGCGCACTGCGGACAGTTGTTGAAAGCCACATTCAATATTCTCCACTGCACAAACTCCACCCCCGATAGCAAAAAGTGAATGTTTTTTTCTGGTTGGCCAGTCAGGGAGTCTCAGGGACCAATCAGAAGGCTGACAAACGGTCTATTGTGAGGCAGCGGATGCACAGATCAACACCATGGAGTCCCTAATGGAACAGAGCCACACTGACCTGATATGTTGTTTACAGATGGCAGGCTCATATGAACAAGACTGATGTGGGTGGGGGAGGGGGGGAGGAGAGAGACAGACAGAGAGAGAGAGAGAGAGAGAGAGAGAGAGAGAGAGAGAGAGAGAGAGAGAGAGAGAGACAGAGAGAGAAAGAGAGAGAGAGAGAGAGAGAGAGAGAGAGAGAGAGAGAGAGAGAGAGTGAGAGAGCATTGTGGGGGAAAGTATAGAGAGAGGTGAGAGAGAGAGAGGTGAGAGAGAGAGAGTGAGGGGAGCTGTTGCCGTGTCTATCATCAGGCCTTTTAAAACACAACAGACGGAAGCCCTGAACACAGAATGTGTGGGAACCAAGTGGCTCACAGAGCTAGCAAGAAGCTAAAGGAAGGAAGGATTAGCATTATGTAACAGAAATAGATAAGAAAGTAGCAAAACAGCTGCTAAAGGCTACAGTTGGGAGGGTATGAGCTAGGCTCAGGTATTACTGTAGTAATAGATTCCTGGGCAAAGTGGACATGTAAGAATGTAATGCATATTTTTCCAGATCAAACATTCATTGCTTTGACTTAAGTGAAACTATGATGACAACCTATTCTGTGGATACAGATACGTTTTAGCTGAATATAAGAAATGTCCAATACTGTATGTCTCACTGTAGTCCCTTTGTATTCTCCCAGAGATCCAAGTGAAGACATATTGCCTACCTTAGGGTATTCTGATGCCCACTCCATATAGGTCATTTTGGTAAGGTTGGTTTCATGACCTTTGGTTGGTTGGTTGGTTTTCCAATTTATATTTCCCCAGAGGTGTATGACGATTGATATCGCTAGCTGTGTGGCCTCTTCAGTTCAATGGATGATGCCAATAATAATAATATCAGGGTGTATACAATGTTCTGCTAGTGCATATGATGTCCAGCTCTCAAAAGGTACGGCAGGTTGAACACTTGTGCGTGTGTGTGTGCGTGTGTGTGTGTGTGTGTGTGTGTGTGTGTGTGTGTGTGTGTGTGTGTGTGTGTGTGTGTGTGTGTGTGTGTGTGTGTGTGTGTGCATGTGTGCAGGGGTACGTGGGGACAATGAGGCTAGAAGAGTAAAATCATCTATCAAACATTGTATTTATGTCTCTATTCTAGAGAAGTTAACAATTAATCTAAAATCGATTAATTGCTGTTAATCGTTTTTTGTTTTGTTTTGGCCAAGTGAAAGTTACTGGTATGGTGTATATGATATCAAATGTGATCTTAACATAATCACAGTAATCCTTAATCATATTCTATCATATTCAAGGGCATTTGGAGTGAAATGAGACAGACTCCATAGAGCACTGTAGAGGGGAGGTGTGTGCGTGTCTGTGTCCAACTGAAGCTCGTTGGCGCTCGTTAATATTATATACATCAAGGCAATTATGTTTCTGCACTCATTTTTGGTTTCGGACAACAATTTTCCATTTGGTCCTAAAAAACACAGCTTATCAATTAATCGGTTCATTGATCGATAAGGTTATCAACTATCAATTAATGAATTAATTGATCATTTGTATCCCTACTCTATTCTAATCTCGACATTTAAATACTTACGCACTTTCTCCCGATGAACACAGACCCTAATAATATAATAAAATAATTATTTAGTTATGCGTCTCTGTCTCTGTGGACCCCCTTGTTTCTGTGTCTACCTCGTTCTCTGGTTCTAAAGCATTCGTCCTCATAGGCTACTCTAAACAAAACTGTTTTGCATTTTTCAATCAAACAACAGGGGAGGAGGTTTGATTAATGGCATGACCATAACTTAATCCGATTTGTCATTTTACAGCGTCCACGATCTACCACTGTGTTCAATGCAACCACGCTGTGTTGTATGCCTTGCACGTGAAATAACAAGACACAGCATGTAGACTTGGAGCGTTGCAGAAAATCCATGACGCATGCCATTAGTGATCTAGTGATTTAGTGATCAAAAGTGAAAGCAGTCTGACAGCAATGTATAATGTTTGAAATGCAAGTCTTTCCGGGGCTCCCGCTGGCCTACTGGTCCAGGCACAATCCACTTATAGGAATTGCCACATATTCCCGATCCGGACCACCTTTGCCTGGCGACCTTTGCCACTCCCCATCTCTCCCCCCATTTCCTGTCAGTCTACTGTCCTATCAATTGTGCTAGGCTAGACTGCTGTATTAAACTAAATATTGAATCTTGGATGTTAGCACTATTAATTACTCAGCTAAGGAGCAAAAAACATTTACCAGCACAACCCTAGATTATTACTAACAAACTCACTTGAGGAAACAAAGCAGAAAACCATTTGGTCTTGGTGAAATGATGCGACGGACCAGAGGGACATAGTGAGTTCGGAAGACGATCACGTGGTGCTCGCGCCGCTCGCGGGGACAGGATCTGCGTGTTCCGCCCCACAATACATAGGTAGACCTGCCCGGTAGTTAGCCATTGATAAGCATCGGTTCCGGTCACTTTAAAGTTTAAAGTGACCGGAACCGATGCTTATCGTTGGGACAACTTTGAGTCGGGGCATGATGAACACCAACTGAGATGCTGACGGACGGGAGCGTGGGCCGTCCAGCGGAGGTCATAACCTCATTTACAGAGCCTGAAGCAGAGAGGCATGAAGTGAAGCGAGGAGTGTGGGTTATGGCTGGGGAGGCATGGGAACGCAGGCCTGCTGCGCTGTACAGAGGAAGTAGAAAACGTATTGACTTTAGACCACAGCTAACTGGGTTAGTGAGCACAGCAAACTGCTGCTGCAAGCACTACTCTGTGTGTGTGTGTGTGTGTGTGTGTGTGTGTGTGTGTGTGTGTGTGTGTGTGTGTGTGTGTGTGTGTGTCAGGACCCAAGACCCTGGGGTGAGTAGCTTGTGTCAAGGCTCACGTCAGGACAGAACCCTGCCTTTTCCTTCCTTTATCAAACAAACTACTGCCTAGTGTACGCTACTGGAATTCTCGGTGTGCGTGCATGTCTGTTATACCTACGTAGCACCTAGACTGGTGGCATCTCAAAAGTACCCTGCTACATAGCTAGCCTGTTAGAACTGCGTTTTAGGAATGTCGGGTCCATAAAATAAAAAGGTTGGGTCTGTAATATATCGGACAAATCGGATCATGGAACGAACCTCACGGGTACAGTTTAAATAACAATGTCGGGTCCACTCGGGAATCTGTGAAATTTCACAGGTTCATTCGGGTTCGGGTCCGTCATTTGAAAAGAATGACAGCTGGCCAGGGGGAGGCATTATAGAGACCAGGATTACTACATTTTCTTTTGAGGGTACCTACCCTAGGGGACACAGGGAGAACATGCAAACTCCATACAGAAAGGCCCTTTCGTCAACCCCACCTAGGGTGTGGGGCTGATGACGCGGACAGCGTCCCCCACTCCCCCGGCGGGAATCGAAACCAGGACCGTCTAGCGGTTAGGCGACAGCTCTACTGACTGCGCCACCGTGCCCAGTATTAACTAATTTAGCTGGACCCTGAGAGCCACTGACAAGACATAGACAACATTCACAAATGCACTGTACCATGGTGGCACAAATTCTTTATAAAACACAACCTACACACACACACACACACACACACACACACACACACACACACACACACACACACACACACACACACACACACACACACACACACACACACACACACACACACATACACACACACACACACACACACACACACACACACACACACACACACACACACACACACACACAAGCCCTCTTACTCGTACCACTTCAACGCACAACTGTCTCCCTTTGAGATATTGATCGGTGTAAAACAGATCATCAATAGGCCCAGACAGACCAACAGACAGGCAGGATGTCCGAGGCGAGCTCCCCGCCCCGCCGCCCCCGATCAGCCATATCCTGGGGAGAGAGGATGGTAACCTAATCACCTCACCGTGCCGCACGCGCCTGCCTTCAATGCCACTCCAACCATGCAGCCTGTGGACTTGAACTGAAGCCGTGCTCGTTGCTGCTTCACTGTACTTAGAAAGTAGGCCAGCTTGGGCACCCCCGGTGGATCACCGAGTATGATCGCGTTCCACAAGGCTACAGTTGACTTTATCGAATGTTTTAGAATAGCGATTTTAGAATAACATGATATTAGTTAGTTACCATATGATTTGTTGTTTTGAATCGCAATGGAATTAAGTCTCCCGACTTGTTGTGCTGTCCGGATAATTCTGTACTGTCATGAATTTATCAAATAAAATCAATCAATCAATCAATTAGTACAGCTGACCCTGGTTCTAATCCAACCAGACGCTCATTACTGCACTTCATCCACCCTCCCTCTCCAACCTTCCCTGTCTCTCACTGTATTTGGAATAAAGCATAGAATGCCAAATATAAATCTTGGGGGGGAAAATGAAAGAAAGTATGCTGGAAATGTAAACTTGTTGAACCAAATCTATATTGTTCAATTTAATAGCCTGTGGGAGGATTTTAGCTATTTTATACGTCTATGTTATATTTCTCGTCCGTCTCCAGTGTCAAGTGACTTGTAAAATATCAAGGTTTATGGTAATAATAAAGTTGAGAAGGCGAAAGGCATAAGGAGAGATTGACACCCTCTTTTTGTGCACGTTAGCTGTGAACTGGAGGGAACCTTGGCTACATTTTGAAACAAAATACTAAGACAGTCCCCTACAGCTTGAAATTGTATTTTCTTCTCTCAAGCCAAGTAATAACGTTTCATATAAAAAATAGTGATAAACACACACACACACACACACACACACACACACACACACACACACACACACACACACACACACACACACACACACACACACACACACACACACACACACACACACACACACACACACACACACACACACACACACACATCTCAGAAACCTGATACAACCTCCAATAAGAAGCTATGCATCTTATGTCTGTCGTGTCGGTCTGTGTCTTATCTAGTGTCTGAACTCTGAATGCATGGTATGCAATGTCCTACAAAGAAACATGGATTAATGATTGCCCATGTACTTTGTCTGCAGTCATGTACTGTAGGTCTAAAGGCTCATTTCCACCGGCAGCGATAACGATGACGATAACGATTTAAAAAAGTGGGTTTTCAATTGAAGTGGATCGGCAGCATCCACCCAACACCGATAAAGACAACGATAGCCGACAACTACATCGTTAGGATCAACAACGATGTGGTTAAGATCACAGTGATATGGAACTGGGTCTCTGACAAACAGCTCGCGATGCGCACTGAGCGAGCGGCTGTTGTTAATTGACGCCTCTTCACGTTGATGTCCGATAACTTTATCGGACATAAATGTGAAGGCATAATTATCGCTGTGATATTTTATGGCTATCGTCATCGTTATCGCTGCCGGTGGGAATGATCCTTAAGTGTTAATCAGGAATGTATTTATTTTTGTTTGGTTGTCAATGTCCCCAATGTCTATGGCTTGTGTCCTGCATTATGTTATTACTTACGTCTAAAATCACATCTGCGACCAATCCGACCATCACAGCTATTGTCTTCTTTATGAGTCATTAAACCGTGTCTCTGTGCCTTGCATTGTTGTGCCCCCACCACCACCACCCCACATCCCCTGTCAATTGGGACAGGACAAAAAACAGCTCTCCTTTATGACCTTTGCCCTTTAGCCTGGCCTCCCAGGAGGGTCATACCGTGCCCCGATGACCCCGTCTGTGATATGGGGAGGAGTCATTAACTCATCATCACACCACCTGATCTCTTTGCCAACAGCACAGTGTCAAAGCTCACTTGATGGCACCAAAACAAAACAACGTAATAGTACCAGTGTTGATTTTGACACCAGATTTAGATTTTGTTTGACATAGTCTTTTGAATAAAATTCAATTTAGTTCAAGCCATATTTTAGTCATCTGAAATGTTTTAGTTTTTAGATCCTGTAGTCAACGAAGATACGATTTTATTTGACTAAATCTACAGTTGATTTAGATCTGGTAGTTGACGAACTTTTTCGTCAAAGTTTTAGTCGACGAAATCAACAATACAACGTAACCATGATTTTCTGCGCCACTGTATGATGTCATCCATCCATCCATCCATCCGTTATGTGTCTGTCAGGAAGGCAGTATGCTAGTATCTTTCCATGTTTGTATCAATTCAGTAAACAGCAGGGTATGTTCAGGGTCAGGTCACATAATGCACCAGGTAAATGAAAGTAAGGATCAGATAACGTCTCTTCAGGGGCTGACCTGGTAAGAGTAAGAGCGCCTACTACATGAATAAACCTATGCTATTAGTCCTCCCGGCAACCTGGGTTTGAATCCTATCCAATTTTCAAGTCACTCTGCTGCACGTCATCGACCCCCTCTCTCTCTCCTGCCTTTCCCCTCTCTCTCTCACTGTCTACTGTCCTATCGAAGTAAAACATAAATACCAAATGTTAAAACATTCTCTCCTAACTAGTTTTCCACCCCTCTCAATATATAAATGCCCAACAGTAAAAGGTGCCAACCAGGCAACCACCCATTCTCACTTAAGAAGAAAGAAATCACATCAAATTGAGAAATGTGGTGATCAAGGAAGGGTAAAAAAGGATTAATGTGTTCATAGAAATATGAGGTGGTGGTGGTGTGTGTGTGTGTGTGTGTGTGTGTGTGTGTGTGTGTGTGTGTGTGTGTGTGTGTGTGTGTGTGTGTGACTGTGTGTGTGTGACTGTGTGTGTGTGTGTGTGTGTGTGTGTGTGTGTGTGTGTGTGTGTGTGTGTGTGTGTGTGTGTCTCTCTCTCTCTTTCTCTCAGGTAGCTACAGTAAAGTGCTGCTGCCCTCTCCTGGTCAACATGAGGCTCACTCACAAACCAAGTTCACTTACAGGATTTTATGTACATGAGAAACATGTCCAAAAACGGACAATAATGAAGGTCTGAACCAGAGTGAAAGCTCAGAGTCAAATCAGTGTCTGCAATGATCTTTGAAATGATTTGATTTTGACTGCAACGTTTCCTTGGAGAGATTTGTCCTCTGCGTTTGGCCCATCGTAAGGAGCAATAGGCAGCAACTCCAAATGTAACATAAGTATTACTAGTACCTAACAATAACATGCATGTCTTTTGATTAGGGTTGGGATCCTTTAGGTTTTAACAGGAGGACATCGAAACTACACACAGAAAGGCTAGCCCTACCGAGGTTTCGAACCCGGGACCTACTTGCTGCAAGGCAACAGAGCCTACCGCTGCTGCCCAAAGTGTCTTTGTGTGAGAAAATGTCTTTGTTTAACATGGACAATAACAGCAGAGAAAGTAGAGAATGAACAAAAAGACAAGAGAAAGAGCAGAATTCCAAAACAATGGACTTAATCAGTGCATGCATCCATTTCAAAATTGATGTGCCAGCTGAAAACATAATGTTCTGTTATGAGTTATCACTGAGTTGGACAGGACGGGCGGACACATATAGCAATACTATACTTATATTTAGGGATGGGTATCGTTCACCTTTGAATCGATACGATACCTTTTTCGATACCTGGGAATCGATACGATACCCTTTTCGATACTTTTTATTTATTATTATTATAATTATTATTTGCCTTTTTCTATGGGCTATTTTACACACCAAAATAGGTTATTAACCAGTTATTCAGCCATTTTTATGTCAAGAGCAGAGAGTAAAGACGTTGGATAATCATCATAATAATAAACACTAGACCTTACCCGTTCGAAGATATGTGCTCCAAAATATGTCAAACGCACCCGGTGAAAGTGTGTGAGAGAGAGAGAGAGAGAGAGAGAGAGAGAGAGAGAAACATTCCTAACTGTGAGAGAAAGGGGTGTGTGTGTGTGGGGCTACAGATCCCATGGCCTGGAGGAACGGACCGTAACCCTGGCAACAGACAGCAGAGTTCAACAGAAGTGGTTAAGAAAACGCTAATTTAAACTGCTTTAATTTGGGAGAAATGAAATTCGGGCTCCGTCAGTGTTGGTATAATCTAAATGCTAATGGCCAATACCATGTGAACTTTGGGATCAGTTGCTGAAGCGAGTGAATAGATAAACGTAGATAAGCGTGAGCGTTAGAGCGTTAGAGCGTGAGCGTTAGAGCGTTAGAGCGTGAGTTTGCTCCTTTATTAGTAGGATTATAGGCTATTGTCGGCTATTTTCCACAGTAACGAGTGTAGCCTACTAAAGCAGTCATTAAACTCTCAGTAGCCCAACTGTTACAGATGTGACCGGCCAGGGGTGCGTTCAAGAGCATCGAAACGAGGTATCGTTCGTTTTTACGTGAACCGATACTCGATAGTATCGACGTCATGCTATCGATACCATTAAAAGTATCGCAGACGATACCCATCCCTACTTATATTGCTATATAGAGCTTTAATAACAATAACAAAATCACTTAGAAGCAGAACCTTTAAATCTGAGTGCACAAATTGAATCAAATGCACAACGAATGGCCCCTTTGTTTGGTTCCATTTGATGGTTCCAAATAGATACGGTAACTGTCTGAGGATTTCAGTGTGTAACATCTGAGCCAGTGGTTCATCTCTTCTGACAAACAACGTAGTATTAGCTCTGACCCACGTGGAAGACACAACTGCAACGCTCTGAGGCTCCATTGTGATGGCGGCGGGCGGCTTTCCCATGCTTTTCCATGTTCGCACGCCGCCCCCGCAAAAGCGTGCCATTACTCATACATAAACAAGTTGTGGCAGCACACACACACACACACACTCACACACACACGCACGCACACACATTACTCATACAGAACGGTAGTTGTTGCAAAAGAGAGCCTGGTGTCACCCCCTCCCACCACATTTCTGCCCTAGTGCCCGTCCCCTATTCATTAATAGGGAATTCATGCTTTCAGGGTCCACCACGCCCGCACTCGTCAATCACCTCTGTGTCTTCTCAAATCCTCACAGCTCCCAATTTTATTTTCCCCCACCACCCATTTATTATTATGGTCCTCCATGTGCTGTGTGTACATTTCACGATCGTTTGTTGACGTTTTGTGAAAGGCTTCTCTTATTTTCCTGTGAAGCCGACCTTCTGGGAGATATGAGGTTTTTCCATCTGACTGAGTGGTGAAAATCTAGCCTTTTTGTCCAGAGTTCAAACGCCCCTCTCGGCCACAAACCCCCGGCCCGCCTCCACTAGAATGTACAGTATGGGAGTTCAGTCTGTCAGGGAGACAGACAGGACATTGTAGGCAGACACTACACAACACAGCGGCCATTCAGCAGGCAGAACAAACAGCTAGCCTAACATCCTGCCTGCTGGGCCACTCTTTAACATTTACATAGACTACTGACTCCCAAACACTCCGAGTCAACATTGTGCCCGAGCTATAGCATAACAGGGCCAGGAGCCAGGTCACATACAGCCAGCATATAGTTGGAACTGCACCGATTCCAAATATTTTAAAGCTCACACACTACACACACTGTGGCCATTCAGCCTTGAGTGGGTGAAACCGGAACCGAGAACTAGACAAGAACCTTTATGAAAGAAATGAAGTGAGGCTTTGTTTCCAACGGTGAAACCTCCCTTTACAATGAAAGCTTCCGTTTCTTATTGTTTACAATATATAGGATCCAGTGATCGATCCACTGTGGCATATTCTTATATAACACCAGTTTCAGTAGATTGCAGCACTCAAGAGGAATACAAGAACACTCGCCAGAAAACGCGATCGCCCCGGGTCAAGTCCTGGCGACGTCGGGAGCGGGCGCCACCAGGTATTCCTAAACGTAACCTCAGTAAACTATGCCTAAACCTAATCTAATTCCTAAACGCCACATAAATAAGGCTACAGTCCTTCCCGCAAATGGCCCGGGTTCGATCCCGACGCGAGGGCCTTTGCATGCGTATCTTCTCCCCTCCTTCTCCCACCTACCCTGTCTTTCTTTAAATAATATTTAAAAAAACTAAATTGAGATAAACCATGAGTGGCTGTTGGATACAGTGTCATAGAGCTGCAAACAAGTTTGTCAGTATTAACAGTTGATGGCTACACGCTGTCGTATGCAAGAACTGCATTTAAAAAAATTCCACGCAAAGCAATATTAGACCAATCAACTAAAATCCAAACACATGTCACAGTCACACAGAGGATTCTTTATGAGCTGCTGTGAAACTTTTAGACAGCTTACAGCTGAGAGTCAGAGAGCAAGGTCGGATTTTTACTTTGTTGCGCATTGTGTCTCGTACCGAAAATAGACGATCTACAGGGCAGGCCCATAATGCATTGCAACACGACGCATTATGAGCTTGTAGATGCGCTATTTTCTGTGCGAGACACCAGAGCACAACCAAGTATAAACCATGCGGAAAGCCTCTGGCCTCAGAAAGCTTTACACAGATGACAGTAGTTAAGAGTACAGAAAGGGGATATTTCATGGCTGTATTCATTTTTAACCCTCCTCTAGTCACAAGATGTGTGGCCTTGATGGACGCTTTAACAATTATCACCACACAATCTCCTTTAAAACCTCCCAACTCAAAGCTGAACATCCAGGGCCGTACAGAGCCATTACAGAGCCATTTCCTCCATGGGGTCGAGAGGTCACAGTCACAGCTATGATCCTGTGGTATTATAATTCCAGACAGGATCATATCCTACAACATGGGAGCTCTGCCTTAATTCACTCCATCGTGATCTAAGACCTTTATCACGGCTAGTATCGGGACTAAGGTTTCACAGGCTTGTAAATCCCTTCTCCCGACTTTTGATCCCTTAAACAATTAAACACTTTTTAGGTTGATATTTCTGCCAAATCATATGGGAACTACAATATTAGCCAATGTCTATTAAGCCAAAAAGAAGAATGTGACATGAAGTGAAACTCCAGGACGGTCAGGGTACCTGCTTTATGAATAAAGAGTTGATGCTGTCGTGGTGCACTGACTGCACATTAAAATCCTCAGGGCCTTACGGGTCCATTTGGTGACATGTATTTTGTACACTCTCAGAGTTAACTTCACACAGAGGATTATACAGTGTGGTGCAGTGGGATATTATTATGGAAAGAGCGAGATGACAAGGAGGGAGGGGTGAAGGATGAGCCAACACAGAGTCACAACAACAAGACTCAGAATTCATATTTTATAACCTTAGCCATGCTCTTTCAACCTTGCGTGCCTTTTTTGAGCTTGTCAATATAGGTGAAAATCTTCAAATAACACATTCGCAATGATTAAAAAAATGTCTCCTTAATGTCCTCCTTCCTTTTCACCTCTTCCTACTGGTGAGTGAATCAGCAAACAGTCAAGATAAATTAGGAAGCAGGTGATTTTGATACCTACGTTTATCCAATAATCACTGGGAAAATGAAAGGCTCAAACAGACTTGAGGTGGAAGTAGCTACTGGCTAGTGGTTGGAGGGCAGAAAAAAAGCAGAAAGTCCATGTTTTGCTCACCATGAAAGTAAAAGTAACCAAAAAGTAGAAGCAGAGGTGCCAGGTGGCCCCGAAGGGATTGTGTCAATTGCACAACATGCTATCATTTGGCAACTTTGTACAAAAGCAAATGCCTGTACCATGACTATGTTCAGACGGGAAGCCCAATTTCAATTTCTGGCCTATCCAGATTTTTTTTTGTAATTATTAGTCTGACCTGCCGGTGCCGTCTATAATTAGACAGTATGGTTGCTCCGATGCCATTTGTATTTTTATGTATAAAATAATGACAGACCAAATTACTTAAGTACAGTGATGTTGCTAGTTTTTCAATGTAATGGATCCCGGGACCCACAAGTGGTCATTCAAATGGATATACTTCAGAGTATATAATTATACTATATTATTAAGTACTTCATTATTAAGTACTTCATTTTGTGAAGGCCTACTTCCTGATACAGAGTACATATAAAATACTGCACTTTTCCATTTTTAACAACAAATCATTGGCTATTCAAAATAGATCTATTTGAAGATGCTGTCCATAGTATACAGTAAGCCTACTGTCCTCACAATGGGTCAAAAGCTGTGACTGATTGCTTGGTAGTACAGACTAAGCTGCTGTTTTGGACTCCTCAACACACTGTATGATGGGGCATAAAGTATGCCCGATTTACAAGCCTACAGATGAAGCTGTTGTGAGCTTGAATATCAGCTATGCTTTAGGCGAGACACCATCACGGCCAGGGGAGAGTGCATGAGCAGCTGTTGCTGACATTTATGAGGATTTATGTCTCTTCTTAATTAGGATGCTCAGCAAGGCACAGACACCTCTAGTGGACCATGCTAAGCTAATGCTACACAACCACAACAAACTGTTGCATGGACGTAAAAGTGCCTTCAACCGACATGTACTGTACCTCTGGAAAGCCTGGTGACACGATGTTACTGCCATTGGTTAATTTCACTCGTAGAGAAAGCATGAAGGTGAAGGTATTGAGTAGGCTATGCTGCACGCAGGATTATAGAATATATCCTCCTTATTTTGCAAAGTTAAGCATGTCACTACTTGCTAATGTTTACTGAGTTAGCATTGGGTGCAACTTGACCATCATGCTGCGAAGTGCCCATGCAGTATCAATTTGACACAAAACTGGAATTTATCAGCAGCCGATTGCATGGTGCAAATACGGACAAATGAGCTCGCACGCACACAGCCACACAGCCACACAGCCACACACACACACACACAGACACACACACACACACACACACACACACACACACACACACACACACACACACACACACACACACACACACACACACACACACACACACACACACACACACATGAAATGTATGTAGATAACATGACTCTTGTCTTTCGAGAAGTGTGGGTTTGGATCTCTATCCCCCTTGAAATGCCATTCAAATCTGATTTCTCAGTCTGGATCCAACTCATACCTATAGTTAAGTCACTCCCCACTACAGCAACGTAGATAGCTCGGCGACGTCTGAATACTCAAATCAGAAACATCGCTTGCAAGTAACAGTGTGGACAGATTTGCCTGCCCTGCAGTCTGAACAACAAAGCCCAAGACTCCTGCAACAGACAGGCAGCAAAGTCTGCTTCTTCCATCCTCCCTCTAGACGCACACGAGGAACAGAACTGGCCCAGAATGCATCAGAGCAGCTGCCATCTCTCCACCAGCCTATTGCCAGACCAAACTCATGCGCGCACACACGCACACGCACACGCGCACACACACACACACACACACACACACACACACACACACACACACACACACACACACACACACACACACACACACACACACACACACACACACACACACACACACACACACACAGCCAATGGAAAATCTGGACTATTATGTAATCTTAGCTTCAGTAATTCACAGAGACCAGTGCAGTAGGCATAGGAAGTTTGGCGATTTATAACTTTTGGAACGAACTCTCAGACAGAATGGAGAAGGGGCACTGCATAATAAGCAGAGTATGGAGCAAGCATCTGAGAAATCACATCAGACTCACAACAAAGAATCCATTCTGGTCTCTCCCTTGAGCTTCTCTTTTGTTAGTTGTCGTCATTGTTTTGAGTTGTTTCTTTTGTAGCACTTTTTTTTATTATCAGCCAGGTTTCTCTTTTGATATGAAGTGCAAGTGTTATGTTCCCTGTATCACAATGTATGCTCAGTTTAGGGATGCAATAGTTAATAGAACTAATCAATGTATGCAATTATTTAAAAAAATAAAAACTTTTTAATAAATCTCTTTTATTAATCTCCTTTTCTTTTCTCATCAAGGGTTGTTTTCTTGGGAGCTTTCCTTGTCCGATTGAGGGGGTGTTGTTTTTTCTTTGTCAGGTGTGGGCCTGTGTGAACCCATTTGAGACTGCTGTAACAGTGACTAAGGTTGAGCTGCTTTTTTCACTGATGATGAATTTATGCCCCAACAAACCATTGATGAACAGTCTTAAGGCCTATATAACATTAACAAACCATTGATGAACACAGTCTAAAGGCCTATACGTAACATCCTTTTAAGTGGCGCCAGCATTCTGTCTGTTTGCTCAGCTCACTCTGATGGGCACAGCTGTTCCATTCCCTCCACAGCCCATCGTAATTTATTCATTAAAGATAATTGGACATTTTCGAGCTGCAGTTGCAGTTTTCTATACGTTTCAAGAGCCAGACCGATATATCAGTTTGGCCGATGTATTGGATATTGTTTTTTTTACATTAGTATGGTCAATTATGCAGCCGATGTGTCCTGATTTTACTTCAACCTGGAGTCCCTATTTTCGGCATGTCATTATAATGCAAACCAAAATAGAAGATCGGCTATTTTTGAATTATCAAATTTTTCTCTTTAGTACATTTTTCAAATTTATGGGTTTAGCTTTTTTCTTTACACAAAGTATCATTCAAAACTTTGGTAGTCGGCATCTAGGACAGTGGTTCTCAAAGTGGGTTCCTTCCTTCCAACCAATGGAAACAAATGAACCCGTTAGGGTTTATTTGAGTTCATTTCATTTAAGGGGAGACCTTGAAATGTGAAAGTTTGAGAAACACTGGTCTAGGCATCACATCCAAAAATCTGGCCTTGGTTGGGCACGTTCCTCTCTCTACCTCTTCCTCCTGGCCTGTGGGTCCAGTGGTGGCGTGGACACAGCCAAGGACCTTCATGTCTTCTGGAGAGAAGCAGATGTTTCAGACAGAAGTGCCAGGACTGAGCAGCCTCTGGCAGACCAGCTCCACACACAGGAGAACTCTATGAGGGTGGGCCACTAACTTTAGACCAGTGGTGGTCAAAGTACTACTTTTCTTTACTTAAGTAAAAGTATCAATAATGCAATGTAGACATACTCTGTTATACGTAAGTCCAGAATTCAAAGTTCTTGAGTTAAAGTACAAAAGTATTGGCATCATTCAATTTACAGGTTGACAGGTTTCAAATGTATACAAAACTTTCGAAAATAACTTTTCAAATGGCCAATGTTTAAATATAGGGCTGAAGTGGTTAATGTACATTTTGTAATAATAATCAAAATCTACAAAGTAGCGTGTCAAATGATTGTAATGAGCACTGCGAGGCGTTGTGAGCTTGTAGATCGGCTATTTTCGGCAAAGAGCCTTTGGCCTGAAAACGTTGAAGACCCCTGCTTTAGACATTCATATAATGTGAACACACACGCACAGACGTGAACAGGAAGGCCCTAGAACAGTTTTTCACTATGAATACAGGTGTGCCTCGAGCACAACATTTGTGAAAACCACTGCTCTAGAACAGTGTTTTTCAACCAGTGGTCCGGGGGTTCCAGGTGGTCCCCAGCTAAATGATGTAGTTGGTAACCAAATGGACCCAAATGAGAGTGTATCTTTTTGCACCCTCAAGAGTTAAATGAATGTTATCTGCATTACTTAATTTACAAAGTCTACACAATTAGGGAATGTAAAATAATTGTTATTTTGATAAACGTTTGCCTGTTTATCTCTCCTATGGTACCACATCAATGCATAGAATTGTGGAAAATCGTATTATCTCCAACGATACGTTTTTGGTCTGAGAGGCTAAATCTCAACAAGTGGTGGTCCGTGGCTCAAATAACCACTAAATTGGACCTTGATATGAACAAGGATGAAAACTACTGCTCTAGAATACAGCACCGCCAGTTGTAATGGTGACCCGTATACTAGGACAATAGGGTCTGCTAGGTGTGTGAGTCATTATGTATGTGTGACTTATTGTGTGTTGTGTAAGTGTGTGTTTGTGTGTGTTGCATAACCTCCTACCTGAATAGCCCACATTTTAAACATGTCTTTTTGGCCTACATACTTTCACTTGGCCCGGTAGCCAGAGGCAGACTGTCAGCTTGGAGGAGCTAGCCAAGACAAGGAACAGATAGCAGGTCTCTCTCAACAATCTGTCAGGACAGGCAGCTCTGCGTTGCCTCCCGCTCTCTGGCGTCTGAAAACACCCACGGATCGAACGCTCCTTCTAAAGCTCTTCACGTTTTCTTCAATACCAAAACACATGAGATACCAGACAAAGGCCAGCTCTTTCCCACTTGAACCCATTCTGGGACAAACATTCAGCTAAAACAATCACACCCAGTGTGAAGTGGTGCTATTTACAGTAGAAGTTAATTTCATTAAGTAAAAGCTTGTCCAATGTGACCCTGGCCAAACAAACAGACACCAATTGACCAATGACAGTCCGGACATACACGGGACAAACAGACAAAGACAGATATAGGAAAAGGAACAGTTAAGCACAGCTAAAAAATAGCAGATATACTTAAGCTCACAAAGTGAGTGGCTATTTCCAGCAGAGAGATTTGGTGTTGAGTGAAATACTACATACTACCCTCCTATAGAGCCCTGGGGGACTTCGGTCAACAAAGCATATGGTTTACACTGTGTGGTTAAAAGTGCTTCCGTCACTGCCAGCCAAAGAATGAGAGTGTAGATGCTTCTTTGGCCTGAGAAGAGCCTGAGCACCAGGTGTAAGAGGAGCCCACAGTTTCTCTGGGAGCAAGCGTCAGCGATATTTCACCGCTGCTAAAAGGACTAAAACTGGTACGCATGCATGTTACATAATTCTTGGTCAGATAAAACAGCAATAATCTAATCTTTTTTTAAAGGTTTGCCATAAAAGGCTATACATTGCAGACTAGGGCCTAAAAGCTGCTGTAATGTCATAGAATGCATGTCATGACAAGGGATTTAGGGTCGTTTGTAAGCAGCTACAATAAGCCATGCTGTGTTGTGATGTAATGTATAATACAGAGCATTGGGTTTCCCAGCATAACACAAAGGACTATGGATATTATTTAGCTAGGAGTTCCCACCACGACTTAACATTCAGTTTGATGCCCTCAGGTGCTTGGGGCCCAGAACAGTTGTTCTAGTTGTCACCACCAGAACACAACACATACACACATAGGGGTATGTATGGCACTGTACGTCATGTTCAATCTCAAGACTGGAAACAAGCACATCACTTATCACCTGAGGTGAGGAATGCAATGCATTCAACACGTAATCACACAGAATCACATGCACCTGGAAAAAAAAGAAAGAAGAAGCTGCAGTCAGAGAATAGCTTCTTATCGATGGTGACAAGTCCCAGAGTCAAATCCAGTGAACGTTGGAAACAGAATGCACCAACTGGCGATTAAACTGAAGAGGCTGGCCAGCAGCATGTTTCTGTCCCTTATTCAAGTCTGAGTTCTCAAATTCTCTCTGGCTGCCGCCAAATTGGAAAATACGGTCTCCTGTCCCAGAAACCTGGCACATAAAAATGAAGACCACCCCGGTTGAGAACAAGACCAAAGCTAATTGCCAATGGAAAAGCAGTAAAGTTGTTTTACTCAAATGGCATATGATATGATCATGAAAAAAAAGAATGAGTGGAGGCGCTCTGGCTGGTGGCTCACCTGGTTAAGAGCATATACCACCAGTAAGACTCCCTAATTGGGAGATAAGCGAACGTCAAGTCGCATACACAAACTTTAGAAGGCAATCGTAGCCAATCAGGAGGGAATATGGGAAATGGGACAGAATAGATCCATGTTGATAACATGACTTTGGAGATACTGTGTATCGCTTTGCATGATTTTAGGGCAACATCTGTAGGAGCAGTGTCCAAAAATGGGTTTTGCTAAAATCGGCCTGATGGTGGCGCTAGAAGAGGGCCATGTGAGAAATCAGGGCTGGAGGTTGTGTGGCATCGATAGGCCAACGGTGCCAGAGAGAGATAGAGTAGGGGCAAAAGTGTGACGTGACAGACAGACAGACAGACAGACGGACAGCCGGTGGAGCTTTTCATAGCAACTTGCGACCTGACGGGCACAACTACCACATAAATAAGGCTACAACCTTCCAGCAGCAGGTTTTAATCCCTGCCAAGGCTCTTTGCTTACTTTCTCCTAGCTTTCCTCTGTCCCTGTTCATTATCCTATCTGAATAAAGAAATGAAGGCCCAACATGAATCATCAAGAATCAATCAAGAAAAGCCACTAAGACATCTCAAACCCAATGATCCTCAAGGCTAAAGACTAAGCCAGAATGGAGAACAGAATAAGACCTTGAAGTTTGTGTCTCTGAATGACATCAAAACCAAGACTGTTGTGTTCTACTACAGTACACTACTCTCCAAAGCCAGGAGGTAGAGCCTGACAAATGCCAGATTTTTGGGTCTGATGCTAATTCAGATTTTGGAGAGTCCTCCTAGACCACCGACTATGTTTCACCGCTATTTGATGCGAAGAAGTAAATATAAAATAAAGTCACAAACTGAACTTTTTTTTAAATTTATATTTAAAACAAAACATCCAATTTGTTGTACAAGGTCACAACGTGTTGCACTTGCGTCGCATCGGGACGCATTGTGAGCTTGTAAGATCTGCTATTTTTAGAACATTTCTAATCATGTTTTAAAACTTTTCAAAGTGGTTTAAAATATTCTAGATTTGGTAATAACTTGATAATAAATGATAACTGAAAATACTAATGTCGTCAAAGAAGTTCAGAAAGAGTCAAATAATGGCTGATATATAACCGTCTGTCTCTTTCCAGACAGAAGTGCAGAACAACAGGACAGGACAGATGGAGACATGTAGGCTAGGTGCTCCCAGCACCTCCCACGGCCACAATCACTGTTGCCAGATTCCAGCGAGAGAAACAAGCCCAAAAGAAGCAACTAGGCCACACACACACACACACACACACACACACACACACACACACACACACACACACACACACACACACACACACACACACACACACACACACACACACACACACACACACACACACACACACACACACACACACACACACACACACACAGGTTCCCAGTTCGATTCCGGGCTCCACCTGAGTTAATGTCGAAGGGTCCTTGAGCAAGACTCTGAACCCCTAATTGCTCCCGGTGAGCAGGTTGGTGCCTTGCATGGTTTCCTCCGCCACCGGTGTATGAATGTGTGTGTGAATGGGTGAATGTAATGCACAATCTCTGTAAAGCACCTTGGATAAAAGCGCTATATAAATGCACCATTTACCATTTATCTGGCTGGCACAAAATATTTTAAGATGAAGAGGGCTGCAAAACAAAATACGTATTCATTTTGGGGGGTCCTTGACATGAAAATATTTGAGAAACACTGGTTTAAAAACAACAATAGGAAGCCATCCCAAATAGGCAACTACACTTTGGAGAAAAACAAGCCCAAAGTCAGCTTATAATAAGCATACCTGGCAACACTGTGGGTGCTCTGACAGGCAGAGAAGAACCTCCCACGGTCAGAATGTCTGATAAGTCATTTTCATTCCAGACCCAGGGAGAGAGGGAGAGAGAGAGTCGAGAGAGAGAGAAACGCTGCTCTAGTCTTTGCCTCCTCCTACTGCAAAGACCAGCCATTCAAATGCTTGTGCGGATGAATGGTTAAACGTCTTTCTTTGCATAATGTGTGCCTCATTGTTGTGCACTTGTACTGGGTTCGCCTACTGTGTCATTTCATTTTCCTTCATGTTCTGGCTCGTGAAACAAGCCTTCGGAGAGTAGCTGATAAATATGAATTTGGCATTTATTAGTCATGCATTTGTATGCTCGAGTTAAGTAATTTCTTGAGAAATGGTTCCCTGTCTCCTCTGCACCATGGCAGACTTACACAATGACATATCGTTGCTGTCGGGTGGGAACCTTGTATGTCCAAAACCATATTGTTTTAAAAATCTTTAAAAATTGTGAAAATAGCAGATCTACAGCACAACGCGTTGTTATGCAATGCGTGGTGGTGAGCTTGTAGATCTGCTATTTTCATTACTTTTGTGCGACACTCACTCTTGTGTGATGAAGTAGGTAGGGCATTAATCGACGGCACTGGGAGATTCATCAATTGTTTGATCTTGAAAGAACATCCAATACGTGACAGGGTGGGGTTTGAAGATGAAGTGTGATCCCACAATGACTCACTTGATCTGAAATGGAACTTTACGCAACCGATTCCTTTTAACCACTTCTATCTTATATTTCGTACGCACAAGTACACACTGTTGGGAAAATGAACCAGTGATTGAATTTAGACTGGTCTCACATTACCGCATGATGTGAGCAAAAAAATGTATATAATTTCAGGAGTCTCTAATAGGCTGGTCATACCTGAGCAGATGGAGAGACGCCTGGTCTGGGAATCAGTAGGTCAACGGTTCGCCCTCCGGCCCAACCAGTGTAAATGTTACAGTACATGTGGGACTGGGAAACCATCACAAGTCAAGTGAGAAAAACAGAGTGGGGAGCAGTAGCACCCATTTTTGGTCAAGTGACGGTGCGGGCCTGGAGGGGGGGTGGGGGCATCATGCTGAACAGGAAGGGACGAAGTTGGGGCGCCGGGCAAGAGCGAAGGGTGGCAACTACAAGCACAGTATTACCAACAGTTAGGCCCCCCCCCCCAATATGCCACAATGACAGAACATGGAGTATTGAGCAATCTGCGTCTGTCACCATCTGCTCCGATCACAGCCGCTTGACTGCTCTCCTCTCTGAGGATCCAGTCAATGAAGACATGAACCCCCTCCTCATCCTCCTCTTAAATCCCAATGAATCAGCCTATTGAAGTCATGCTATTCTGGTCCTTAAAGGGCCTACACCATGCTTTTAAAACTATATTTTTTGTATAAATATATGCTCAAAATTGAGTCTTAGACAGGTTTTAACCCTCAACAAACACTCTGACCATTCTTTTTGTTTGTTCTAGCTCTACTATAATGAGGCTCTCCAGCTGCAATACCAAAACGGCCTCTGTTTGCTCAGGGGCACATCTAGTGGGGTTTTTCCAGAAAAAAAAGAAGTTTAAAAAAAAAAAAGAAGTTTAAAAAAAAAAAAAAGTTTTTGAAAAAAAAAGTTATTTGAAAAAAAGTGTTTTGAAAAAAAAAGTTTTTGAAAAAAAAAAAGTTTGAAAAAAAGTTTTTGAAAAAAAAAGTTTTTTGAAAAAAAAATTAGAAAAAAAAAATGTTTTTAAAAAAAAAAAGTTTTGGAAAAAAATATTTCTGAAAAAAAAAAATTTTGAAAAAAAATTTTTTTTGAAAAATTTTTTTTTTTACTCTGAAAAAAAAAACGGGAAACGCGTGTGACGTCACATGCGTCAACTCTCAGAACAGCACTGTTCTGAGAACCCGTGGAAAGCTTTTCATCTCTGTCTTCCCAAAACCAGAGAAAGACACAATGTACAGAAATAGGACTTTGTGAGGATAGAAGGTGCCAGTGGGACCCCAAAAAAAGGATTTAAAATAGAAAAAGTGAAAATTCATGGTGTAGGTCCTTTAAGAATGAAAAGGATTGCTTAAGTTGGGACACCTGGCCTTCTGCTTGGAGGCAATTGGCTTAAGGGGCAGGAAGTACGCAGACTGGAACTCCCTTAATATCATACTGTATATACGGTATGTATACCCCCTTTCAATTCAAAGGAGCTTTATTAACACTAGAAGCTGGGGCGGCCCAGCGTCTAGTCGGCGACCTGGCCAACTCGGAACAATGTAAATAGGGAATGAATGCCCCGCCCTTTAGGACCCGTTTTGACCATCTGTCTGCCTGTGTCCATTTATGCCCATATATGGAGATATCTGTCTGTCTGTTTGTCGGCGTCCATTTTATGTCCATACATGGAGATCACTGCAGTTATAGTTCTGGGTCCATTTTATGCCCATATATGGAGATATCTGTCTATCTGCGTCCATTTTATGCCCACATATGGAGTATCTGTCTGTGCCTCCAACTGTGTTGCAGACACAGTGCCGGTTCCCCCTTTAATGCAAACCTCATTATACCTGTTGTCATAGGACCCGTTTTGAACATCTGTTTGCCTGTGTCCATTTATGCCCATATATGGAGATATCTGTATCTGTCTGTCTGCGTCCATTTTATGCCCATATATGGAGATCTTTGACCATCTGTTTGCCTCTGTCCATTTATGTCCATATATGGAGATATCTGTATCTGTCTGTCTGCAATCCATTTTATGCCCATATATGGGGGCATTCATTTTATGCCCATATATGGAGAACGCGCGTGCCCGTGGGACGAACGGTTCTCGAGATACGCGGATTACATACATACATACACACTCACAGAGATTTTTTGTTGACTCATGTGGCGTACGTGATGTCAGAGCCTTTTATGAAGTGATGTCACAATGAGTCAGAGCTTTCGCCGATTTCCTCCGGAACAGCCTGATGTCAACAATCAACCCCGCATAAGGAGATTCCGAACGTTTCGCGCCGGTTCGGGAAAACCGCGCGTCGGGTCGGGTCGAGACCCGGCACTGCACTCCGTGCTGCGGCGGGGAACGCGCGTGCCGAATCTGAAGCCGGTGGGACGAACGGTTCTCGAGATACGCGGATTACAGACACACAGACAGACACGCAGAGACTTCTCGCATTTATAGATAGATGAGAAAACATACGTTTACATTGCCAAAGTTTCAAAACACTGGTTGTGGAACAAAGTCCTGGAGTCATGTGGTTGAAACAGACTCAACAGGGCCTCATATTATATTAGGACACTGAAGGCTGTGACACACCAACCTACGTTTGTGACAAAAAGTCTGTTGTAGAATGTGCGCTGTGTACTGTACTGTGGAATGGGAGCTTCATGAAATAGCGCGATATAACAGCAAGTTAGAAGTTTAACTATAACGATCTTTATGCCCATATTATGGTGTTCCATGTTGGAGTGCCCGTTGGGCAGATCTTTATGCCCATACATGGTGTTCTGTGTCAGGCCAGTCTGTGATGTCAGTACTATGATGTCAGAGTATGACATGATGTCAGCATGCAGACAGACTTTACCATGGCGGCGAAACTGTGTAGTATCAAGCATGCAGATGGTCAGACGGAAGGGCGGACAGACAGACATTCGCTAAATTAATATTTAGATGTTATATAAAGATCTAAGTTGTCATTCACAGCTTAAAGCATGTGCACTTCTAGCCAATCTGCAGTCAGCCAATCAGGAGATTGGACTCTGCCTTTAGATATCACCACCCTCTGAACTTTGTCATTCTCTTTTCAGCATGCCCACCTCCATCCCCAACTCCACCTCGTCTCCTTCGTCAAGAGTTAAGGAGGTTGGGGGGCTCTCCCTATTAGAAGCTGGTCTTATATGTATAATATTAATCTAATCGCCAAAATGCGTTCTTGTTTTATTATTCTGTAATAAATTATTTTTGCAACAAGGTGATCCTCTTTTATTGAAATGGCAGACAATGTTCTGAGGATTCGAAACTGTTTGACAATAGGGACATTCCCTCTAAACACCCATCTATCAAGTTGTTGTTTTCTTATTTTCTCCGACAACATCCATGTCAGTATGAAAATGTTAAGTTCAAGGATGACGTCATCTTGCCCGTATAGGACAAAACCCAAATAGCAATTCCCATGACTGCCGTACAGCCCAGCTCTAAGCATCTACATTCACAATGTTCTCTGTCACCCAAAATGGCATGCAGAGTCTGTCATTAAATACAAATCTCTCTTTAGGCTATGTTTCAACTTCTGACCCGTCCGTCCGTCCGTCCGTCCGCCCGCCCGCCCGCCTGCCTGTCTGTCTGTCTGTCTGTCTGTCTGTCTGTCTGTCTGTCTGTCTCTCTCTCTTGCACAAAAGCTAGTCTGTACCACTGACTGTATAACAGGTCTGTACACACACATAATACCCTCAGCCCACTAGGGGTGTCTTCTAAAAATCGACGCGTCGTTTTAAGCCCCGGGAATCGACGCCAATTGTTTGAGTCGAAGCGAAAATATATATTTTTTTATATCACCAGTTAGCCTACTACTGCCAGTAGGCTACTGCGGTGCACTGCTGGACTGGTGTGGTGTCATGTACTTCCAATGAGAAGTAGCAATTGGCGAACAGTTATTTATTGTCTCGCACCAGCGTCGGGTTGAAAGTGAGACGGAACGGCCAGAACGGTTCAGACCGCCGCTTCGTTAAAACATTCAGAGCCGGGACAGTGTTCCGTTAAGAGGAGGAAGCACGCTGTCAAAATCCCATATTAAATAACCTGCCACAGCACAAACGCGCGTCCACGAAGTAGTAAACAATCTTCTAAAGTCAAATTAACATACACAAGTGTAGGCTACAAGTTACATTTTCTAATTAAAGTGCTTCTGAATTGTTCCAGTGTTGTAATCCATGATGAATGATTGTGTTTCGCTGTGTTTGCGTCCATGACATGTCCACACACTCCTGGCTCAAGCGGGAGCTGTGCCTCCACCTGTTTATGATCCTTTTCTGAAATGAATCCGTTCTCGACACTGACTCATTACTCTGTCAGTGCTCTGTGTCCCGCGACTGCGGACTGGATCCCATCGTTCATTTAAAAGAGCCGTTCAAGAGAGCGGAATCGTTCGCGAATGTCTCATCTCTACTGCACGCTGCAGAGAGACGGGGCAGAGTTGAAACAGCGGAGATGTTTTATTTGTTTTAACGGTGTGTTATAACTCTATGGTTGTACACTGCTATGCAGATAACATTTGTGCTCGCGCACCGATATCACCGAAAACACTGTGTATTCAATTCATCTCTTAATGTATTATTCTATTATGTTGACGTGGTTTAAAGCAACACTTTTTTTCTTTTTTTTTTACACAAAGTAGACTATAAAACGATTCGTCGACGCGTCGGATTAACCCCCGCGACTCGAATCGACTCCATAAATCCTGTGTCGAAGACAGCCCTACAGCCCACACACCAGCTCTTACAAAACACCTCTTTTATTGACCACTCGGCCACCCATTGTTTTTTGGAACGTTTCGAGAGAACTGCTCTCAATGGCCGACGCTTCAAGGTTTGGGCTGTGGAGTGAGGCAATCATGAAATCTACTGGCTACAAAGCGCAAGGGGAAAGAAATATATTGGTGGGAAACTGGAAAGTGAACAAGACTAAGTATTGTCCCCCACATATTTCTAGGGGTTGGGAGGATGTGTGTATGTCATGTCATATTATACATTATTACACGTAGGTGAACGTTTGGCAAAAAGAAAACATCTACAAGTGAGATGGAGATGGTGGTTAAAACACTGTCTACATGTTCAATGGAGGATCTGTACAGCTCGCCCTGACTTCAGCTTTGTCACATCACAGGTTTACGAGTGTAAAACAAATTATTTGTCATACAAGCTCCACAATTTGAGGTTTTCAAGAAAGAGGAAAAATAGAGATGGACAGATACAAGGAAAACATGTCAGATATTCCAAATACGAGTATGAATATAAAAAGGTAAAAAGGAAAAAGGCCTGTCGGGCTCTGGAATCAAACCCGCATCTCACTGCTAGGCTGCATCATGTGGTATGCATGTACTGTATGAGGTATGCGCCTTAACCACTGGGCCATCAGCGCCCCAACAAAAACATGTTCATTCAAATTTGAATTCCCTCCATCCATACTGTAAGTGACATGCGAGTAATAAGTCAGAGGGGCGGGAGCTTCAGGGAAAACCAGCTCTGACTGACATACCCAGCATTCCGGAGGTGTGCACGACTGCACGGCAATGCATTCCTGTCAAACATGTCAGCAGAGCAGTTGACCCAATCAGCAAGCAAGCAGGCAAGTGAATGAGTGAGACGACGGCGCGACACACTTATGAGTTACGACTGATTGAACCCAGTGACAGACACATTGATTGACCAGTGATTGATTGACGAAGAACATGACTAGTCATGCAACTATCGATTATTGACTTTTTCAAATAATCGAATATATTATCGCATATACGTATATATAATCAAATTTTTTTTTTGGGGGGGGGGGGGGGGGTTGTACACAGTTTTTGTAGAGAAGACATTATTAAATCGATGACTTTGATTCCTAGCTGAGCCCATAAACAAGAATTTCAGGCTGTGTGTTGCAGTCCAGCTTCTACTCTACTATGACCTTTCAGAACAAGGAGGACCAGCTTGGAACAGATCTCATACAGGGAAACGTGTGGCCAATACACACCGTGCTGCTAGGAAGTAGGAACAAGCATGTGGCCCGTTTACACTTAACAAATACTTCAGTCTGATAGAGGTAATTCTGTCTAAGTGATGTGTCACTGTGTTTTGACCGTCAGTGTCAGAAAATAGTCACAGAGGAATGAAGGAAAGTGTGTGGGCGGTTGGAATCAACAGCGTGTGTGTGTGTGTGTGTGTGTGTGTGTGTGTGTGTGTGTGTGTGTGTGTGTGTGTGTGTGTGTGTGTGTGTGTGTGTGTGTACTGTAGATAATAATATAGTAAAAGAAGAGTCATACAATTAAAACCAGATAACATCCTCAAAGCTTCCATCTTCCTGCATACTCCCATTTAGGCTAGCTATCGGTAAGTTCCCACCCTGGGAATCTGTACTCTCATATTCCCCATGGAACTAACGATTCTGATTGCATTACATTTTATGGACTTGTGTTGCGTTTCAATTGGTTGAAAGCCTCTTGGATCTCCTAGACATAACAACGGTTAATGTGTTGGCCGTTATTGTTCCAAGATGATACTGTATTACATTTCTATATATCGGATAGGGATGTGCGCGTGTACACGGTTATCCGTGTACACGGTTTGAAAACCACTATTCGTTTTGAAAATACAATTCGATTATTCTATTAAATATATTTTTAATTATTGAGATATTAACTTTATTAAACATTTAAACTCTGCGCCCATATTACTGTCTTGTCTTAATAAAATGTTACTTTTTAACAAGCAAATTAAGCAATCCCTTGGTTGATTTGCGGAGCATGCCTGTCTGTGTCACAGTCTGAGTGACTGACTGTTGCGCTGCAGTGGTCGCGCTGACACGCAGCCACACACCAGGCAGGCTGTCCGCTGCGCAAGTAAATTAATGGCAATTAAGCGACGTGTATCTTAAACATACTGGATGTGAATCACTCGCCTGCACGCTGCATCTGTGATCCGGTCCATGAATTAATCCATATTTTGAGGTGAGAACAAGCCAAGGAGAATGCTTAATCATACATTGGCTGAGTATGGAATACCATTATGTAGCTAACTTTGAACAAAGCTGTTGCTCATTACTATAGCGACTCCAGTCAGACAGACATCAGCTGTCTAGCGACCCAGCTGAGACTGATGCGCTAATTATTACTGACCCAGATTCACGCAATGAGGTAATTGATAAATTTGAGCAAGATTTCAATATTATATAACATTTTAAAAGGCTTTTATATACTCTTGATACTTTTTTCAAACGAGGTTTGCCCTAATAGATCGAAGTGCTCAGTTTTGGCTATTTTCTGTGTGAAATTACAATAAAAAAAAAAATAACAATTAATTTTAGATTAATCGTGTATTCGATTACAAAACGGTCGTGTACACGTCAGTGAAATTAGTCGCTAGGAACATCCCTAATATCGGAGGCAACAATGGGAAGATTTCTAATTAAGTCAATCAAGCTAACTAAACCCTTATCTATTTGTGAAGTCTACAAGGGAGCAAAGATCTCACATTCATATTGTACTTTTTTATGATTGACAATTGTGCAATAGCATTAGCAGTAACTAGGTCTTATCATCAGTATAAATGTTTGAGTAAACAGAGTCAATAAGCAGGCGAGGAACTAGACCAAAACAAAGGTTATGTAATGTTAGCTATAGGGTGTGCCAAATGTAGTTCTAAGAGCGGACATTTCTTGGGTAAACACAGCCTTACTCAGGTGTTCTGATTAGACTATAGCATTAGTTCTATGCAATCAAACAATTGAAACACCTGTGTTTTGACCCAAGAAATGGCCGCTAAGGACTACACGTAGCCACTGGCAAACACTAAATGCAGCAAGCCTAAACAGTCACCTGTTGCAGCCACACAACACAAAGGATTTGAATCAGCGCTACTGACTTCCCATTCAGGCCACAATAAAAAACAGACAAACAAAGCTAGCAAACACGACTGCCAAAGTGTGAGCCGATGGACTGATATGAAAATGAGGCCTGGTATTGACACAGACATTCAGGAAGCTGGCCTGGTTTGGATTGATCGAATCGGTAACATTTAGGGCCTGTTCCTTCCTACAAAATAGTTCCAGATTGTATCAGTATGCTTTACATAACTCAAACAGTTTACACACACACACACACACACACACACACACACAGGCACACTATTCAAGGGCCTTCCATCATAAATATGCACACAAACATATCTTTTGGTTGAACCGCAAATGGGTCCAGCCCTATAAAACGCAGATTTAGCTGAGTCAGTCACTGAGGTTGTGTCCAAAACCACTCACTACTACTACTACTCATTGTATGGGCCTTGTGATCTGACATTGTTTTCCATGTTTCTCTCTCTCCTGTTTAGTCTTTACCCTTAAAACTTGGCATTCTGTGTGAGAAGCAAATGGACAAATTATGAACTTTAATTGGAAAAAAGGGACAGTTGGATTTACCTTGGAAGGATTGTTCAGTAGCCATGGAAGGACCTTTGTAGGTTAATTTCACAACTGCGCTGATTGCTTACTTTTCTGAACGCTGACTACTCGACTATGACAATCTGATGGATGTGGTACTAATACTATGTGAGTAAATTAGTTTCCCTTATATAGATAAGATTGATGGCAGAATTTACAGACAGCATTGAACCCCAGGGTGTTGAACTGAACTTGTTTCAAAGCAGTGTTGACTGCTTTGAATGTTTTCAATATAATTGTCTAAGCATGAATATTGGGTCTGTTTTGTCAGTGTGTTCATCTGTTTATTGGATGGTACATGTTTAATATAAAAGTATTTTATGTTGCCACTGAGTTTCTATTTGCGTCTAACTGTTGAACAGTTAGACGCATATGTCCTGCACTTAATAGTGTCCTACAATTTGGCATTTGGGATTCTTGGCTGGCCTGGCACACAAAAAGCCAGGCCAGCTATATACTTTGTTGCCTGGGGTGTTCCTCCTTTCCCTCTACACCATAAATGTGCAACTGGCGGCCAGGGGGCCACGTGCAGCCCCCACCTTCACTCCCAGGTTAATATTGGAATACTGATAGTATTGATTTCAGCTGTTACAATTCCATTTCCAACCATGCAAACATGACTCGCTTTAATTACTTCAGTCTATATTAGTAGCTTTATGACATAAGCACAAGTCTTTATGTCCAATATATTTGTATTTAAGCTCACAAAGTTAACATAAGAACATATAAATGCATTTGAAATTAAATAAAATTGTTATTTTTCAGGATTCCAATAAAAAAATAGCTAAAAATTATTCCAGATTCCAATTCAAAAATAGCTTTTGACTGTATATGCATTGTGGCCCTCTGGAGTGAATGTGAAAATATAGTGGCCCTTTCCATCATCAAAGTTGCCCACCCCTGCTCTACACCAAATCTCTTGGACTGCTCTTGACATTTTCTCTTCCCCTACGAGACAAAGAAACCGCAACAATTTTAAAAATAATTCTCACTCAGGCTTTGTAGTGTACCTGCAACGCTAGGCTACAGGATGGAATGCCACCACTCACTGGAATGAAGCTCAAACCCTCTCACAGAAATGCAATCAGTTCTCTCTTCAACTCCCCATCTCAGATTTTTCAGAGGGGATCTTGTTTACAGAGTCTAGAGGGGATCTTGTTTACAGAGTCCATTATGTCTGGTCTTTCTGTTGCCTGGTTCACCTTGTGTGACTTGACTGTAAACCACTTAAACCGACTTCAATCAGAGCTCTTGCAGGCAGAATGTCTGTCTGGTGAAGTCTTGTTTATCCAAACTTGCTTTTTCTGCAATTTTCTGACCGCTGGCCTAGTGTTCCGAGTTCCGACTTACAAACAATGTCTCACAATCCAAACCAAACTTGCTGACTGTGTGTACCTGACATAGTTCAGTGTTGTTGACTTCAGCATAAGTCTCAACTCAAGAGGCCTACAGACTTGTGGAAACCTCACATACCTATATGTGCCCTCTATCCACCCTGCCTACAGACAGACCAGCAGTAAACTACGGTAGCTTTGCATCTGAGGAAAACCCAGTACGTTTGGAAAAATGGGTAGAAAACAAATCTTCTGGACAGTCAAAACACAATAATTCTGCATACAGCCAATGACCATAGAATGATCGGACACAAACAGTCACACAAACAAATATGCATCCAGCCACATGGTTCCAAATGCACTCACCTAAATATGCACACGCACACACAGCGTCGCACACACACAACACACACACACAAACGTAGCCATGTGCTTATATTGCCTTCCTTTTCTGCACTGAGACAGACATTCCAGGGCAGTTTTGCAAGGCGGTAAAAAACACTTTAATAAGAGCACTGTGGCGACAGGTTTTATGCAGCCTGCCCGGCATGATGGCCTACTTCTGCCCTACAACATGGGAAGAAACGTAAACAGAAAGAAAAGAATCGTTGAAGCAGTATCGTTGAAGCAGTACCATTCAAGTTATATTAAAGTCATACTGTCTGTGTAAGTTAAGTATTTCAAGTAGTACGAATTTTTCAGGGTCTGGGAGGGAGGGAGAATGGGGAGAGAGATCGAGAGAGAGAGAGAGAGAGAGAGAGAGAGAGAGAGAGAGAGAGAGAGAGAAGAGGGGGGGTGGGGGTGTTAGAGCGGGAGAGAGAGAGCCCATAGAAAGGCATGAGGCCAGAAAACAGGTACAGTAGGTGAGGCTTTTTGCATAGCTACATAACCACAATGCATGCCATGCTCAAAATTTCTTTTCTAATGTTTCACTGATATTGCTAGCTGTCCTGAGCCGGGTCTATCCGGCCCTCTGTTGCCAGTCACCCTGCATGGAATGCTTCTGCCAAGGGTGTCGCACCAAATTCTGTGCCCTGGGTACTTTAACTATTGAAAAATAGCAGATATACAAGCTCACAGTGTGGCACCCTGTGCCGTGCTGTGAGCTTGTGGATCTGCTATTTTTGAAAAATCATGAAAAGTTTTATTTTTTTAAAGCTATATTTTTCTATGTCAGTGGTGCTCAAACTTTTTCATGTTAAGGACCCCCAAAATGATATGTATTTGGCCACGGACTCCATCTCAAAATATTTAGTTCCAGGGACCCCCCAGGGCCCAGAAGCAAAATTTTAGTTACAAATGTTTACTTAAAAAAATACATATTCAAAGATTTGCACACATTTTCATGACTTTAAAAAAAATGCAGATCTAAAAGCTCGCAGCGCGGCACTCGGTGCCATATCTGCTATTTTTCAATAGCGAAAGTATAAAATAATTCCAGGCCCCTCCACCTTGGGCCCTAATAACTCCATCCCACTCCCCCCCCCTTGTGACACCCCTGGCTGCTGCTCTAGAACACTATGGTCCTCACCTCACCAACAAACACAAAGTGATGCACGTACGTATGTACTGCATGCGTCTGTGGGCACAAAAACACAAAACACATGCTGATGTCGCGTATACATACATAACACCAGTATGCACAGGTCGCAGTCACAGTCCGTCTCTCGCTCACACCCACCCCCTAGGCTCCATGGGAGCAGCGGTACCCATAGGAAAAGCTGACATGTTTACATTCAAACAATCCCCGACCGGGACAAAGCCACTGTTATTGCAGCTTGGGGGACATCACAACAACAAGCCTGATAGAAACCTGCCTTTACAAGTGGTGCTGTCTCACAGACGACCTCGTATAATTAAATGTCTCAAATAAACAGATTGGACAGTGGTGTAAGTGCATAAACACAGTTTTCAAAATGGATTATCTAATCCTAAACGGATTATCATTTGTGTGCCCAACAGACAAGTAGCTACGGTAGACCGCTGCACTCGCTCACCATGCAGGTAAAGAGGAGCATGTATTATAGTTAGAGATAACATTGGATTCTGTGCTGGAACTTCTACCTCCATGAGCCGGATCCAGAAAAGCGGACAAAGATAGACGGATGGATGGATGGATGGAAAAAGAATTGAATTGATGCAACTCAGTGGAGAGTGTTAATGCTCTACAACTACAACACCAGAGACACAAACAGCTCCACAGATCACGTACTGTCCAACCCAGATTTGGCAAAAAGAAAAGGTTAAATGTGTTCTCCTGCTATGCAGCTAAAATGTGGAACGCCTTCCGAAGGCCTTAAAGGAGTGTAAATGCCTTCTTTCCTTTAAAACGGCACTGAAAAGCCACTTAGAGGCGGCTGCTACTCGAAACTGGTAAAAGTGACCTTTCTATTGTAAAAAAATAAAATAAAAATGCATTGTGTTTTACGACAGTTTGTCTATCTCCTGCAGGGTATTTTGTTCTGTCTGTAATTCAATGTTATATGAGTTAAAAAAAAGATCTCAATTGGAACAAGCCATTGGCTTCTTTTTTTTTATGTATCCTTTTAGTTGACCTTGTACCAGTGAACTGTACTGTCATGAAGCTGTACCTTTTCCTATGCAAACTTCTAATAAAGTTCTCAATCAATCAAACTGCGACGACACTCGCAAAACAATACGGTATGAAAAACGTTTACACAGGGTTTTCAGTGCCGCATGGTCTAAAATAATTCGACTCATTCATATAGATTATAGAACATCTGAAGCCTGCTTCTCATGCCTTTCCACAGTTTCCAGGCTGACGAGAATCGGGGGGGGGGGGGAGAGAGGAAAGAGGGGAAAGTTGCAGCAGTTCTTGAAGCCACAACCGCAGAGCATAGACCTGCTGCTGGTTAACCGTAGTCCCAGACTTCAGCGTCTGCCTCAGTCTCCACCCTCCCTCCTGGTTAGGGATGGGACGTTAAGCGCTATTATCGTTTATCGTGATAAAAACACAATAATCGTATCGTGGAGATTTAAGTTATCGCGATATCGTACTCCGTCTTGCACTGGGATAAGTTCACCTTTTATTTGCCGAGCTGCATATCCGGTACCATTTAAACCCTCTATGTATTGATAAAAGGTACTTATAATATACCTACTTGATACAGTCTTTTTCTCACTCTCTATCAAATGTCTTAGCCAAAAAATAGCCGATCTACAAGCTCACAGCGCGCTACAACGCAATGTGTTGTGAGCTTGTAGATCTGCTATTTTTTTGGCAAATCATGTTCCGCCCCAGGATAATGAATTTTGATTATCGCGATAATATCGAAAATCGTGATTTATTTTGTCACAATAATCGTGATATGAAATGTTCATATCGTCCCATCCCTACTCCTGGTCCAGAGGATCTTAAACCTTGGGCTGATGTGGACCTTAGAGCTTTATTAGCTCCACAAGGAGAGCTTTGAGCAGCACCGGGTCAGAGGAAGGCTGTGTTTATTCACCCTGTGACTCACTCACTCTGAGAGACACACACACACACACACACACTGTTTTTGTTTGCTCTTTCATATTATTCGTCATATCATACATGGTCCTTGTCGACGCCAACCACTACCTGTTGGTGTTGGGAGGGTGTAGACCAGGGGTCTTCAACGATTTCAGGCCAAGGACTCCTTAGTTGAGAGAGAGATGAAGCAGGGACCCCCACAACCTTTTCATGGATTCCAGCACGATCATCAGTGTATTTTGGTTTCATGTCTCAAAATGTGTGTTTTCAGATATTGAACCACTTGAACCGTCAATACTTAACTTGACATTTCACTCTGTACTTAGTCTGCTCTTTTCCCCCTCTACACCAAACCTCTTTCCCAAAAATAGCAGATCTACAAGCTTGTAGATCGAGAGCTTGTAGATCTGCTATTTTTGGCTAAAGTTCTCAGAATATGGACATTAGGGTTCAAGTGGTTAATATACAAACACAAAGATTTGAAGGACCCCTTGTAGTAACTCTGAGGACCCCCTAGGGGTCCCAGACCCCCTGTTGAAGACCCTTGGTGTAGACCAGTGAGTTTCAAACTTGTTGTGTGCCCAACTTGGCATACCAAAAGACATGTCGACATCTCACGGCGGCACACCTGTATTCATGTCTGTGCAAGATAGCCTCTATAAAAAGGTTGTAAATATGTTTTTAGGGTACAGATTGATTATGCATCTGTATGAAATCAGTGCATACCATTATGGCTGTCCATCACTACATACTGTAATCGTCTAATCGCAATTATTTTGCATCGCCATAATTGTTTTCACGTTGAAATATTTTCTCCCCCCAAAAAATTGCAGAAATAGCTGATCAACAAGCTTACAACACATAACTTCATGACGTGTTGTAAGCTTGTAGATCAGCTATTTCCGCTATTTTGTACATTTCTTTGAAAGTATAAAATGATTAAATGTGTCAGTAATTTCTTTGTATATTTAAGTTAAATGTCATATCTGCCCTGTGCTATTTCGGATTATGAAGCCTAAAAACCAAACAGAAATTTGAATTGTATTCACATGTTCCAATGTTCAAGGCCAAAAACAATTAAATCATTAATCGCAATTATTTGTACGACAATTAATCGTCAACTAATTTTAAATTTGTAATTGTGACAGCCCTACATACAGTATATTTGTGTTCACTGGAGCGCCGTGGAGAAACTGAACCCCAGTCTCCACGGTTCTGTCACACTCTCTCGTCTATTCTCTCTCAAAAGCAGATCTGGCCTTCCTCCGTTTCCCTCTATTTCACAAGAATGTACTGCCCTTTCAAGCTCCCTCACTTTCTCTAAAATGTGACAGCCAACACTGTCACTATATCCAAAGAACTCTGGCCCCTCCCATCTCCTTTACACGACTCTCTTTCATTAACTGTCTCATTCGCAGACTCTCCTGTAAGAACAGCAGTTCCTTCTTTCTTTAGGCTATACTGTACATCTCTCGCTCTGCCTTCTCCCATCTCTTTCTCAGAAGTCGGGTCTTACCTTTCCCATTCCCTTCCCGTTACCTAGGCTATTTTCAGAGCTTTGTGTCAGGAAGGTCTCTCTCTCACACACACACACACACTCTCTCTCTCTCTCTGTCTCTCTCGCTTTCTCTGCCTCACCATCTCTCGCTCTCGTAATTTTCATCTTGTGTGGGTATCTCTTCGTCTGTTAGAATCCTGACACTGACAGGAAGTGCAACCATGGGAGTTTGTCATTAACAGTTTCACCCGCAGGTTCTCAACCAGGGTGGTAAATTTACACCAGCCAAATGAAGGGAAATGGAAGCCTTGGCTGGTGAGATTGCTAACTCTATCAGACACTTTAGACGGAGACCTGCCGGCCTGGGTAGCCTGACAGCGCATTGTGGGTTCGAGTCCCGTTCTCGACGATCTTTGATGCATGTCTCTCCCATTCTCTCGCCCTGTTTCCCGTCTGTCTCTACTGTGAATCTATAAATAAAGGCCAAAAAAGCCCCCAAACATATCTTGAAAAAATAAAGTGATTTGCCAGGCTTCCACCAATGTAGTCAAATATTGATACACATGGATACCAGCACTGACACATATTTTACCACATTTTATACCTCATCGTACAATGGTGTTGCATGGTGAAAATGCAATCTACAAGCTGATCTACAAGCATGGCTATTTTCAGTATCCTTTTAAAAAAAATATTTCACCAATAATGACATGCCCAAAATAGGCATGCCAGGGTTAATCTTCTTTATGTACTGTAGGAGAATCAACTTGGACCCAAACCTGCTGAGTAAAGCATCCACGCTTACAACAAAACAAATCATCTGCTAAACTGGTTTTCAACTAGGCTGACTACTAGGTTTATGGTGCGTGCAGTGCACACGTCACACATATTTCCTTTTTGCTTTAGCGAAAACCAAAATGAGAACGAATGGCATTTGCATATCACAAAGCAAGTAGTAATTACTGCCTGGCAGTGGACCCGCCCACTCCCGAGTACTCAGGTCTACTAGTACTGGTATGTTTGTTTTTGTGCAGCATTTAAAATGCAATGAATGGAAAGGTGTGTGACACGTCCTGTCAACAGAACACCAGACAGCTCGAAGCAATGCAAGAGCAACAAAAGTTAAGACCAAAGTGAAGCGACATTTGCCAGAGATAAGGAAGTGGCCCGGTATTTGCTGTCACTCTAAGAACATCGTCTGATGTATTTGATATATTCCTTCAGCACTCACAGAAAGAAACACATGCAGTGCACCAAAAAGACAGGTCTACTCTCCTCCAACATTACTGGAATATATATTCAGAATTTCCGACCACACACAGACTCCTACTTAGTTTCATGGACTAGAAATATTCCTACCACACACAACACACACACACACACACACACACACACACACACACACACACACACACACACACACACACACACACACACACACACACACACACACACACACACACACACACACACACACACACACACACACACACACACACACACACACACACACACACACTTTGGCATTTATTTTCCCCACAGCCCACTGTGACCTACATGTTCTTCCTCAACCAGTCAATACATGAGTGAAATGCCTCCAACCAAAGGTATCAATTTCACATTCAGAGGCTGGCTACTTTTATTAACCTTTTCAACACTGCATTACAAAAACTACATTTCCACAATGCCAATGTAAAACTGACCAACACTTCACCGTCTGTGAGTCCCAACAAGATATCTCAAAAACTACTGGCTGGATTTGATTGCCATAAAATTCACTGTGCATCTTCATGTTCCCTGGAGGATGAACCCTACTGATTTTGTCAACCTTATAACCAGTTTCCTCCAGCAACACACCACCCTAAGGGCAAAAACCTTCAGGTGCAAAGTATCTCAAAATCTAGATTATCATGAGACCTGCTGAGTGCATTCACACTGTATGGAGGATGAACCCTTCTCATTTTGGTCAACCCATGGCCTTTTTTTTCCCCAATATGAAAAAAGCTAGGATATGCACTAGGGTTGGGGGCGGTAACCGCCGTACCGCGGTATACCGAGGCCTACCGCGGTGTCAGGGTCCTTACCGCGGTCAAAATAAAAATAAAATATTTTTTTATTGAAAACAAGCGAGTTTTAAAACGGGGGAGAGGCGAGGACCGCATGCGCTCCATGCCGCTCTGCTCTGGGCCGCGTACCACAGGTTTGGAACGTCTATGGTTTGGAAGCCACATACGTCACTCGACTCGGAGACACAGTCTACACAGCAGCAGCCTCGTAGTAGGGAGCACGGAGAAGCGTAAACTTTCTCTGACTGTAATCCACACAACACAAGTATGTTAATACATACCTTGTGTTGTGGCAGTAGTACCTTGTGGCATTTTGTTTTTTATTCATACGGATTACAGGCGGAGCGCGTGGACTAAAACCGAAAATGAAACTATCTTTTACTTTTCCCAGCGCGTCGCGCCGACTCGCCCGTTGTGCCCCGTCGCCGATTTTATAACCTTTTCTGTCAAGTCTTGTCACTAAAACCTGTATATATCAGCACTCAATCGCTGCAATTTCAGACGTGAGTTAATCACTGTACACGATCTGATTACCCGTCTCCGTCTCTCTTCTGGTTTGTTCACACACAGCAGTCTGTGTCTTAAAAGCCCAAGTAGCTACCGTTACTATGGTAACCCGACAGTGCAGATCTAAAAGCTCAGAACGCGTCGCGGATGCGACGTGTTGCGAGCTTGTAGATCTGCTCCTTTCAAAGCCAAACCTGCTGTGCTGTACGGGGAAGTATAACTCGGGCAGTCAGGCTGTGTAGAGGCGACTTTTGGGAAGACGATTGCAATATTTTGGCTTATCGCCGAACCTTAATTAATAGATACGGGGGTGCTGTAATTACCGCAATACCGGCGGTAAATGGGAAGACGGTAATCGCGGTAACAAAATGTCGATACCGCCCCACGCCTAATATGCACATCCCCACAGTTGAACACGGTGCTGGCGCCAAAAGAATACTCACGTGCCACTACTACGTACCTCTATGGCCAACAGACATTAAGGCTCTTACTCTTTCTTAGTAGTTTTTTTTTCCTAAATTCTCAAATCTGCTAAACTCTTCCATCAAGATGCCACAGCTATGGCAGTAATCAAAAATATAAATCAAGATGCCACAGCTATGGCAGTAATCAAAAATATACATGGAGGACTCTTCAGAGCTTTTTTGGAGCGGTGAAAGCGCTCCCAATAGACAGGTATGTCCGTGGGTATGTGGGTGGCTGGGTGGCTGGGTGGCTGGCTGGCTGGCTGGCTGGCTGGCTGGCTGGCCGTGTCCGTAGCCTGGCAATACCTTGAGTGGCCACACACAACACACTAGTTAAAGGAGGGGCGCTGTTTTGTGCAGGCCAGGCACACTCACCACTCACTCACAGGCCCAGTTTACAGTTTAGGCATTTCACTCACTCACTCAAATAGGGTACAGCTGCTCAAATTCACCGCTCCACTTCGAACCGAGGTTTGATTTTTGTTTTTACTTCAGCAGTTGTGTCAGTGGCAAAACCGCCGTCCTTAGAGACTGTTGCTAAGATACAACACAGCCGCCTGGACACATTCTCTGTGGTGATCCCAACACCTGTACTGCAGTCTGCTGTTCTGTCCAATGGCAATGCAGCTGCTAATATATTGGTTTATGAACCAGACAGATTAATATAATCCAACGATAAGATCTTGAGGAGTTACCAATGTCTCCGTCTGATGGTGTTCACTGTTCATCTCTGTCCCTGTCAGTCAGTCTTCTGCCCTGTGTCTTTCTCTGCATCTCTCTTTCCCTCTCCTTTTCTCTCCCAGCAGGGAAATGGTTGGCTCCGTGATGGGTGGAATTCCCATAAATGTCCAATGTGGCTGGGCACAGGCAAAGCTGCCATAAATCACACCAGAGTTTTAGTGCCCAAATAACAATTACGACGTGGGACATCTGCATGGCACTACTTGAAAGGTAGATGAGAGGGGATAGATGGAAAGCCAAGGACTTGGGCCTGGCCGACGGACCTTAAGAGAGAGAGAGAGATACACTTTGCACTCTGTACCAAACATCTGTGGAAGGTATACCAACCCACAGCACACCTCTCCCTCTCTCTGACTGAAGTCTTCCATCACCCTCTCCTCATACACATTACTCTGTGCACTATCAAATGACCAGAGAAAGTCTTGTTTTCCCCACCTATTATAACAATAACGCAGGGACTGGTCAGCCAACTCCCTGCTGGCTGGGACAAATCAGCTCCTGGACCTCAATTTGACCAACAATTTCAATAGAATACAGAAGATGAAGCAAATGTACTTAATTGGGGCTGGGTATTGGCATACTGCATATATCATGATACGATCACTCTGACAAGATATATCCAAGAAAATAGGAAATATAGGCTTTGAGAGTGGCGGGGGCTTAGCTTTCGTTTCACTGCTGTTTTTCATTCCCTCTACAGTTCCCTCTCACTCCTTTCTCCCTCTACTGTAGTACAAATACAGGGGGATTTACCAGTATGTAGGATAGGATAGGACTCAGCATTGAATTGAAAACACTAAAAATATTATGGCTGCAACAATAAATTCGAGTATCTATTTATGTTAATCCCAACACTAGCTGTTCCACACTGACTGCAATGGACAAACTTTTTCTATGAGGGCTATCAAACTGGCATTTGTCCATGGCGGTGTAATAGTTGACTGTTGCTACTACAACACGACTCCTTGCGCTGCATGCAGAAGGATCGTGATGAATGAATTCACTCTTCTTGCATTCAAAGTGGTAGAGTGAATTCAGGCATTTTGCACCGGTTTTCCCTCTCGTGTGTCTTCTTGTGGCTGCGGGCTGAGGAGGGCTACAACATCAGCCAGTTACTCACAAAAATCACTGAACTGCCCGACTCCTATGACCACGGTTGTTATGGGTTGTTTGGCAGCGTACAAAAGCGCTCTCTGAAAAAGGTATGAGAGGCTTTCTACTTACTTACCATGCACACACACACACACACACACACACACACACACACACACACACACACACACACACACACACACACACACACACACACACACACACACACACACACAAAAACAAACAGAGGAGCACTGACCATCAAAAAGGACCTCTTAAAAATCTGCCAAGCTGACTGCAAGCTAGTGGTTTAGGGAAGCCGGTTGTGCTTTGAAAAGTGCTTGCATCTCCAAAACTATTACCAGCAGCTGAACATGGGAGTATGGTGCTGTGTGCTATTTTGGGGTCTAGGATAGCATTGGCCAAAGCAGTGACAAGCCAGCTGTGAGTCCACAGCTTCAGTTGGGAGGAGGCAGCAAGCAGGAGGAGGCGGAAGATGGTGCATAGTGGGATGAGAAAGCAACAGTGACACACACTAAACCTCAACATGGTTTCATTCAGTGTAGGTTTTGAAGGGAGAAAAAAAAAACGTTTCCCAGCTTAGAAATAACGTCATGCATTTAAAATAACCTAGGGCTCGGTACTTTTTAAACTTATAATTCATTTTTGAATGCAGTGAAACCCAGAGTGTCATTGTATGTTTTGTACTTGATATAAATGGAAAGGGAGAAAAGGGATGGAACTCTAGAATTGATTGTTTTCTATTCTACCAGGACCTCAAGGACTGGTGCTGGTTTTCCATTCTGTCAGGGCCTCTAGTACTGCTGCTTTGCTTTATATCCCACCAGGACAGTACTACTAGTTGTATATCCTATCAGGACCTCTAGTACTATTACATCATGCCAGGAGGACGTCTAGTACTGCTTGTATTGTAACCCAGAAAGAACCCTTATGAAGACTTGTGGTGCTTGAATTGAACTAGAATTACAACTGATCCAAACACTTTTAACAACTTATTTGTGTGCATTATCATGACAGAGGTGGGCTCAGACAGACAGTAGAGTACAAACAGCCAGACTATAACTTATAAACTCCTACACCAGTGGTTCTCAAAGTGGGGTCCGGAGACCCCCAGGGGTCCTTGAGGGAGTTCCAGGGGGTCCCCAGCTAAAAGATAGTTTGAAACCAAATGGACCCTTATGGGTCTGTAAGGGAGTGTTCAAATGTGTACAAAAGTTTTTTACACTCTCAGAGTCAAATTAACATTGATTTTACCATATAAATTGGGGTCTCAGAGATAGAAATGCCATTATATGTCAAACTGCGGGGGTCCTTGTGTGGTTGAGAATCACTGGTAGAGTGTAAAGATCTTCTCTTTTGGGGGTCCCTGGCGTATGTTTTTGAATGGGGGGTCCGCGGGCTAATAATAAGTGTCAATGTGGGGGTCCTCCTCGACATGAAAAGGTTTAAGAGAACCACTGCAGTATAATACTAGCAACAGACATACTATAACTTAAAGTCCTACGCAGATAAATATCCGAAGCAAAGCTTTTGTATTTGAATGGCAACAACCAACCACAGTTTGCAGATAAGTTAGCACAGCAGCATTAGCAACACATGCTAAAGGTTTACCTCTGCGCTCCGCAGGGAGGGAGGTTTCTTCAGAGCTTGTTTGAAAGAACTTTCCATCGCTCCTCCGGTCATTTTCATCATAACTCCGTAGCTCGCAAAAGATTTAAATCCTCCGGCCAAAAAAAAAAATCGATAAATCCACTTGAGTGAGAAAAAAAACTCACTTTCACTTCTTTTTGTGTCCTCCTCCCTCAATCTGATCCCGTTTGACACTCACATCCCGACACTCCACCAGAACCGACCTTACACACCGCGGACTGTGTGGAGCTTTTTAGTTCACACAGTTACTGCACACAATGAACCACAAATGAGAGCGTTTGTCACGATAAAGTGGAAACTGTCATGAAACCTAGGGTACATGTTTGGTGGCACGAAATAATCTCCACTTCGGTTCGGTAGCTTCTTGATCCAGGAGTTGGGATTTTTTTTTTTTTTTTTTTTTAGATCCCTCCCAGAGAGTTGACGACATCTGTCTGCTGGCCGCAGCTCAGTGATCCTCCCTCCCTCGTTCCCTAGACTCCTCCTCACGCCTCCTTTCACGCCTCCTTTCCTGCCTCCTCAACAGGGTAGAAGCATTTATTTTGACACTTTTGACAGTCGTGAGACCTGATAAGAATAAGAAATAATAGAATAAGAACAAATAGAATTAAACACATAATTAAATACATATAGTATATGAAATCATTATTACAATTAAATAATTATATATTGATTTGTGTTATTTATTTATTTATTTTTTAAGATTTGTTTTGGGGCTTTTATGCCTTTATTGATAGGACAGTAGACTGACAGGAAATGGGGGGAGAGACGGGGATTCAAGTATCCATGTTGTGTTTGTTTATTCGCTTTTTGAGCGGAGCTCCTGGAACAGGAGCTATACAGTAGCTCCAACATCTGGCTTTGTCCGGTGAAAAACCGGTGGGAAAAACGTGTAAAATGTCGTGTAAAAAATGTCTGGGGCATTAAAGAAAACTGAAGCGTGCATCTGGCCTAGATGTGGCCTACATCTTGGCACATATAGGGTGTGCCAAATGTAGTTCTAAGAGCGGCCATTTCTTGGGTCAACACAGCCTTACACAGGTGTTCTGATTGGAGTAGAGCATTAGTTCTATGCAATCAAACAATTGAAACACCTGTGTTTTGACCCAAAATATGGCCGCTAAGGACTACAATTGCATCACCGTTGGCACACACTATACGGCTCAAAGTTTGTTGTTCGGGGCATAAGCAAACTGAATAAGCGTGGTCTAGATATGGCCTACATCTTAGCAAAAACGTCTCAAAGTTTGTTGTCTGTGGTTTAAGTGAACTGAAGCATGGCCTACATCTGGCCTAGATGTGGCCAACATCTTCGCACAAACAGCTCAAAGTTTGTTGTACGCCCAGGGTCCCATCACCCTGGGCGCGACCTGAGCTGTGCGTTGTTCAGGAAGTTGTGGCGGAAGTGCTGCGTTTAAGGAAAGTTACGTCATGCGGTGCGGGTCTGTTTACATCCACCAGCGAAAATAAACAAAAATGTATTGTACTGTAGCTCTACTAGCTCTTATCTTGCTCTTAATAACTTTGTCCGAGTACATGCTTTGTTTGGATAATGTTTATTGGGAGCACAACCGACGGAGCGGGAGACGTAGAACGGATCTTTTTTTCAGAGACAACTTCCGGGAAAATTCACAAGGCCGAAGCCCCACCTCATAGAACACTCTCTGCCTCATATCGTGCCCAGGCTTTTCTCTTCGCAAATGAGTAAGCCTGGCTACACAAGGTTTGGGTCCCATTGACCAAGCTTCGCAGGAGGTGCTGTAACTGGCTAGAGCAGGGGTGGGCAATTATGTTTTCCACGGGGCCACATGAACAACAGAAAATATGGAGAGCCGGGCCAAAAGGCAGTGCTCCCCGAAAACTAAACACACGGCTTTACCTCCGACAGTCCAATTCATTTTTTATTTTTTTAGCCTTTTTGGCATGTTCATCTTGACTTGTGACCACCTGCTTGTTATTGAGACAACATCCAATGATCACACACACCCTGATGTACGCATTGCGTCCATATGTATGTGAAGAAAACACTTCCAAAATAAAAGAAATGCAGCTTTAGTCAATGCATGAGGAAATGAGAAAATGTGTTTATTTTGTAATTTGCCATTAACCCTACAAGGGCCGGTCAGAGTGAACCAAAGGTCCACATACGGCCCCCGGGCCGCACATTGCCCAGGTCTGGGCTAGAGGGATGTTTGCACACTAGGTGTGATTTTTTTTGTAACAGTTGGCCAGCAACTATTGAAGTGGAATTTAAAATCCTATTATGTAAAGAGAATCAAAGTCATTGCCTATATATGGGGGGGGGGCAATGCAGACTGTATGGGTTGGTTTGACAGTGACACCCTGTTGCGTAACTCTCACTCCACGTGGAGGAGGCTGCAGATAAAAAGGTAATGCATCCCCACTAGGGCGGAAATTACTCATAATGGGCCAATATCGGATCATCAACATGATCCTATTATGAACTCGTGACTTTTATAGCATTGGTGAAATCATCCCTATAGCTTGCTTTACCCCCCAAAGCTCAGCCGTCTTTTCTAAACGATAGCTTCTGGGAACTTAGATTAGGCCTATACCACAAAGCTGAAAAACAGAATATAATCGTTATGTCAGGGAACAAAGCCTGGAACTGCTTCCTTATAATTAGAATAGGATAATTACTTAGATTAGAGGAAGGACTGTTTGGCTATTACATGCATGCTTCCAAAATAACGTCAATTTAGAGGGCCAACTGGCATCAGAAATGCTGTCAATTATTAAAATCACTGTATACTGATTGCTGTCATCAAGTTTGTAAAACAGTCTATTAAATCTTTTATCTTTGACCATTTGATCTCAAATAAAGAAAAAACAAACAAGTTTTCACCTTTGTAGATTCTCCCTTATAGCAGAAAACTATAAGACAAACATAGAGACATTAGTGTAACCATATTATCAAGTGATTTCTACATTTAAATAATATGAGTCTGCCCATTATTAGGTTTAAGCCAAATCTATTAAGAACCTATTTGGTAAAAAATGAATTTTATCTGTCTTGGGAAGTTGGGATATTAGGTTTAAGGAATCATGACGCACCCCTACTGCAGCAATTAAAGTGGTCACTAATTGTATCAATTCTCTGGATATAAACATAAACAGCACCATGTCTTTCTTTTTATTGACCCATTCAAGTTTAATTTTCTTTCTTTTAATCTATCAGTTTCTTGATTGAGAAACTACTCTCTCCCCACACACATTTCTGTGTTGCCCAATTGCTCCCTGAGCGCCGTAAAGTGTGTGTGCGCGCGTGCGTGTATATATATATATATATATATATATATATATACACACACACACACACAGTACACATTTCTGTGTTGCCCAATTGCTCCCTGAGCGCTGTAAAGTGTGTGTGCGCGCGTGCGTGTATATATATATATATATATATATATATATATATATATATATACACACACACACACACACACACACACAGTACATAATGTGACAAACACCCCAAGGAGTGCTGGGAACTATTCCATCTATCCTACTGACTCAACTGTCAGTGAGGAGCCCTCACCAGGAGGACTCCTCCCTCCCAACACTCCCCGCTGGCAGGTGGTGCCCCGGCCTGTAGGAGTACAATGCAATGACCAATATCAACCTCCCCACCTGGCTTCCCTCTCCCAAACACAGGACAATGTGTTTGCATAGACGCACGCCAGACAAAGCCGCTTGCACCATGGTGGATTAGAACCCACAACATTCAGGGACTTTTTACCACTCTGCCACCTGGGCACCCTTTTTTATTTTTGTCCAGGAGGACTCTAATGTAACAAAACAATGCGGGAGGAGCATACAGTAATCCAACAACTTTTCCCAAATATGTTCCTATGTTTTCCATTATTTTAAAATAGCACTTTTTCTAGAAACTAATTTCCTTCTGTGGAGTACTGTGTCATCTGCATAAAAATCACCAAGAATCGCCACTCCTGCATGTGGGGGTGCCCACTGGCCTAGCAGTCCAGGCACATACCACATCTAAAATAGGCTCTGATGCCTGACAGCATGCCGTGGGTTCGAATCCTGTTCCCGACGACCTTTGCTGTGTGTCACTCCCCATTTCCTGTTAGTCTATCCTAGGGGGCTGTTAAGTCTGACATCATTTTGTAGCCAGAGGAGAACTTTTGGGGCCAAATGCCCCAGCGCCCGTGAATCTTTTTACTATTTTTACTATTTACTATTTTTTCTTCTCTTTGTTGGTGAAAGGAAAGTGGTAGAATTATACTTTAGTTGTTATTTTTGTCTCGGATCTGTTGAAATAGCGAGGGACAGATATTGACAATAAATCTGCTAGGAGGTCTGACTACAAAATGATGTCACGGCTTAAAAGCCCCATATCAATAAAGGCAAAAAAGCCCCAAAACAAATCTTTGAAAAGAAAAAAGAATTGGGCCATGTGGGTCCCTAGTCTGGACGGTTAAAACATTAGTATTTCCATCAGACTGGGACTGTGTTCTCTGAATCAATTGGCATAACTAATAAATTGGAAGAAGAAAAAGGGGGTAAAAAATAATTGTCCACTCAAAATTTCAAAAAAAAAAAGAAGAAAACAGGTTAAATAAAGGTTATCTAAAATAAAATGAAGAAGAAAATGCTGAAGTTCCTAACATCGGCATCTTTATTGCACAACATTCCCATAAAATTGGGAAAAGATAATTCAATAAGAAACCATTCTTAAAGACATTCTGTACAAATAAAATGGAAATAAACTGAATATGTACAATTTTACATGAGCCATTACACACACCATAGCCATACTAAATAATTTATACATATAACAAAAACAGGAGGGGGGGGGGGGGGGGGAGAAAGTCAACAGAAACTCATATCTTCCCAATGTAATCATGGGGTTGTACAAAATGGAGGCTGTAATAATAGCACATGGCATCATCCATACAATAAGAAGTACATAAACATCATTTTAACCAGCAAAATAAAACCTCCTGGAGCCTCGGATGCATTCATGCCACACGTCCATTAAGACTGCTATATTCAGGGTGCGATTTAGGTTCGTGTAAAAAAGAAGAAAAGGGGGAAAGGGGGGGGATACCCAGTGGATAATTGCACTACAAGCAATGGACAGCATTCAGTTTAGCATAAACCGTACATCGAATGCCCATTCTTCAGCTCTGTGATGTTGAGGGAGAAGGGGGGGACAACAGGGAGGTAAAAAGACACGTTCTAATCTTGCAGCATAATGTAGCGATTTGGGCACGGTGGAGGGATTTGTCACGCCACGGTAGACAACACCAAAACGGCCTGGTACGACAATGCTGTTCACCACCTGCAACCTGCGGCTCAAATCTTGTGTAACCAAGCTAATGTCATACTTAACCACTTAAGCTCCAAATACTTTCTTTGCCTTATGATGAAGAGCCAAAAAAAGAAAGAAAGAAAGAGGGATGCTAGGGTTAATATGGTTAAAATTGCACCATGTGCAGGGCTGTATTTTACTGCAAAGGTAAAAGACCCCCCGGCAAATCGCACCCTGGTTATATGGCATAACTTCAAACACCTCCTGCGCGCGTGCACGCACGCACGCACACACACGCGCACACACGCACACACGTACACACACACACACACACACACACGTGTCACGGTTGATTTTATAAACAGAAAAATAAAATAAAGTTAATGTAGTACTAGGGTTTTTGTGTTTCGTGGTACTGGTGTTTAAAATGAGCATATCAATCATGTCTGAGAAGATGTCTGAAAATAGTGTATACTGATATATATACTGTATATATTTTGCCCTCTATATGTCCACCTTGTAGTTTCCAACGTGCGTCTCCCAAGTGAGCGTGAAGGCCGTAAACATCACATGAAGGTGGCAAAGCTATAAAAGTGTGAAAATATTTCAGCATTTTGGTTTGAAAATATACGTAGATAATGGTTGTTTTACGTTCTTCCACAGTAGAAATGGGCCCTTCTTAGTTATATTCTCAAGCAAAAAATATGCAGCCACCCACCGCCCTCCGTCATTTTCAGGAATAATAATAATAATAGTGCCCTCCCTTTTATTCATTAATAGCACAGCATAGTGTCCACACACAGTTTGCTCTGGCATTCCTCTGATTAGAATAGCATAAAAAGTGTACCTCGGGTTTTTACTATAGGGCAACCATAATGCATGTAATATCCGTTACCCACAGTGAGATCTGAGGTAGTGCTGCACCTACAGTATGAAAAGAATGTCAAAGCCACCTTGAGCCATTTCAAAACCAGTTTGTTGACAAAAAAAAAAGAAAAAGAGAATCACTGTGTGTGTGCATTGATTACCCTCACGTGGCCTGAAATTAGGCTTTTAAAAAGTCAGGATTCATGGAGGCGTGCAATGTAATTTAACAAAGAGAAACCTCCCATTATAATATGTCAGGGAAAGTTCACTTGTAAACAAATACATGAAGATAAATGAAAATAATTGGCATAAAGTGAGATTGATAATGTTCACAATGATATTTACTATGAAGTAAATGTCAAAGTCCATCCCATTCCCATCCTTTGCTTCCTATGGCTGGGTAATAAGATTGTACTGGAAAAGAAACTGTAGAAATCAGATCCATTGTTTCAGATATCTGGATTTTTCATTCTCAACAGGGATAACATTAAGTCTTTGGCTTTTATGTGAAAAACAAAAGTCTTGTCGTTAAAAGAAACATTCAAAAACAACGTGAATGTCAAGTAAGGTACGCTTATGTCATTAGCAAAAGCCTCGTTTCAGTTTTGTGATGGTGGTCTCTGTGACTCTGCCTCCCCCTAGTGGTACAACATACGGTACTGCACCAGAGTCAGTGGCATCAAGCAGACATCCCAACAGCGGTCTCTGGTGAGAAGAGGTTCTGGCTGTGGTCCCGGTCCAAGGATCTGTGATCTTCCCAGGCTCTCTGTGTAGCCTCAAACAGCATCGGTATACAGAGCAGAGCAGGATGCTGCTGTGGTGCCAGCATGGAACATGGACGGCCATTTGAGGGTCAAAGTTGCACCAATGTGCCTGAATGCGTTCCCACTTTGGGCCTTGGTGCTGTAGCAGTCTAAAGCAGGATCTGAGCAACATAGGGCGAGTGAGTGCTTGCCACTGCTGCCAACAAGGGGAGGTCGCTAGATTCAATCCTGGAATAATAAAAGAACCAGGATTAGGACATGATCAATGAGTAAGCACAGAAGAAGTATGCTGATTTGCAAGTATATTGTTTATATAAGTAAAGAGGATAAGGATAATAATCTCAAAATCTATAGTTAATGACAATTATTTTGCACTGTACTATTACATTCCAATTATTGTGTCTTTCTTTTTTGAATCTCTACACAAGGCACGGTTATGGATTGACAAAACAGTGATAAACATAGATGGTAACCTACCCTAGGACCATGCCAAGTTCTTTGACATGGACTCTGGTCTGTCCCTTCAAATACTCCGCCAGCATCCTACTTTTAAAGTAGATCTCCTGAAGTCTGTCCTCAAGGTGCATTATACACTAAACAAGAGAGACACTTGGTTAGAAACCAAAGTAGAAGCAATGCACTGAGGAGAGGTAGGAAACATATCAGTGCAGTTTAGAAAAATCTGATGCTGATTTTGATCTCTTTTCTGTTTTTATGTTTTTGTAAACCGACAAGTGAGTTTGCAAATAACGAGCACTGCCCAAAGGAATCCTGCTTTAAATGTGCAAAATTGGTGGGTGAGTGAGTGAGTGAGTGAGTGAGATACAATAGCGAGAGAGAATGTCACTTACAAAGTTGGGTGAAAGGTTGAGTTTGTAGAGCTGGTGAGTGGAGTGCAGCAGACAGGAGACCAGGTTGGAGACCAGCACCTCCTTCCCCAGCTTGGTGATGTCTGTGGCTCGTCTCTGACTGCTGGCCACCTGCACCGTCCACTTGTCTGTGTCTGCTATAATGCAGACAGCCTCCGCTATGGGCTCATCCAGTACCGGATGCTGTGGACAGAAACATAGCAGAGTCAGTTCATCAAGTGTAATCACCACTGCCAGCGGTCAAGGACAAGGTTTCTGTCAAATAAACTAAAAGCGATGGAGCATACTCTGCAATTGTAAAAACACACACACACACACACACACACACACACACACACACACACACACACACACACACACACACACACACACACACACACACACACACACACACACACACACACACACACACACACACACACACACACACACACACACACACACACACACACACACACACACACACACACACATTTCTGTCAAAGTCTACATTGTTCAGTGACGCGTGATTATGGATCCCACTGGGAAAGATGGATAACCACGCCCGGACTCATTTTTGAAGCTTGTGATTGGCTGAACCGGACGTAGGGAGCGCTCCGTTGTAGTCACTTGGACCGCGCGAGGTTCACCAAAACCCAATTATCATGGCGTTTATCGTGCGCTTGCCCAGGCCGTAATAAATATAACGATTGCATTCACCACGGCTTCGTAACTCGCGCGGCCGGCCCTGGCCCGCTCTTCGCGGGCACTCGCGCCTGCGGCGCTCGGGCGCGAAGAGCAGGACCAAGGTCCGCTGGCCTTCGCGCCGCTTGCAATGTCGTGGACAATAACTGAAAACGAGCGCTCTATGCCGTTTCCATCCATCTTTCCCAGTGGGATCCATAATCACGCTTCAGTGACTTACAGTGATTCTGTAAAACGAATAAAAAATCAACAGATTTTACCTGTACAGCATGGGATAATTCAGCCATGAGTCCCTGACGTAGCTTCTCGTCGCTGGGCAAGCCCTGCAAGACAAAGTCTGGCACGTAGGTGGGGCAGTACCCTCCGAACAGTGACCTGCCAAAGTTGGCAATGCTTGGCTTGGAGTAGTGCTCCACCAGCTTTGCCCTGTTGACGGAAAAATAGAACGATACTTTCGGTGAGTTTGGTTGTCAGAAGTGTCTGCTTGAGCACTGAAAGAAAAAGAGGAGAGTGCACACGTCTGTGAGAAAGGATGTGTGACAGAGAAAGCGCGTGAGTGAAATACTGTGCGAGAGTGAGTGTGCATGTTCTTGACTGCATTAGTGGGTGTCTTGTATTGATGCGTGCGTCTTTCTTACCCAGGGAAGGGAATGCGTACTTCCTCCTGCCAGTCTTCCGTCTCCTCACTCTCACTGTCCCCCAGAGCGCTGTCTGAGCTCACGTTGCGTGGGATCTCCCAGTCGTTGATGGGCCCCGTCTTCTTTTGGTCCCCTTTGTTATCGTTGCCGTTGCCCTCCTGGGGAATGATGGCGCCGGACAAGACAAACACCTTCTCACGCTCCGTGGAAAAACTCCGGCAACGGTCAGCCTCTGCATCGCCCACGCCGGACCTGCCCCCGCCCGAGACCTCCGTCGCAGTAGACTCACCCTTTTTAAGCCCCATCTCTCTACTTTCCAAACCCACGCCTGAATCCAACCCCCCATGTAGTCCCTGTCGGGGAGAACCAGGACCCGTTAAGCTGCCGGGACCCGCAGGGAGAGTTGCTCCCGAGGGGTCCAGCAGCTCCTTGTGGGTCTTGTCCGTGGCGCTGGCTTCGGGACGCTGTCTGGCAACGTCGTCTATAGTCCTGGTTTCCACTGGGTTCTCCGGGCTGTAGTACTCGTCGAACTCCTCGCTGTAGTCCATGCACTGCGGGCTCCACTGCTGGTGGGGCATCTTGCTGGAGATTCGCTGCAGAGCCGGTAGCGCCTTGGTCTGCTGCTGCTTGCTTTGGTCCGTCGGCGTTGCAACGCCACTGGTCGTTGAATCGGTTCCCCTCTGCTGCTGCTGACAGTGTTGCGCTTGTTGCTGCATCTGTTGCTGCGCTAGCAGCTGTTGTTGCTGTTTCTTGTGCTTCCTGAAATCATCCTCCACCCTCCTCCTCCTGCTCTCAGTGTCCGATTCCGGAGACATGGAGTCTCCGATGAGGAAGGTGACTTTTGTGGTCGGCTCCTCTTCCTCTGGGAGCAGTGCCATCGGGCCGCTCATAGGGTTCCCCGCCACCGTCCCCGGTACCGGCTTATCTGGCGGCTTCTTCTCCGGGGTTGTCCCCAAGGAGCGGGGACCCGGCATGTTGATGGGCTGGGTCCGCAACGCTGCGTCGCCGACCTCTTGCCCCCAGGTCTTGACCTCGCCGTCCTTACCCTCCTGTCCGGCAAGGACAGAAGAAGACGGCTCCGGGAGCTCCGGGTCACTCTGGGTTGCCGCGACGAGCGCACAGACCCGCTCCCTGGGGGAGGCCGAACCGACGTGCAGCACATTCTCAAGGCGGGCCTCTGCACAAGGCGGGCTGCCCGACTCCTTGTTGAGCGTGCCGGGCTCCACCGGCTCTTGGGCACACGCGATAGTCACAGCGCGCTGGTCCTCCTCGGCCTGGACGCCATGGCCGTCAGCGCAGCCAGTCTGGAGGACGCTGCTCCTGGACCCCTGGCTCTGGCTGCTGTCCTCCTTGTCCTCCTCCTCGTCCTCATCTTCCTCTTTGGGCGTGTCCCCGGCGCCAGACTCCGTCCCCGCGTCCGTGTAGGTGCTGCTCTGGAGGCTGTTGTCCGAGCGGTAGCTGCTGTCCTCGGCCTCGGACCCCCCTGCCTGTCCCTGCTGGACCCCCTGGGACAGGTAGTCACCGGTGGGCTTGTGGACGGTCACCAGGACGTAGTCAGACTCCTCCACCTCGCCCCTCCTGAGATAAAGGTAAAGAAATCTTTATTGCCCATCAAATTTAACATAACATGGACATTTGTCTTTGGCACACAGGCAGTCAGTCAGTATACAACAATAAAAACATACATAGAATACACAAATGCATTAAAAACTATACAAAATGCATCCCATAATGCAGCAGTGGTGATCAAGGGCTGGGATTGGATGGAAGAGTTATTTAAAAATGTTCTTATTTAAAACATTCACTGCAGTAAGTTGCAATTGTTTGTTTCCAATGATCTTACTTGTCCGATTAACTTACTGTGTGAGCTTGTTACTATCTCTAACTGAGATGTTCCCATACCACGAGACGATGTTAAAAGACGCTCTCAGTGAGAGACCTACAGGAGTGGTTCCCAAACTTTTTAGCTTGTGACCCAAAACAGAAATTAGACGGTTGCCCGGGACCCAAACTAGTGAAAACAGCAGATCTACAAGCTCACAACGCGTCACTTCGTGCCACGCTGTGAGAGCTTGTGGATTTTTCACTACTTCTTAAACATTTGTTTTCTAATTTATGGATTTTTCTTTTATATCAATGAAATTACTTAGAAAAATCATTGCATCCTTTTTTTTATTCATGAAAATTTTAGCTTTTTGGGAATGTTTTTTGAAAATGCTTTGAAATGATAATAATTAAAAATGTAGGAAACCCAAAAAAAAGACTTAAGGGACCCATAAAAATGTGTCTGCGACAGTTGCCTGAGAAGACAAAGCCTTGCCTGAGGGAGGTGGTGATGAGGGTGCCGGGCATGACGATGGCCTCGTCGTCGGCGCTGTCCAGCATGTGCGTCTCCACGAGCTCCGAGCAGCGGATGAAGTAGGTGAGGACGTACAGCAGCCTCTGGACCAGCTCCTGTCTGCGGCCCACCACCACCGTCCTGGACAGACGCACCGGGGAGCCGATGGCCCCGTAGAGATCGCCTTGATGCACGCACACACACACACACACACACACACACGCACGCACACGCACACACACAGTAGAAAGATATTTCTACCAGTAAGACTCCCTAATCGGGAGATAAGCGACCGTTGGTCGCTTATCTCCACAAATAGGCCAAAAGTTTGTTTTACCAATTATCAAGACATACGGGCAGTTGACAGTTTGCCATGGTTACTCATTGAAGTTGAATCTCCATATATGGAGATAACCTACGCATCACACTAAGTCTGACCTCACCAGCCCATATTTGGGCATGAGCAACTTATGTATCCATATATGGAGAAATGATGACATCACACAGTCCTCAGCCGATGATGTGGCGTGATGTCATACAATACACAAACGAGCCCTACAGTATAAAGGGGCAATTCTTGCCAGGAAAGAAGCATTTCTTTGACTCAGACCTTATCGCCAGGGTTGGCTTATAGCAGCTGTCGGTAGATAATGCCGGTCTTATATAAGGGTCATTTGTGTACGGTGTGATTTGCCATGGTTACTCATTGAAGTTGAATCTCCATATATGGAGATAACCTACGCATCACACTAAGTCTGACCTCACCAGCCCATATTTGGGCATGAGCAACTTATGTCTCCATATATGGAGATATGATGACATCACACAGTCCTCAGCCGATGATGTGGCGTGATGTCATACAATACACAAACGAGCCCTACAGTATAAAGGGGCAATTCCTGCCAGGAAAGAAGCATTTCTTCGACTCAGACCTTATCGCCAGGGTTGGCTTATAGCAGCTGTCGGTAGATAATGCCGGTCTTATATAAGGGTCATTTGTGTACGGTGTGATTTGCCATGGTTACTCATTGAAGTTGAATCTCCATATATGGAGATAACCTACGCATCACACTAAGTCTGACCTCACCAGCCCATATTTGGGCATGAGCAACTTATGTCTCCATATATGGTGATATGATGACATCACACAGTCCTCAGCCGATGATGTGGCGTGATGTCATACAATACACAAACGAGCCCAGATATGAGCAGGGCAAAGGTGTGACGTGTGACGTGTGACGTGACGGACGTGACGGACGGCCGGTGGAGGTTTTGATACTAAACTGCGACCTTACGGTCGCAATTAACCACTTGAACCCTAGCATCCCGATTCTGGATGCATTTGCCACAAGCTCACAATGGGCCGCAACACATTGTTAACTTGTAGACGGCTATTTTCGGGAAAACCGATTTGGTGTAGAGGTAAAAAAAAAGAAAGAAGAAAAGAGCGGACTAAGTACAAACTAAGTACAGAGCCGAGCCCGGGCAAGTATTAGTTGCGACCGTCAGGGAGCAGTTTACTATGAAAACCTCCACCGGCCGTCCGTCCGTCGGTCGGTCGGTCGGTCGGTCGGTCGGTCACACGTCACACCTTTGCCCTGCTCATATCTCCGCATCAGTATATAGGGCTTGTTTGTTTATTGTATGACATCACGCCACATCATCAGCTGTGGACTCTGTGATGTCATCGTATCGCATCAGTATATAGGGCTTGTTTGTTTATTGTATGACATCACGCCACATCATCAGCTGTGGACTCTGTGATGTCATCGTATCTCCATATATGGCCATCTCCGTATATGGAGATATAAGTCGTCCATGCCCAAGTATGGGCTGGTGAGGTCAGACTTTGTGTGATGCGTAGGTTATCTCCATATATGGAGATTCAACATTCCAGGCAATGCTCTCTTCCCTGGTGAGAATTGCCCTTTATATAGGGCTTGTTTGTGTATTGTATGACATCACGCCACATCATCAGCTGTGGACTCTGTGATGTCATCGTATCTCCATATATGGCCATCTCCGTATATGGAGATATAAGTCGTCCATGCCCAAGTATGGGCTGGTGAGGTCAGACTTTGTGTGATGCGTAGGTTATCTCCATATATGGAGATTCAACATTCCAGGTGTAACTATGGCTACCCGTATGACGTGAGAGGTGGAGGTTGTGATATTTGTGGAGATAAGCGACCAACGGTCGCTTATCTCCCGATTAGGGAGTCTTACTGGTTCACTAAGTATAGAGGGTGTAAATGGTTAAATTACCAGCAACAATTCTGAGCTTTTATTCACTGATGATTGTTCATTCTAGTTCTACAGTTTCTGAACTGGTCACTAGGTGGCAATGTCGGCTCACTGTCCGAAAGAGGCTTCCATTGAGATTTCAGTGAGTAATGTTGGCCATTGTCAAAGTCAGATATTTATGGCACACATCATCAGTCGCTATCCCATCTATAAATCAACACCTATTCATACATTTACACGCTTAATCTATTTTCAAATTAGCAGGTGTTACACAGCATGCTTCAGTCTTTGCCAACGCAATGTTTCCGACGCCAATAAACGTTGAGCTAAGTAACGTATCCGGTATAGTGTCTGTCTCAAAGCAGCTTGATTTCCCCTCTAAAATATATATTTTTTAATGGATATATTATCTATATCACTGTTTCCCAAACAGCGGGTCAGGACCCATTTGTGGGTTCGTGGGAACATTTTTATGGGTCACGACTCATTTTTTTCCCTTCTATTAAAACATTTTAAAATACTTTCAAACATTTGAAAACAAACAAACAGGCAAATGTAAGAAAGTCCATAAATTAAAAAAATATATATATTATTTTGAAGTTGCGAGCTGAAGTGTAAGCTTGCAGCGTGACGCGAAGCAACGCGTTGGTTGCTTGTAGATCTGCTATTTTCACTAGTTTAGTTACCGGGCAAACGTCTAAACTCTCTTTTTGATCTCGATCTGAACATTTTGGGAACCAATGATCTATATGCTCAATGCTGATAAAATCTATCTTGGGTGGAACAGAGCACAAAAAGTACACATTTTGTCAATTAATAAACACAGAGATTCTCTATACCTCTCATTATACAGTAAGTGAGTGTGTGTGTGTGTGTGTGTGTGTGTGTGTGTGTGTGTGTGTGTGTGTGTGTGTGTGTGTGTGTGTGTGTGTGTGTGTGTGTGTGTGTGTTACCTAGCTGTGCCCACAGCGGGTTATAGGGGTGTGTCTTGGCCAGCAGGTCAACACTCTGCGAGGAGTGCTTCTCCAGGAAGATCTTGATGGGCGGCTGCCCGTTGGGCATGACGGTGGGCACCCAGGCCAGGTGATTGGTCAGGATGGCTGTCAGTAACGCCGGAAGGAACCTGCGGGACGATAAGAAGGGCGGGCAGTCGGTTAGAAGGGAGCGCTACGGGAGACAATGCGACACAATAACCACAGCTGAATGTAAGCTAGCTGTGAGGTCAACTGGCTGACAATTTGTCAGGTGTCGTCCTGGAGAAGATGCAGGTGGGGCACATGAGGATCGTCCAACAAGTACCAACACTGTGCGGCCGGAGTCTGTCGCCTATGACAGTGGTTCTCAACCTTTTCAGGCCGCGACCCCCAAAATAATCATATTTTAACTGGGGACCCCCCACCTTGCACAAGCACTTGGAATTGTAGGAGTTGGCATTACATTTAGTTTGACTTGATTTATTCCTGCGAGGCGTTGTGAGCATGTAGATCGGCTATTTTCACAATTTCGGCCTCTAATATATGACAATTTGACCAATGTTTGACCAGAGGTACTAAAAAGGTATTTAATGTCCTTAAATTGTCACTTTAGGAATGTGCAGATACCCTCTACACACTTAAACTTTATGTTGGTTTGTTTACTGTTGAGTGAGAAAACAATGTTACACATCAAGTTAATCATCTGGGACCCCCCAAAATAATTTGACCCACAGGTTGAGAACCACTGGCCTATGAGACGGCACACTTAGAGACCTTAGATTGTGTTATTATGAAGTTGTATTGGCACAGTCTCTGCAGGACATCCCACCAAAATGTCGCTGGTTGTACCTGTATGAGTGAGCGACAACTAAACCCTTCTTGATTTTCAAGCTTCACAGGTGATAATGGTCTGAGCAAAGATTACATAATATAGACTTACAGTCTTTCTAAACACTTTCTAACCACTCTTTCCAAACACATTTCTACCTGGCATTTTGGGCATGTCATTATCTACAAATGTTGTATTATTAGTAATTTATTCTTATTGTTTTAACATAAAAAGACAAATCTAATATACAGTAGCTAAAATAAAAATAGCGCACCTACAAGCCCACAATGTGTTGCACTGTGGATCTTTGTGATGTGTTGTGAGCTTGTGGAGCTGTTGTTTTCACTCAATACAAGAAGATTAAAACAGGGCTTAAGTTGTTTCATCTTCAGTCCAATCTATTGCTCATCTATTACTTACTTTTTTACTCATACTTGATCAGATGACTACATTTACTACACATATCGTGTCAGATGCTTTCTTGCAACATATAGTGAGTGTGGCGTGCAAGCGTACAGTCGCACACACACACACACACACACACACACACACACACACACACACACACACACACACACACACACACACACACACACACACACACACACACACACACACACACACACACACACACACACACACACACACACACACACACACACACAGTGTGAGTCGCCTCTCAGCCGTGACCGCAAGTGTCTGCTTCCCTTCCTGTCTCATGATTCACAGTTTGTGATTTCCTTGATCAAACAGTGGTAGTCATCATATCCAGCGGTCATGAGCTGCTGACTGACTTCAACTGGAATGTGACGTTTTTCCAGAGAAGTCAAATGAAACAGTCTCCATATAGTTCTGTCTCTCAAACTGGAAGGAGCCATGTCTATAGTACAGTATACAGCTAAAGGCTGGTGTATGGGGTGCAATAGTTAATTGAACTAATTGGTTTAATAAAATATAAACAATATCAATTCTTTCTCTTTTTAAAATACGATATAAGATAGCAGATCTACAAAATATTGAAGTTGGCAGAACTACAATCTCCCAACGCATCGCATCACAAGCTTGTAGATCGGCAATTTATTCGGCTATGTTTTTGCGCACACCGCCGAGCAGCGGTATGAGTATGAAATGGTGGTCTACCTATAAAAAAAAAATCTATTCAAAAATGTTCAAGTATATGAATTCATTAGTATATATTTACTCATCGATATATTTTTTATTCAAGTAATCGATAGTTGCAGCTACACAGTTGAAGTGGATGACGGTTCTGGTGGGGTTCTATGAAAGACCTTTCTACCAATTCACTTTATGTACAATCCACAGTGCTTTGGCTCGCCTTTATAATGTCAACAATGACCGTCCAGACATTTGCCAGAGATTCTTCACACTTGCAACTCTCTATAATGCAAGAAAAGCTACTATGGGGTTATGAGAGACCATGCAGCGACTGTGTGTATGGAACTGTGTATTGTGTGTGTGTGTGTGTGTGTGTGTGTGTGTGTGTGTGTGTGTGTGTGTGTGTGTGTGTGTGTGTGTGTGTGTGAGAGAGAGAGGGACAAGTGTGTGTCTGTCTCTCCCCTTGCTGTTTGTGTTCATGAGCGAACAAGGCGTTTTATTAGTGGTGCTCAAAAACAGTGCATGCGGTCTCTTTCCTTGCTCTCTCTCTCTCTCTCTCTGTCAACAGACATACAGTAGAGAATTAAACTATGAACCTACCAATGTATGTCAGCCTAAGGCCAGGCAATGTGTATAGCATGGCGTATGTGCCGTAGGTGTTGGAGCATAAAGACATATACAGCACCCAAAACATGTCTAATTTATCCGAGTTAAGGGTAGTTTTGAGCTGTGGTTCTCAAACATTTCGACAACCCCCAAATTGATATGTATTAGGCCATGGATGAAAACAGCGATCTTCAAGCTCACGATACGTCGCAATGCAACGTGCCGTGAGCTTGTGCGGCAGCTGTTTTCATATACTGTAGCCTGAAAAAGAAATATCGTTTTGTGTCCCTGTGTCACTCAACTGGTTCTTGGAGGCCTGCTCCATCAGCAGGGAGAGCTCCCGCATGAAGTGGCCACACAGCTGGTTCTTCTCCGGGGCTCCAGACATCATAGTCAGCCAGACGGGTTCAGACACCCGGGGCATGGTGTACAGGTCACAGATGGTCGTCCTGCAAGGGAGGGATGGATGGATGGATGAGAGTGAGGGGAGGGGAGGGGAGCGACAGAGTGGAGGAGGAGAGAGAGAGGGAGAGATTAAATTGAGAAAAGCAACGAGAGGAGGCAAGGAGTGAAAGAAAGAGAAAAAGAAAAGAACAGAGACGGGTGCATAGACGCAGCAAAGTGAGAGAGAGACAGAACAGATATGTTATTGTCTCTGGGGGCGAACAAAAGAGATCTCAGCTCACAGGGTTTTGCTGTCTGCACTGTGGCATAGGGAGACCCTGTGTGTGTGTGTGTGTGTGTGTGTGTGTGTGTGTGTGTGTGTGTGTGTGTGTGTGTGCGTGCGTGAGAAAGGGAGAGCAAGAGAGTATGTACACGACTACACGCACATTTGTGTGTGTGTTCCTAACAGACTACAGTGCGTGCACACATGCATCCGCGACACGTAAATATGTACAGTATTCCTGTACGTGTGTACGTATGTGTGTGTGTGCATGTCTGCATGGCTCTGTGTGTGCGTGTGTCATCTGGTGTCGTTTGTCTATTGAGGATGACTGGAGTTTCCAGTGTGGTGGCGTGTGTGTGTACACTTGTGTGTGTCTGTGTGTGTGTGTGGGGGGCATGTCTCGGCAGAAGGCCAACCTTTGACACACACACACACACACACACACACACACACACACACACACACACACACACACACACACACACACACACACACACACACACACACACACACACACACACACACACACACACACACACACACACACACACACACACACACACACACACACACACACACACACACACACACACAAGGCAGAGGGAGAATCTCTGCAGCTCCAGGAATGCTGGGAATCAGGGCGTAATAAATACATAAATAGATAAATCAGAGCTGAAATATGCACCGTGAGCAGACTGAGGAACGCCGTGGCCCCCGCCATGGCTGCCACAGCTGGCAGCCCAGAGTGCAAGCTACAGCCTGCGGGGGTCAGCCGGCCACTGCGGCTACTGTGTGGACTGTCAAGTCCAAGTTTCACACTATTTAAAGGTCCCAAGTTTCGCACAATGAAGTTTGATGCGTGAAGTTGACTTCCAGAATCTCTACTTTCTGAAGTGTTACTGGCCCCCGCTCCACTGACGCTGGCTCCATGGTGCTTAAAAAGTTATGTTGCAGTCGACGTCCTCAACAAGATCCTCTGACCCAATAACATGAGTAGAAACATCAGAAAAAACAAACATGAGGTGCCTGGTGGCTCAGACAGTTAGTGCACTGCCAGGACCTGTGTTTGAATCCAACTCCTGTCATGTCTCGCATGTCTCTCCCTCTCTCTCTCTCTCTCTGCCCTAGCTTTCCTGTCTCTCTACAGTCTCAAATACAAATACAAATGCAAATACAGATTAAAATGACTCCCAAGATAGTCAAAGTCTTCCTCAGGGTGTGTCAAGCGGGTGTGTGTACACTACAGCCCTTTACCCAGATGACTGCCCGGCACTAAAAGGCTGCGTCGCTTCCCAAGCTGAATGCCGGTGCATCCAGGCAACCACTAACCAGGCAGGTAGTACAACCGCTGTTCATTTGACACCTAAAGCCCGGATCATAGTCGGGTCCGCGGTGGAAGGCTATCCACCGCGGTGTAGTCTTTTCGAGTCTTTTTGAGTCATGAAACTACAACGTTACATCATTCCTCGCGGTGGAGAGCTTTCCACCGCGAGTCCCAACACATCTCTCTGTTTTTACTATCAGACAGACAGGCTCTACACCCCGTTCACTGATTGGTCAATCTAGACTAGTCAGTCACGGTGAATAGGACTCCACCGCGGCGTACTATGATGGCCTGCACTTATTTTCTGACTTGAGGTGGAAAGCTTTCCACCTCAAATTTGCGGTGGATAGCTCTCCACCGTAGACTCTGATCCAGGCTTAACTGTCAACCTGGCTGACCTGAGACAACCCCCTACTGACAGAACAAGTGCTGCTGGGGGCTCCGGTGCTGGGGAAGCATGCAGGTGTCAACCACTTGCGTAAGAGACCTTCCACCTACTGTAGGAGCAACTTGTTGTGGAGCCTCCCAGCCTCCCCGAAATATGACCCACCCCCAACCCTTGCCCTAGGAAGGTGAGCACAGTAAACAGTTTCTAGCAGTAGCGCACCATGCCCGTCTTCTGCTGCGGGGGCATAGCCAAGTAAAGCAGCGAATTGTCACTTGTCACTCAAATTCAATCTATCCCCCCCACACACCTCTCTCGATGCGCGTGATTGTCTGAACATCTCGTTGCGTCGTCAGAGCAAGAAAGAGTTTATCTGAGGCGTATCGAATAACCTAATGCCCATCCCCCCTATCCAATGCCATTTAAGTTGAGTTGGCCCTGACTGTAATACGCCCCACTTCACCCCTGTTGTGAGAAATGTTTGGTGTGTACGAGACTATTAAAAACACCCAGATGGACAGACGCCCGAGGCTGAGCCAGCTTGGGAGGGAGGTCTAATGTTACACGGTACCCCAGCTGTTCAGGTGAACTTTAAGGAGCCTGGCACATGACGTTGCGATGGCCGTGACGCGTTTGGCTCGATGAGCAGTCTTAACCCCCCCACTCTGCTCGGCTCATTCATGCATTTCTGACCTCATTACAGGCTTTGAACTTTGGTTTTATGTACGCGTGCCTGTGCCAACGGAACCTATCGGTGCCCGACTGCGTGGGTATTTGTGCCGCCCCGCCCCCGATCTACGTCATAAAAGCGTCAGCAGCCGTTGTGCCCTGTGTCCCCTAAGTAATATTCCATGATCTCAAAGGGGGTCTGATGGCAAAAAAGCTGCAGGGCTGGCAATGCATATATTTAGCCATAGCTCTCAAGGTGTGATTTAAAAAGATATTTTGTTTGTCCCGGGCAATAACGTTGCTCATGCTGGCATCCGCATATTATTTACTATTCTGGTGCTAACAGCCAGTGTCTGAGGCAGATAGGGTTGCCACTCCAGAAGCTAGGGTTGCTGTGGCCGGTTGCCAGTGAGCATATGACTGACTGCCGCAATGGGAGTGAGTACCTTAGATGGGGAGCAGCCCGGCCAGCGCGTGTGGCGAGGGCCCTGTCACAAGCAGCATGGCAGACGGCGGCCACACGCATATTTGCACAGTGCATGCACACATGCATGCACCTTTCACGTGTCGCATGCGTTCACTTGCATAACAACTCACACAAAGATGTGTGCACGAAACTTGAGCCAACCTTGCACCTCACACATGGAAAGACCCCTCGACCACACTCCATTCCTCTTGAAACCAGGAAAGCCTCCGTGTCATTTTAGATTTTAGCGTTGGCTGTTCAAAAATAGCAGATCTACAAGCTCACAGTGCGTCACATCATTTAGATTTTTTTTCCAACACATACATCTTCTCTTCTGGGGGTCCCTCCCTGGGACAAAAGATTTTCAGATGGGTGGGTCCACGGCCAAATGCAAATCAATTCGGGGGATATCTCGCTATTCCTACGTCCCATCATTTCGACTAAGTGAGTCGGCAGGTTAGCTATTCACCCACGTCACGGTTACTGAGGTTAGGCTTAGGGTTAGGTTTAGGCATAGAGGTTAACATTCACCAGCGTCGACAGGCTCCCTCGATTTGGGGGTCCTCGGCACAAAAAGGTTTGGGAACTACCGATTTAGAAGGCATTTGTAGAATCAGTCTCAGGTCTTAACTCATTTAATGCCAGCCTATCACCACTAGAGGGCGCCCAGTGACCAGAGAATAATGGAGATATGCTGGTAATGCATGCCCAAGCCCTGGAGCCATGACTTGCCAGAACACTTTCCTTTGAGCATGTACAGGAAGAGGATGAAGTTAGCTTGAAGTTAGCTATTGGCTACCAAGCATTTTAGATTTAGATTTTCGTCAACTTAGCCATGATTAAACCTTGCACACCTAATGCATGGGAGAAAAAACAGAGAAAATGAGCTCTAAAGATCCTGGATTGCATTGGAGTGGATGGTAAATATCAGCAAATATCGGCAAATATCGTCCTCTGTAAGCAGAGGACAAAAAAAAAAATTTTTTTTTTGATTTTTTATTAAAAAGCCGAACTAGTTCGGGATCGGCACTGTGGGATGCGATAATAAAGCCGAACTAGTTCGGGATTGGCACTCAATGAGTTAATGGGTTAAACCAGGGACTCCTAGGATATATTTCAGGGCTGTGTTCCCTCACTCGATGTATCCTCCTGAGAACTGGATGGAAGTATTTGCCCTCTGCAGTGGACATTATGTTCTCACATCTCATTTGAGTGACAATTAAACTGTGTTGTCATCTGAAGAAGACATCCAATAATACCACATGCAGTGTGTGGGGTAGACCTCCACAGCCACCAATTTGGTGCCCCATGGTGGCATCACATGGTTCTGATGCTCCGTCATCTTACAGTTGACATACACATGTCAGGAAAATGTCATTTTTTCCCCCCCCTTATATTTCTTTTTACAACATTTGTTTATTTGTAATTCTAAATGCTACGGTGTTTTCTTTAACCTACCTTCCTCACTAGAAATACCGAATTGGATTTTTTCCTCAGTCCTTAAGGGAACTCTACATGTCATTAGTAACCTTGATTAGGTTTCGGATTATAACCAACACTATGTGAATTTGTAAGGAAGGTCAGAGGATTAATATGTCATATGCCAGTGACAAAGAGCGTATATGCGTGTGCGTGTGTCTCTCATCAATCATTGACTACTGTGACACCTCAGTCACTGGGAGCAGAATTACAGAACCCTCGTGTCACCTCGTGTCCCTGCCCTCTCTGAGCGTCCTTCTACCATATCCCCCTCACCTCCCACGGGATGGGGCAGAGAAACCCTGACCCATAGTGGTAACCTCCACTGCCGTTTTTTTTTTAGCCTGACTTTACGACGATGATAAAAGCCTGATTTATACTCGGTTAATGGTTACACATATCATGTCTTGCTCGAAAATAGACGATCTACCAGCTCACAACGCGCCATAGAGCGATGCGTTGTGAGTTTGTGGATCGGCCATTTTCAGTGCAAAACACGTCCGGCGAGCAACTAAGCATAAATAAGGCGTAAGATTGAATTATCACCACCAACATACTATTTTTGGATTTATTGGAGAGGAGATCAACATCAATGTAAATTAGCCCACAACACTCCGGGTGGGCTGCACTGGGTTTTAATTGTCGGTAACGCAAAAATTATCGAACAACTTATGTTACAGGTAACCAGTGGTGCTTTGGTGTTTTCTTTTCAAGGGGGACGGTCATTTATTGGGCTTGTGAATCTGGGGGATGCGCAAGGCCACCACTCACTGATAAACCTGGTAAACTTGTTATGCAAGTAACAGCCATTTGATTAGATAGGTTATGGCACGTCATCACTCGTATAGCCTATAACTCTGTGCCGTTCCTGCGCATGCGTGTGGGAAATATATTGGCCTGACGGCGTCCGGTCACGTCGACCTCGAAAGCATTACTGCAGGTAACGGAACACTTTTTAAAGGCGGTAATCCTGTAACGTAACAAGTTACTTTTTAAAGTAAGGTTACCCAACACTGACAAACAGCCATTTTTTTTCCCTTGACATTGCAGTATCATTCGCTCCAGGAAAAGAAATTATGAGCCATCGTAAATAAATCAAAACTCCTCGACGGCGATGACTGGCACCCGGGAAAATGAACCCCCTGCCCTTGTGACTGCTTGCTTGCCACGCAAGTTTCCAATCAGATTTATATAGAAGGTACATAGGACATAAATATAGCACCTGGATTTAGTGTGTCAGCACGCAGGGTTGAAATCGGGATTCGGTGAGCCCGCAATGAGAGAATGATAGTGTTGTACCTCATAGTGCACATAGTGACTGCATGAAGAGTAGCATTTTAACAACTGACAGTGAGTGAATGAGTGACAGTTTGGCAGCCGCTCATCCCAATGAATGGCAGCGATCTTCTTTCAGTTCACAAATAGCTGGCAGTGGCCTGGCTTTGGACAAAAGCCAAATTATGTTTTTGTGTGTATAATAGAAGTTTGTTTGTTTAGCCTCGCGGGAAAACAGTATGAAAAGTTTCATTAGAGAGATACTGCACATACTGTATAAACAGAGCTGCTACATTTTAAACACATTTTAAAACTGATTGAGTGTGAGAGAGTGTTTGTATGTGTGTGTGTGTGTGTGTGTGTGTGTGTGTGTGTGTGTGTGTGTGTGTGTGTGTGTGTGTGTGTGTGTGTGTGTGTGTGTATACGTGTGTGTGTGTGTACGTGCGTGCGTGCAGGAGTGGAGCGTGGCCTACCTGAACTCGTTGAGTCCGTCCACCATGCGGCTGTAAGCCAAGGCCCTCTGGCTGGCATCAGCTGACCGCCGGCTCATCTTCATGGCCTTGGGAATGACACACACACGCAGCAAATATTTTTAGAAAACCCCACCACTGAGGCTGCAGTGCACACATACAAACACATGCCTGAGGGAGAGTGGACGGGGCCAGGAATGTGCGGAGGAGGAGTGGGAGGGCACCGGGCAGTGGTCCAGAGAAGGCCCCGGGCAGCCACTGCCAGACACCAGTAAACAGAACCACAGGAATACAAGGTATGGTCATTGACCACTCAATCTGTCTGACAGCGGCTCCTCTCGTTACCGACAGCAGCGGCATACGTCTTCTCAACCGCTAAGTGGACATCAGAGACGGAGGCGTCCGTCCCAGGCGATAATAGAAAGGAGCTTTTAATGATTCCCACAGGGGAAATTCAGTTTCAGCTTTACCCAGCTGATGGCTGTTCAGGTGCTTATGATGAACACTCTCGGGGGAGTCGTTAGGGGTCAGGTGTCTTGCTCACGGACACATCAACATGTACTGTATGATGCTGAGCGGCCTTCTGATTCACCAGATGGCCTCTTTGCCCCCTAAGCTAAGTATGGCCGCCCCAGTACCGTGAAGATGACCCCAGAAAGGAGCAATGAGGAAAGAGGCAGAACAAGGTGCTGCTGATGGAAATGAATGGAAGTTTGTTTTTAACATGCTTTTAAAAGTTTCTTTAATAAAAGGTTCTGGTTCTGGTGTCACTCACACACACACACACACACACACACACACACACACACACACACACACACACACACACACACACACACACACACACACACACACACACACACACACACACACACACACACACACACACACACACACACACACACACACACACACACACACACACACACACACACACACACACACACAGGTGCTCGCTCAACACATTGCAATCATTATTCGACACAAGAGGCAGAGGCATTTAGCTCTTAAATGCTACATAGAAAATTAATTAGCATGCAGGAGCTAGATCCACGTTGTTGCATGCATGCTCCACAGTGTGTATACAGTATGTAGACAGCACACCCTTCAACACCCCCCCCCCCCCACCCCCCCACACACACACACAGACACGCACCTGTTCGATGGCGCTCTTGAGCTTGTTCATGTGGCTCTCGAAGAGAGGGAAGTGTGAGAAGAAGAACTCCTGGAAGCGGCTGTTCTCCTCGGGGTCGGGGGAGAGCAGGAAGATCACCCCGATGGCGATCTTCTTCTTGCGGGCGACGCCCAGACTGGGACCCCCGCTCTCGTCTGACATGTTGAAGCTCTCCTCCACAGACCTGGGAAGGGTGGGGGGGGGGGGGGGGGGGGGGGTTAGGGATGGGATGATATGAAAATGTCCTATCATGATTATTGTGACAAAAGAAATTGTGATTTACAATATTATCGCCATAATCAAAATCCATTATCCTGGGGTCGAGCAGGCTATTTTCACAGTATTTATCAGTGGAATCGAGTAAAGAAAAGTCTCAACTCCTACAATTCCAAGTGCTTGTCAGGTTGGGGGTCACCACTACCCAATTCAAATATGTTAACTCATACAGTGCCCCGGGCCACAAGTGGCCGCTAGAGTCGCTCTAGCTTCCGTCGACACTGTCCCAAGTGCCTTGGGATTTCACTCCAGCCAATGCTATGTGGGACGAGAGGAGGAAGCTAGCTGACACGTAGCCAAAATGCTAACCCCTTTAGAAGCCCGATCTAAAGCTATTTCAGTCGCAATAAAACTTTCTCTTTGGGTCTGGGAACACAATCCGGAGAAAATCCTGTCTAAAGATGTGATTTATTATTGGAGTGGGCGGTGCGATGCAGCCGTTAGCGCGACTACGGCCCGTGTATGGCCGAGTGTTGGCCCGGACCATGGATGGACGTTTAGACCGGGGCTTCGTTGAGGCCTCCGATTAAATAATTCATTTTATTAAATATCCCGGACTACTTCGGGATAGGCACCCCGGAATACGTTGCGCCGCCGACAGTATAGTAAGTAAAATATTTATTATTTTACTTACTAAGTAAAATATTATATTTATTTGCTAAGTAAAATAGCAAATAAAATATTGTATTGGATTGAAATAAAGCCGAACTTGTTCGGGATAGGCACAAAAAGGGTTAATATTAGTTTTGGGGGGTCACAGCCAGAAAAGATTGAGAACCACTGGTTCTCAATGGTTGGCAACGCTGAGGAAGGCCTAAGGGCTGAAACGCGTCCGTATACTGTCCATCCATTGAGGTAAATAAAATCATGCAAAAAGGATATTCCTTGAGTGCTGGCGACTACTTCTTTCTCATTAACCACTGGACTAGCCAACACCAATTCGGGTTCTCCTGAATTGCTGTACTCCACACCACATCCTGTCCTGCATCAGGTTCTGAAAATGCCAGACGCCAGAGGATTAACCACTTAACTCATTCTGTGCCTATCCCGAACATGTTCGGCTTTATTTCAATCCAATACAATTTTTTTTTTTATTAATTGACTTACCCTGAGCTGCTTGTAGAGTCGTGGGTGGTCCTGGCTCGTCCTACGCTAGCCAGCTAGCCATTTTACATGGTCCGACGATATATTCCATTAAAAATGGTTTAAAATACATTTTTGAGCCCCCCAATGTTCACTGAATGTTCAGCGCCGCTTCCGGAACGTAGTCCAGTGTGCCTATCCCGAACATGTTCGGCGCTTTTTTAATGAAATGAATAAAATGATCCGAGGCCTTCTGAAGCCTGGGCCTAAATTTTCAAGCCAGTGATCGAAATCCGGGAGCCCCCCGGCCGGCCGTTAGCCGCGAACGTTGCCGCGAATCGCCGCCGAATCCAATGAAAAACCACATCTTTGGAGGCCCATATCTCTGGATTGTGTTTTTAGGGATGTGGCGCGAGGTTTATTTACGGCGAAATCGCCTAAAAATGATCTTTTAAATGACAAAATGCTAATAGCTATTCTGTAGCCATTTTCATCCGGGACCTTTCCATGACGTGCACGAACGTGAGCACGCGCGTCACTGCAACGTGAGTCCCCGGATGCTAATACGCTCGCCTATGGGACAAACCCTGGCATTCTTTGGCGCCCTCTAGGGGCTGGCACTAAAACGGTTAAGCCATTATAGATCTGCTATTCTTTATTTATTTTTTGCTCAATGCCTGTAATAACATGAACCAAAATAGGCATGGCAGGTTGAAAGATTCCACAGTTGAAAAACAATAGTGCAGTATCGTTATTAAGCCATACTGCCTCCTGCACAGCTGCATTTAGGACCTATTGGCTCATATAGTATAGTATGGTGAAGCAGAGATCATAATGGGTGAGGCTGGAAGTTAGAGAGCTGCAAGCCATTGTCAGGGAGACTGACGGGTCTATTCTGAGGCTGATGGCTGCTAGCTGCGTTTACCAGACACATGCATCCTGTCTGCTCTTAAAGCACCGTGGATTTAGACATAGCACCGGTGTGTGTCACATGCCCAGCTGCCTTTCGGAATCCGAGGAAGTCCTCGGGAGGATAAACTTTGAAAAGGGGCCTGGCAGAGAGAGAGAGAGAGAGAGAGAGAGAGAGAGAGAGGCCCTGCACAGGGGAGGGGATGACAAGAGGGGACGGTAACATGACTGAAAGGGAAGAATGACAGTGTGTGTGTGTGTGTGTGTAGTACGTGTCTCACCATCGGGGGAAGACCCCGTTCTCCAGGCTGGTGGTCTGACTTCGAAGCCAGCGGCGCTGGTAGCTGGAGGCACAGCTGCTGGTCAGCGAGGAACCAGGAGACGGGAATGGAGTGATCAGCAAGCTGCTCAGAGAGGCTGCAGAGATGACATGGAGAGATGCAGTGCGGGAGATAGGGATGAGGGGGAAAGACAGAGGGACAAAGGAGGGGAGAGAGGAGAAGGGAAGAGGGGGGGGGGGGGGGGTGACAGGGGAGAGAGAAGAACAAGAGTGCGTCAGACAGCAGGTGTGGAGGGTTACTCACTGAGAATGGTATCCAGCGTACACACACACACACACACACACACACACCAACTCATCCAGCGACTGCAGAACAGGAGGAAACATGGGACTTCATCCCATACACACAGTTTTAACAATTTATTTATGTCTACACTAGGGATGGGACGATAATAGTTATTATCGTATATTATAATCGTATCGTGGAGATTTAATTTATTGTGCAATTGTCTTCCCTGTATAATTGGTAAAACGGACCTGTAAATAACGTTGTCTTTTATTTCACTTTCTACCAAATCTCTTGCCGATCTACTCAAGCTCACAACGCATTGCGAATCATTGTGAGCTTGTAGATCTGCTATTTTTGGCAATGTTCTGCCCCAGAATAATGGATTTTAGGGATATTTTGATTATCGCGATAATATCGTAAATCGCTATTATTCTGGACACAATAATCGTGACATGATATTTTCATATTGTCCCATCCCTACAACACACACACACACACACACACCCCTCTCTCTCAACTCACAGGCTCTATTGGCACAGGCTTTAATATGGGATCCAATATCAGCTATCTAGCTAACGGTCACATGCTGCTGTCGTTGAAGACTACAGCTCTACTGCTACAGCTCAACACCACACAGAACATTACTGCCAATCTAGATCTGTACACACACACACACACACACACACACACACACACACACACACACACACACACACACACACACACACACACACACACACACACACACACACACACACACACACACACACACACACACACACACACACACACACACACACACACACACACACACACACACACACACACACACACACACACACACACGTTGTAGACCATCCCTGACCACAAACCTTTAAGTGTTTTTTGTATCTGAGGTGTGTGGGTGTGTGTGTGTGTGTGTGTGTGTGTGTGTGTGTGTGTGTGTGTGTGTGTGTGTGTGTGTGTTAGATAGAATAGTAGTACTACAGTGCAACTGTAGGGCTGTCATAGTTATGAACTTTTGTCAACATGGAAACGATTATGACGATAATGCAAAATAACTGCGATTATCTCAAATAATTGCGATTAGCATGTAAAGGAAAAAAGTGTCGCCTATACACCAGTTAATAGAAAGAATGTATTAATGCCTAATACAATATAATTGTTTGCTTTCACCACCAACGCTGCTGGCTTTACTGGTATAGTTGACCTGCTTTGAGAAATTAGCAAACAATAAAACAAAAGTAAAATTGAAAGACTTTTCCAGAAAAAGCACAAATAAGCAAACGTATTTTGTGGCTCCAGACAGGTTTTATAATTAATTCTTGTCTCTTTTGATAATCAAGGTTGCCTACCCCTGGATCAGACGATTATGTAATCACAGGCCTATACAACTGCAGTAGAGTAGTGGACTGAGCAGAGGAGGAGGAGGAGAGGAGGCTCAAATTAGAACTTCCATGTAGTAGTGGCAGGATTTGGGAACTGCTATATTTAACGGCATGTGCAACATGTATGTGACCCGGGGACGAGAAAGTGAGATTCCTCTCGCGCCAGCCATGGCGTACGTACGGGGGAGGGCACAGGGCACTGAGGGCAGTTTCCATTGCATAGGGTTTTCCAGAGCTAAAAGGACCCCCGCCCTCCTCTCATGATAGACCAGAGAGGGTACAGAGTGTAATGTATGGAAAATTGTCTGTCTGCGTGTGTGTGCTTGTGTGTGTGTGTGCGTGTGTGTGTGTGCGTGTGTGTGCATTTCAGTCTGAAGTAGGAAAGTCTTGGCTCAGTGCCACGCATGGGGAGAAAAAACAAAAGGGGGCTTGTGTAACAACTCAACGCCGCCCTTGAACAGGAAGTTAAGCTGGACAGACACAAGGGGTCGACCGTGCTGACCCTGGAAGTATTTCCATCTAAACCAATTACTTGCATTATTTATGTGGAACGCAATTAACTTGAGAGAGTGGGGGGGGGGGGCTTAAAATATGTGAGGCAACTTAATTGGCTTTGTTTGAACCAAGGACACATTGAGCTGCGTGTGGAAAATGTGTATAAGACCTCCACCTCAATCTAAAGCTCTCATAGCATTTCTTGGCATAACACGGTTGATCGCAACACTATACGAGAGGGACAAATAATTAGGGATGCACGATTATCAACACCAAAATTGCAATATCGGTATCAGACCATCAAATTAATGTATTGGGTTTTAGCTGATATGCTTGTGTGTTTGTGCATGTATGTGTATGTGTGTGTGGCCAATCCAGGCCTAAAGGACCTCCTTAAGTCTCCTTAACTCACCTGACCTAGCGATGCCACTGTCCCGCTCATCGTACAGCCCTCGGCCCGGCATGTCCATAGGGTTACTGTGACCTGGAGGGACGGACACACAGCAGGTGGGACAAAAGAAAAGACTAGGTGATTTGAGGAAACAAAAGAGGGGTGGCAGGTAGGGCATTCACCAAATATTCGAATATTCGAATATCAAAGTCACTATTCGACATTGTTCACCGAAGTCGAATATTCGCTTTTTTTTTTTGCTTTTTATGTCAATGCCCCTGGTGGATGAATTTGTTGATGCTCTATACCAGGGGTTCTCAAACCTTTTTAGGTTGTGACACCCAAAATAAACATATTTGAATAAACATATTTGAACTGGGGACCCCCATCCTGACAAGCACTTGGAATTGTAGGTATTACATTTAATGTGGCTCGGTTCCACAGGTAAATATTGTGAAAATAGCAGATCTACATGCTCACAACGCCTCGCAACGCGAGGCGTTGTGAGCATGCTGTGAGCATGCTATTTTCACAATGTTCGCCTCTTGCTTGCTTAATATTTGACAGTTTGGACAGTCCTGTCGAATATTCGACTATTCGAATACTTTGAGGTCGAATAATTCGAATACTAAAAATCACTATTCGTGAGTGCCGTAGTGGCAGGTGTGATGACAGACAGGACGAGGGATGAAGGAAGGACCACCATGCAGTAGGTGTGATAGATGTGATTGTGTGCCGGTTGTCTCTACCTAAAAACATCTAATGCCGCCCATCGCTGCCCTCTTCTACACAACGATAACGACATCACATTGATTGTTTTTACTTTATACTGTATTGTACCTTATGCTCTGTTGTCTTCATGTCAGATGATGGCCTGATCACTAGAAATGTATTTTGAGAGAGGGCGAGCTCCAAAAGTGGCATTTGGCATGTGCCACGGCATTTGTTTTTCTTATCAGCCCAAATGGTTCCTAACGCCAGGGCTCGACTAGAAAGACGGCGTCGTGCCGGCGTCGGACGGCGTCAAAAAATGAACCGGGGCAAATTGGGCGTCCGACGCCGGCACCGAACGCAGCGCAACGTCGGCAATGGAGAACCCTTCATTAATTAAAAGGGGAAAATTCCCTGCGTTGACGCTGACGCGACACCCCAAAGCTGCAGTGGAGCCTTGGCTTAACTGATTGCATGGTAGACAATTATGTTTTTGAAAAACAAATCTATACAAGCGCCGCCTGCCCACCACCCAAAAACATAACTTAAAACAAATAACGAAAACAGGAAGGGTCCCCAGGACAAAAGCATAACAATCTGTCCTGCCGGCTGTTCGATGCAACATTACAGTGTAATGTTTTATCAAACTACAACTCCATGTAGTAGTGGCAGGATTTGGGAACCGCTATATTTAACCCGGGGATGAAATGAAAGTGAGAATCCTCTCGGGCCAGCCATTGTGTGGGCACACACAGGGCCGTTTCCATTGCATATGGTTTTCCAGAGCCAAGAACAGGCCCACCCACCTCTCTAGATAGAGCGTGTAGAGAGTGTAATGTATGGGAAAGTGTGTGTTTGTGCTTTTCAAAAGCAGCTAGAAAGGTAGCACCCTAACTGTGGTTAGATTACATTAACCATTTAAGCCTAGTTTAGAAAAGATTCCAACAAGCTTGTCACAATGTGACACATTGTGAGCTTCTAGATCTTTTTTTTTGAATATATAATACAAAGAAAAGTTAGTGACACCATGTTGAAAGTGGTTCAAACAAAAACAAAAACAGGAAGCTAACAACTTGTCCTGGCGGCTGTTTGATGCAACCTGACAGCATGTTGTAATGTCTTGTCATTGTGTTGCCTCATGCTTGCAGGCTTTATACCAGCTGCCGCAGGCTTAAGACTTAACCTCGTACCGCAGACAGTGATATATTGATATCAGTGGGTCTGTTTGTGCGTTGTCAGGTGCCCCTACGCATCAACACTCAGATGAGGGTAAAGGGGTCGCGAACAAATAAATAGACGAGATATATTAAAAGCATATTTTTGGCAAATAAGCCCTCTGATCAACTTACCATTGTACAACAAGAGCACGGCTAAGCCATTTGAACACAGAGTGCGTGCTGTACTGTATTTAGTGTTGTGCAATTGTGCATACAGTATGATTTTGAGGAACAGCTTGACTTGCAGAAAATGTCCTCAACACCACTGGAATGCACCACGACAGGTTGAACAAATAATACCACACAATATTTTAAATGAACAAAATAATGCGTCTATATTATGAAAATAATGTCTGTATTGGTTGGGCGATGATGCAATGACAACCTTTTGCGGAAACCAACCACTTGATGCATAATATATATTTTGTTGTACGACAAAATCAAGATCTATGTCATATTATGAGCTTACAGATGTGTTATCTTGGCTATTTGTGATCAATTTTGAAAATGTCTACCTATAATGACATTTTGCCAGGTTGAAAGAAAGTGTTTAAGACAAGGTTCCCCAATTAGTTTTCCTCAAGGGCCGAATCATGTCTAGGGTACCAAGCCGAGGGCCACAGCATTGCAGGAGGCGACGGTGGCGTTCCCGCTACTACAGTGACAGTTCAGATATCGTCGTTGTCGGGTGAAAATCTTGTATGTCCAAAACCGTTCGTTTTGCATCTATCATTTTAAAAATGATTTAAACTAGTGAAAACAGCCGATCTACAAGCACACAACACCTCGCACCGCGAGGCGTTGTGTGCTTGTAGATCTGCTGTTTTCACTACTTTTGTGAGACGGCCTTGAATGATGAAGCAGGACTTTACTTTGCGAAAGAACGTACACAATTGGAGATACAAGGTTTCCACTTGACAACGACGATATACTAGTGTTGTTGCTGCTCTTATACCACCATTATTACTGGGGCTGGTGGGGGCCTGACAGTAGCCCCCCGGGCCGCAAATGGCTACGTCTATTGGGGAACCCTGGTTTAAGATGTGTTAGGTGGGTTAGCAAACATCTTCCAACTGGGGCCAATTATTCTACAAATGACAAGTGTCCACCAAAACACCTTGTTGAATTACAAGAAACATGGTGCTAATGTTGATAATGTTGCCTCAAAACGTTGTCCTGGCATTGTGGGGTTATGACGAGTTGTTAGCAAGTCAGTGAAGAACAGAGAAAAGGTGCAAGTGAGCAACATAAAGTAAGCAAGCAACCAATACCAGTGACAAGGTCCACACGTGTCCTGTGCCCGTGTTCATGCTATACTTGCAGACCAGAGCCGAGTGAAATACTGAGACTACTTGACCCAGGCTGCACACATGCAACGACTACGATTGACCCAGGGTGCAGACATGCAGTGAAGTCACAAACCACAGCTATTACACACACCACCACTAGTACTAAATACCACTACGGCCAAAAACATGCATGCAGCTGGATGTATAGTCATGGTCTACACAGCCATTACTACCACCGTTACTTACTACCAGAGCTAAAACTTCCATGCGCGCATGGCATGCACGCACACAAGTCAAGGCCAGTTTTTTTTTTTGAGCCAACCTGAAAAGAAAGAGGCACTCTTGATGAGACGCAGAGGGCCCTGTTCAGAGAAGGCCCGTCGAGGGCTGCAGAGCTGGGAGAATCCTGCGCAGCACAAAAAAAAAAAAACACGGGGGAAAGGAATGGAGAGAGGGAGATGGAAGAAACAAACAAAAATAAAAGACATGAACCATGGTTAGTGAAGCAAAGGGGGTGCCAGCACCCGAGTTACTGGGGGCACTTTAAACCGTCAACACGTACCCAAGTTGCACTGAGCAAAATTGGTCAGTCACAGAGACAGACAAGACACTTATGGCTGGAATCGCTCACAGAAAGACAAACAAGTAACAGAAGAGAGCTTTTACCCTTTTTGATTTGAGTGACTAAACCATTGTCTTCTCAGTGAGGATGACAGCTGAGCAAAAGGGGGGGAGGGGGGGTTTAAATCTGCCAGCAGCTCGTAGGGTTAATGTTAGTATCTACTTTCTATACTTTCATTGCTTCGGTTGTCCGAAGACAACTCAACTCGTCTTCACGTGACATTTGCTTATCTCCACCCGTTATGTGCTGTGCACCCAGTCAAAAGGAGTTCCAGGCGGAGAACAGCGGGTGATGGCGCAGGTTAACATACAGCCTGTCGGCCCTCTCATGACCGGTGGTCAGGTTGCGGGCAGACCTCCATTCAGAAACACCCCCACTTAGACACACCCCCATTCAGAAATACCCCCACTGAGGTTAGGGTTGGGTTTAGGTTAGGTTTAGGCGACACCTCCATTTAGAATAATGGGAGTCAATCTTCTGAATGGCAATGTTTCTGAATGGAGATGTGTAACCGGTCAGGTTCCTATACCTTTTTGTGAGATTCAATGGACGAGGATTGCAAGGCAGAGCTGCTGGCAGATTCTTTCAAGCCGGTTTCACATGAAAAGGTTAAGATGCAGAGAAAGGGAGCTAGGGAACTAACAACGGTCGCAATCTCGCCGAGGTTCGAACTGCATTCTAAACTAAAGGGGAATGAAATGGAGCACTGGTACGATTCTAAAGGAAAACGCGGATGCATTGCTGTATTGTTGTTGTGGTTACCTATGTTCCCAAGGAGACCGTTGCCCCCGGTGTTCTGATCGGGACGAAGGGTGTTGGGATCCTGTCCAATGAACTCTAGGCTGTCCTGTAACCTGCCAGAGAGACACAGAGAGAGAGAGAGACAGAGAGAGAGGGGGGGGGGGGCAAAATACATGGGATGTTATTAAGAGGTAGACAGAGACTTCCATAAAGACCGGAGAGAGTGCAAATCAGTAGGAAGTAAAAAGAGAGAGAGTGAGAGAAACAAAAGAGAGGTGTGTGTGTGTGTGTGTGTGTGTGTGTGTGTGTGTGTGTGTGTGTGTGTGTGTGTGTACCAGAGCAACGAGTTCAACCCTTTTCAGACCGTGAACCCAACTGTGAAATCTTATACATTATTAAAAAAAAAAGAAATGTGTGTCAAGCCTAAATATTTTGGCCCTCCTGCCCCCCTGCTGTGACCCACTTATGGGTCATGACCCGGACACAGTTATAAAGACAAGCCACTGTGCTCTGCTGGAGCAGTGTGTGTGTGTGTGTGTGTGTGTGTGTGTGTGTGTGTGTGTGTGTGTGTGTGTGTGTGTGTGTGTGTGTGTGTGTGTGTGTGTGTGTGTGTGTGTGTGTGTGTGTGTGTGTGTGTGTGTGTGTGTGTGTGTGTGTGTGTGTGTGTGTGTGTGTGTGTGTGCGTGCGCGCGCGCGTTTCTGGAGCTCTGCTTACGTGTTGAGGCTGCCGTAGACACTACCTCCAGTCCTGGCTGTAAAGACCTTACTCAGCATCAGCTGAGGTGGAGACCTGATAGGAGGATAGAACACACACAGACAGGGCAAAGATCAGCATGGCATCTGTGCGTGTGCGTGTGTGTGTGTGTGTGCGTGCAGCATGATACGTGCATGTAGTACGCATGTTTGAGAGCTGACACCGTCTTCTCCTCCACTCTTATCCTATCTTTAATTTCATCTCCGTGGTTCATCACCTCACTTGAACTCCTCGCCCCGGTGCAACGCAGTAGTTTGACACCACGAACCGGCATGCACTTAAAACCCTATCATTCCCACCGGACAAGATAAAGATAAAAAATACCTTTCTCAATTGAAGTGGATGGGAGTGGGTACACAACCATTCACTTCAGTTGAGAACGATATTTTTTCTCTTTATCTTGGTGGGAATGAGCCTTTAGACCTGAGGCCGATACTAAATCAGTAGTCATCAAACCTTTTACGTGCCAAGGACCACCAAAATGATATGTATTTGGTTGAACACTTTCAAGATATTTCTGAAGTGTTCTGCAAACTTGTAAATCTGCTATTTTTGAATGTATAAATGGATAAGGTGGTTAGAATCATTGTGTTGCTATTTTAACACACTTTGGTGGGTACTCAAGGACAACTGGGGGTCCCAGGACCCCTTTTCTTTCTTCTGAAAAACATATGATGTTGCTAGCCAAAATCTAAAATAACACTGATGCTTTCCTGGATTGAATGGGTTAAACCCTATTTTAATATTTGGGTGTTCAAAAACAGCTGATCCACAAGCTCATGATTGACATTTTGAGCTTGTAGATCTGCCATTTTTGAAAAAGGTTTGAAAAAGATCTTGAAACATTTCTGTAAAATTCTCTAATCTCTCTCTCTCTATTTAATAGGGACGCTGGGGTTAACAGCTTGTCGGCCTTCTGCAAAACCAATGGATCAGTGAGAGTGCCAGTGAAGTATTCCCTCTACACACTCTTACCTAATTTGGTGGATCTTCAGAGTGGAGCCTTTGTAACTCATTGCCACTGATCCAAACATCATCTCCCCCAGCATGGCCACGTCTGACGAGCACCTCGAACCCTGGAACAAACACGTTCACGTTGATGTCAGAGAGAAACTGCCTGCCGTGTGAACTGTGAAGGTCAATAGACCTGGGGAGGAATATGTCAGTCCGACGTCGAATTACTCTGGCTATGTGGCTATGTATGCGGTTAGGCTTAAAGTTAGAGATAGTGTTAGTAATGGGGAGAGTTGGACAAACACAACGTCAGAGTAATGCACGTCAGAACAAAGCTACGCACCCATAGACCTGCAACAGAGACATTCTGTCTCTCGCCCTCAGATCCCTGTAGTACAGACGATCGGCCCATTTGGTCTGATCCTAATTCCGAATCCTACCACAGCTAACCAATATTTTTGACTGATATTTTGCAACCCCAAAAAAGCAACATTTTCTAATCAATTTTAAAACTTTCATATTTGATTAAAAAAAATCTATTTCACATTTGACTTAAAAGCAAGTCCAATGAGGTAAAACAAACGCTTGCTTTGAGTGAGAGGACAATTGGGTTTACTGCTCTATACAGTATGTAACGTGTTTTGAGACAACCTGTTGTTACTCAGCACCATAAGAAAACTGAACAAAGTCTTATTCCAAAATGTTCAAAAATTGACGGTCTACAAGCTCACAATGTTGTGAGCTTGTAAACGCCCAACACACATTGGTCTGACTCCACAGTACATGTGCATTGTGTGCATGCATGACACTGTGGGCTCTATTATGATCCAGGTCTTATGCCTTATGCCTTAACTTCTTTGCCTTTTTTTACTATATAGACATATTTTTTTTTATTATTTCAAATAGATGACCTGCAAGTTCACAACGTGCAGATGTAGATCAGCATTTGAAGTATTTAAAAATGTTTTTCAAAATAGTAAAAAAAAGGCAAAGAAGTTAAGGCATAAGGCATAAGACCTGGATCATAATAGAGCCCTTTGTGTTTAATGCATATATCAGGTACGTGTGGCTCCCCGCACATATATACAGTCAGTGGGGGTTACCTTAGCATTAAATTAAAATAAAATAAAATCTCATTATGTCCTAATGTGCCATTTGAGAAAATGTGAGAAAGGAGCACCTCGACACGTCATAGATGCTTCAGCTTCTTCAGAAATTGCTAATTTGACCACTTCTCTATTCATATTAAAATAAGCATCTACTTTTGTTGCGCAACATGCATTCATAGAAGACATTGTGACTTCTATGGAATCGAAATGACAGAAATCAGCCGTAGTGACTTAAAACATTAATCCATGCGTTGTTATATTATTACTATTGAATAACAGATTTAAACAAAAGAATGCTAAAAGTATAACCAAGGTAAGCCTTCAGGGCTCGTTTCCATTAAGGTCCTGTGTATTCAATTCATCCAGACTTTTAAAGACAAACAATATGTACGATATGATATGTACACTAAACAGTTGGGGGGGGGGGGCTGTTACAATTTGTAGACACCTGTAAGTGCTCTTTTAGAGCAGGGGTCTTCAACAGGGGGTCCGGGACCCCTAGGGGGTCCCCAGAGTTACTACAGGGGGTCCTCCAAATCATTGTGTGATAGGAACTTGTTTTTTTCCCCTTTCTTATATTAACCACTTGAACCCTAGCATTCATATTCTGAGAACTTACCAAAAATTGCCGATCTACAAGCTCACAACGCCTCGCAGCTATTTTCAGCAAAGAGCTTTGGAGGGGGAAAAGAGCAGACTAAGTACAGTGAAAGGTCAAGTTTATTAAGTATTGACCGTTCAAGTAGTTAAATATCTGCCAACACACCTTAACATGAATCCAAAATACACTGTTGATCGTGCTGTCAAACAATGAAACTATGAACACATTGTGGGGGTCCCTGCTCCATCTCTCTCTCAACTAAGGGGTCCTTGGCCTGAAAACGTTGAAGACCCCCGTTTCAGAGCGGTTTAGAAGGAGGGTTTTACATGCCTGTCGGCAGGGCATTCATTCCACAACATTCATAGCAGTACCTGGAAGCGGAGGCCCGGCTCCTTATTGCTTTCCCGCGACTCGGAGGTGCAGGAGGAGGAGGAGAAACTGTCCAGGGAGCTGCTACTGCCCCCTGTAGGACGCAGCTGGCAGCACTTCCCAAACATCTTCACCTGGCCCTCGCTGCACATCCTCTGAACAGCAGCCATGAAACACACAGAGAGGCACGTTAAACCACTGCTACTCAACAAGGTTATGTCTAGGGATGGGACGATAAGCGATATTATCATTTATCGTGATAAAAAACACGATAATCATATTGTGGAGATTTACCGTAATTGCCGGACTATAAGCCACGGCTTTTTTCCCATGTTTTGAACCCTGCGGCTTATACAACGGTGCGGCTTATATAAAGATTTTTACAGCAAACGGCCAGTTAGCTAGTTTTACAATGGTCTTTAACAAGGATTTATATATAGATTTGTACAGCTAACAGCCACCAGGGGCGCTCTAGCGGGAAGCAGGAAGGACACCTGTCACCTAGTCAGGTGCGGCTTATATATGTAAAAATTAGTTTTTTGTTCTAAATGTAGCTGGTGCGGCTTATATTCAGGTGCGGCTTATAGCCCAGCAATTAAGGTAACTTATCCTGAAATCGTCCTCTTTCATGCACTGGGATCAATTCACCTTTTATTTGCAGAGCTGCATATTCAGTACCACTTAAACCCTCTATTGGTAAAACGTACTTATAATATACGTACTTGATACAGTACTTGATACACTCTCTATCAAATCTCTTTGCCAGAAATAGCCAATCTACAAGCTCACAAGCTTGTGTGAGCTTGTGTGAGCTTTACCTAAAGTAAACCTGTTTTCTGTTAACCTTTTTCTGTCACCCACAGTAAACCAGTTTCCATTTAACTTTTATGTAATCCCAAAAGTCCATTGAGTTCAACAGATGTTTTCTGTAACCTTTTCTACAACTCCAAAACCCCCAAGGTCCATTGAATTCAATGGAACGTTTCTGTCCCTTTTCTGATTGGACAATAGCATGTCCAATCAGACAGGATTGGTCATGCTTCACTTCACAATATCTAATATAAATGGTAAGATGGAATTCCGTTCCCACCAGTGGATTCCTTGCGACTCGCGCCAGTGCAACCATGTACTGTATATATACAGAATGTACTATATATGCACACTGGCAACCCCCAAATTTCACTTTAAAATTCCAACTTGCAAGTTCAAATGAACAGGACATGGCAGCAACACACACTGTGACTATATTTATAAACAGGGTGCAGACCTATGCCCTTCTGTTTTTTACCTTAGGTGTGACATAACATTCTGGCATTTCATCGAGATACAAAGTCAAGACAATCCTGGAGACCAGCAGCCGTATCGCCACTCTCACACACAATAATATTCTACTGTTATGAAATAGGAGCGAATGTGACATTGTTATCGTCTCCAGTCTGACCTGCCTTTTGAGAACCTTTTTTAGTTTTTTTGCCAGAGCAAATAGAACCCAGCCCAGAGGCACGTCGGTAAACAGCCAACTAAGAGCAGTGAACTCTCAATCAAGCCCATGTGTCATGTGCTTTCTTAACTTGGCACCAGATTGAAATGGAATGCATTTGGAGAGGAGAGGGGAGGGGTGGGGTGGGGAGGGGGATGTGCGTTTGGCGAGCTTAGCTGGGCTTTTGGTAATGGCCCACATCAAACAACTGTCAGTGTGTGTGTGTGTGTGTGTGTGTGTGTGTGTGTGTGTGTGTGTGTGTGTGAGGGTCGAGAAGGGTGGAGGGGAGACAGAAAGATGGAGAGACAGTGAGAGAATGTGTGTGTGTGTGTGTGTGTGTGTGTGTGTGTGTGTGTGTGTGTGTGTGTGTGTGTGTGTGTGTGTATCCACTGCACTGCGGCCAAAGCCTGCTACAGTGTCGTATATACAAAAGGGCAGGAGCATGTGACTGTCAGTCATATGACTTCCCCTGGAACTCGTGAGCTAACAGCACAGCACTGCAATCACTCCCTCCCTCCCTCCGCTACTCCAACTTCCCTCTCTCTTTTCACCACCGAACCCTCCATCTCTCTGTTCCTCCCCTCTTGTCCTCACCATCTCTTTTTCTCATTCATCGCTCTATTCTTTTATTGCAGCGCTTCTCTTCTTTGGCTACTTTTCGCCTCTCTCTCTCTCTCTCTCTCTCCCACTGCCTCCCTGCTTGCTCGTTCGCTCTCAAAAGGCGAAACAAAATCTCTCCGGGTTAGAGGGGAGGGGGGGAAGAGAGAGAAAGAGAGCCGTCATGTGATAGAAGTCACAGTAGCTGGCTAAGCCCTAAACCATGCAGAATGTGCTGAATGCACTGGCAATGACCCATACACACAGTCACACACACACACACACACACACACACACACACACACACACACACACACACACACACACACACACACACACACACACACACACACACACACACACACACACACACACACACACACACACACACACACACACACACACACACACACACACACACACACACACACACACACGCTGCAAAGCCCCTCATATTGCATTTCTATATGTGGCCCCTGGGTCTAATGCGGAAGATAAATCTACATGTTTATGAGCACTAAGGTTTTAACAGAAACACAGCTTCTATTTTCCACCCTGTGCGGACGTGAGTGAGTGCATGTGTGCGTTTGTGTATGTGTGAGAGAGAGGGAGGGAGAGAGAGAGTGTGCGGGGGGAGGGGGTGAAGATGAAAAGATGGACACCAGAAGAAGTTGTGGCATGGCAATGAGGGCAAAAGCAGAGAGAGAGAGAGAGAGAGAGAGAGAGAGAGAGAGAGAGAGAGAGAGAGAGAGAGAGAGAGAGAGAGAGAGAGAGAGAGAGAGAGAATATAGTCAGAGACAGGCTGATTAATGACAGAGACAGTAAGAGGAGAGAGAAAGATTGATTGATTGAAAATGTTATTAGACAAAAACGGAGAACAGTACAAGTCTAGTCAATACAATAGAAATGTACTTAAGTACAGTTAAACACCCTGCGTAAAAGGAACATCCCAAATAAGTCCTTACAGACTTTTTTACGTTGTAAGTCCTTGGTATTCAATTCATGGACAAAGAGAGAGGAGTGAGAGAAAGAAAGAGACAGACAGACAGACAGACAGACAGACAGACAGACAGACAGACAGACAGACAGACAGACAGACAGACAGACAGACAGACAGACAGACAGACAGACAGACAGACAGACAGACAGACAGACAGACAGACAGACAGACAGACAGACAGACAGACAGACAGACAGACAGACAGACAGACAGACAGACAGACAGTGAGAGGTAAAGAGAGAACAGGCAGAGCAGAGACAGCACATTAGCAGAGATGTACAGAGTGTGTCAGAGAGAGAGAGAGATGAACTGGCAGGAAGCTGCAGGATTGACAACGGTTCGGACAACACAGTGTATTAAGCCTGATTTAAATACTTAGTTGCGGCCCAGTGTCACGTGCCAATAAGCAGATCTCCAATAGCCTAGCTCAGCTAGACAATCCACCCATGTTAAAACAAGGAGGGGATGTATATACTGCAGTTAGTCAGATGCATTTAGTATATAGTCTGGCCAAGCCAGGCTAGATCTCCAAGCTCACATCATGCCGCAACACTTGCAGATTGGCTATTGCTGCACAGTATACTGGGATCAATTGACTTTTTTACTGTTACTGTACATGAACATATTATTTGTAGATAGATAGATCCATCAAAAGGATGAACACAGAAAAGCTTGAGGGCTAATTAGAGTGGTTGTTATAGGCAAAACACTATTGTATTGCCAGCAAAGTATTAACCTTTGCACAACAGAAAAGAGAAGCCTTTTCACGCTTCACACTGTTGACATGCTTCACATGACATCACAATATATAATATAAATGGTAAGACGGAATTAATTTCTCAGTGGATTCCTCACGACTTGCGTCAGTGCAACCACACTTGCAATTTCGCAGAATTGCACCTTTACAGTTTCCATTATGGTCCACCTGAAGCGTTTTAAAACCATGCATCAGGAGACATGATCTACCAATAAAGAGTCAGACACACACACACACACAGAGAATGACATGCTCGTCATGTGAGGGTGAAAGAATGCTGCTTCCACATGTGCTGTCAGCTGATGCTATTATTATTGGAGATAAGAGCTCCAGAACAAACCGGTCAGGGTCCTCACTCACCTACAGTACATACACTCAAGCAAAAAAGAAAAGAAAGGAGAAAAAAAATAGGTGATGCAACAGAAAAGGAAAAAAAATAAAATAATAATGAATCATGTGGATCTCGAGACCCACATGGGAACAGTGTGAACACTTGAACCCATGCACTCGAACCCGCAGCCTCGTGATCTTCTATCACATTTGATCGTTTCCTCTCCTCTTCGCTCCCCCTACATCTTTCCAAATCGCGTTCCATGTTCGAGTTTTTCTATATTACATACAGTACAGTGCTTGTATCAATTAATGCGTTCTATGTGTGTTGCAGTGCAGAACAACTGCATAACAGAGGGTTTCCTGGTATCCGGGGGGAGGGGACATTTATTTTGTCAGATGGCTACCAAGAGTGCAGGGGAAGGAGCTGTTAGGGCAGGGGTCTTCAACGTTTTCAGGCCAGGGACCCCTTAGTTGAGAGAGAGATGAAGTAGGGACCCCCACGACCTTTTCACAGATTCCATATAGTTTCATCGTTTGACAGCACAATCATCAGTGTATTTTGGATTCATGTCAATTTGTGTTTTCAGATACTGTATTTAACCGCTTGAACCGTCAATACTTAATAAACTTTCACTCTGTACTTATTCTGCTCTTTTCCCCCTCCACACCAAACGTCTTTGCCAAAAATAGCCGATCTACAAGCTGCGAGGCGCTGTGAGGTGTTGTGAGCTTGTAGATCTGCTATTTTTGGCTAAAGTTCTCCGAATATGGACGTTAGGGTTCAAGTGGTTAATATAAAAAAGGAGAAAAAAGGTTTCTATCACAAAAAGATTTGAAGGACCCCCTCTAGAAACTCTGAGGACTCCCTAGGGGTCCCGGACTCCCTGTTGAAAACCCCTGTGTTAGGGGTTAAGCGTCTTGCTCAGGGACACTTCGACAGGTACGTACGTTGGGCGAGCCGGGAGTTGAAACCCCTCTCTACAGTGCACTCAGCAAAGACTGCAGCCACACTGAGCCAGTGAACTTGGCTTGGCTTGTCGCTCTCTGCTGCCATCTAATAAACCAGGCGGGGGGTCACGAACATTGAGAAGAGGATAACACGACTCACCGTTATGGGGGTTTCCTCGGCGCCCCTCTTTTTGTTGGCGTTGGAGTCGAAGAGGACATTCCGGCCCCGTCGCTCGCAGTCTTGGTATACGATCAAGCGGATCTGACTGGCATCCAGCTGGGGCGTAGGCCAGCTACACAAGGTGGATGGAGGGATGGACCAGAGAGAGATGGAGGTCCGGTGGAAAGGTGATGGAGAGAGAGAGAGAGAGAGAGAGAGAGAGAGAGACAGAGAGAGATGACATTAGTACATTTGTGCAAAAGTTGTGAGAAGTCAACTCAAGACACCGACAGAGAGGTAGAAACAAAGGGGAAAGAAAGGAGCAGAAAGAAACGTTAAGCTGGTTGCACACTGCTGCGTTTTTTTCGTTGCTTTTTGGAAATCCAAAATCCGCAAAGAAAAAACGTTTTTCTGGCAAAATTGAAAAAGTAGTCGATAAATAATCAACAGTTACAGCCCTTTACACCTGCAGTAAGGATACATTAAAGCCACTACTAGAATATTCTCCAAATCGCTGCATTTCTGCATACTTCACTCGCTAGTAGTCGATACTAGTTGCAGAAAATATGATTCCAGTAACAAAACACCAAACAGGAATGCAACATACCACTTCCAGTTATTCGAGTATTTTTAAGAAGTGCACAAAGCACAGAACAATCCAACCTGTAACTTTTACACTCAACAATAAACAACCACAACCATTGGACAATGGACAAGACAACTGACATAGGGATGGGACGATAAGCGATATTATCGTTTATCGTGAAAAAAAAAACACTCATGATAATTGTATCGTGGAGATTTAATTTATCGTGATATCGTTCTCCGTCATGCACTGTGATCAATACACCTTTTATTTGCCGAGCTGCATATCCGGTACCACTTAAACCCTCTATAATTGGTAAAAGTTACTTATAAAAAATAATAAAAAAATAGCTGAACTACAAGCTCAAAACGTGTTGACACGTTGTGAGCTTGTAGATCTGTTATTTTTTGGCAAATGTTCCGCCCCAGGATAATGGATTTTGATTATTGCAATAATATCGTAAATCGCAATTTCTTTTGTCACAATAATCATGACATGAAACTTTCATATCGTCCCATCCCTAAACTAACATCCAGTTGTTTCTCCAATACAGACGAAATCTTGCTTTGTTTTTTGACCTGACTTGTAGTACTATTCGATTTCAGGTGTTATTGTTGTTTATATTAGTGCAATACACCAGTGAGACATAGGATAGCGCTATTAAAAGCCCTCGGTATTGTGTTGTAGCGTCAGTGCCAACGTTGTGGGTGTCTAAATGGAATGAGGGACACACAGGAACATAAGCATAAGGGTGTGAGGGGTACGGTTGTAATAAGCTTGTAATAAGCTCGCAGCAGCGGTAAGCATGGCAGTGCCAACAGTCGTGTCGTGGCTGGCGTTCCTCTTGCTCATACCACAGCCACTGGGGAGGCACCCAGGATCAGTGCACTGCCCACTCACCACCACTGTGACGGGTGGCTATTACTAGCAAAGGCAGAACTAGCCGTGTGGAACAATTAAAACAACAAGACACAAAATGACTAGTTGGGGGACACAGAAAGGGACTGTTGAGTGTTTACAGCCCTAGTGCTGCAGAATGACTATCAAATGAAAAGTATTATATGGTTGCTGTCGGGCAGAAACCTTGTATTTACCCATATTTTTCAACTACGTTGTATGACTGTTGTATGACGGTGTTAGGAGAAAAGGTAGCAAAAATAGCTGATGTACAAGCTCTTGTGTGAGCTTGTAGATCTGCTATTTTCACTACTTAAAAGAAGAATATATTGTAATAATATTGTAAGATTATTGCCTATAATGACATACCCAACATATAGCCATCAGGTTGAAAGTGATAAGCCCTGTAATGCGGGTGTTATAAAGTAGTGAAAAGTAGTGAAAATAGCAGATCTACAAGCACACAACGCCTCGCATTGTGTGCTGTGCTTGTAGATATTTTCACTATTTTAAATAATTTATGAAATAATAACAAAAAGGCGAAGGTTTCCACCTGACAGCGATGAGATGTTAGGTGAGATCAATAGCATTGGTAAAAATTGGTCAATAGCATGGGAGAAGCTCTGCACTGTGTTGAGTGTGTTCAGATGGCAAGCAACCGCCAACCAGCCACTAAACTTCTCTTTGGACCGTTTTATCCACCAGATTGCTAGCTAGAGTGCCAAATGCAGTCATTAGACACTAGACAGCAGGACAGATCACAATGTCCAGGACCTTTCGACTTGTAAACAGAGTTCGGCTAAAAGTAAACCTAAGTAAGTAGATGGAGATAGATCGGTAATTTGTTTTTTTGTTTTTTTGTTCTAATAGCAGTCCTTAGCTCTACCTGCATGGGTCATTTTCTGAGCAACCTATTCTGTGCCAGCTCACTTCTGATTGGCAGGAGGGAGTTACCGCAGGGCGTTGTCACAATGTCACATATTAATCACGGAACGTCTTCTAGGAAAAAGGGGCATCAAACGACAAGGATTAGCTAAATAAATACCTGCTGCTGCCGTGGAACCACTTCTTTCGCAGGGCTCTGGCACACTGCCATGCATTTGGGGAAAACAAGACTCCCTGCTTGAGTTATTAGAAGCTTAGAAAAAGACACTGGGGAGTGGGGACGACCGACAGAGGATTTCTCTCTAGTCTGGGGGGCAGACGGGCCATGCAGATGGACACTGAATGAACCCCTAAATATAGCAATTTATTGGGGGGAGGGAGGGCGCAGGAGCCTCACATAAGGCCAGTGTTTATAGGCAAAGGGTTAGGGGCCTGGCATGCGACGAGAACAGCTAAGTATACTGCACTCTCGCTCACACACACACACACACACACACACATACAGACAGCATTTGAGTTTTATGCGTTACTTAAGCTTAACAGTGCAGGGAACACCAGTATGTGTGATGGCATGCTTGTGTAAGCATGTACAGTACTATGTGACCTAGCATTTACCAAACACATTCCTAGAAGCTATAAACTACAACCTCTGTGTCCTATTATGATTGAAAACCCAGAGGTTCAATCAACATCATTCACATGCAGACACAAAATCATAAGAAAATAGAATGGACAGTACAGCAGCACATTTCACTCGAGTGGCAGGATATCTCTTCAGTCCGAATTTCTCAGAGACAAATATTAGATTGTAATATAAACCGTTAGCAATACCGTGATGTTTGGCCATATCGCCCACTCTTACAAGGCAGTGACTGAAGAATATAAACATCTTTTTAAACACACACACACACACACACACACACACACACACACACACACACACACACACACACACACACACACACACACACACACACACACACACACACACACACACACACACACACACACTTAATAATTTATTTATGTTCACATTTGACAAGAAAACATCTTGAACACAAAATACTGGTAGATGCACTCATCAAGTTCAGAATGTCTTTGATACTGTATGTCTAGTCTTAGTCTATGGATTGGATACAAGAAGCAGCGTCTCCTCCATATGTGGCGGCTGCCTATTATCACGGATATTGAGAATAATTTTACCAATGCTTTGGCTTTTGGCTTGGGAATTCCTGCCGTCTGCAAACCCCTTGCGACTAGTCTTACAGTTGTACCCAAGTTGTTCAATCTCATTTTTGAGAAGTTGGTATTTTAGAACCTTAGCAAGGAATGCCTCTTCCAGACAATAGTCAAACGTACAGCCTACTCACATGTTTAGACAGCTCCCCATAGGTCCTAATGGACCTAGCCTAGGCCAGGCATCAGTGACTTTGGCTTTGGGGCAGGCAGTGATTTTTTTTGTTTGTTGCTAGAACACAAAGAGCGTTTGTTTAACACAGACAGAGCCTATAGGCTGCAGGCTGGGTCTTGAAAGACCAGCTCGTCTCTCAGGAGGATTCAATCTGCCAATGCAAATGTCAGGAATATTCCCTGGTGCCACTTAAGTTTGAACTGAAACTGGGGGAGGTTTTAATGCGTACGTGTGTCCACTAAAGAAGGGGGAAACTGTCCCCCCTCCGGGCACCGATCCCAGTAGGGGACCCAGCCCATATTACTGACCTCCATCACTGAATGCACTGCATGATGTAATGCACTGGCCCACATACAGTACTCAGTAATGAGATCAAATTACATTGTACAGAACGGACCAGAGCCCTGCATACCACTTGACTTATGTATCGAGAAGACCTTTCTCAAGTGTTTCAGCATGACCTGGTATCAACGCCATAGAAACAATTACGTGAGGAATTTACAACCGCTCTGGCTGCCTCTAACGGCTACTGTTCAGTGTTGGGCGGATTGATAAAATAGTTTCACACCAGGACACAAACTCATCATGAGGTTCTACTCTAGTGTTGGGACAATATGAAAATGTCATATCACGATTATTGTGACAAAACAAATTTACGATATTATCACGATAATCAAAATCCATTCGCTTGGGGCGGAACATCTGCCAAAAAATAGCAGATCTACAACTCACAACGCGTCGCATCGCGACGTGTTGTGAGCTTGTAGATCGGCTATTTTTTGCCAAAGACATTTGAGAGTGAAAAAAAAAATGTATCAAGGGTTTAAGTGTACCAGATATGCAGCCCGGCAAATAAAAGGTGAATTGATCCCAATGCATGACGGAGGACAATATCACGATAAATTAAATCTCCACGATACGATTATCATGAGTGTTTTTTATCATGATAAACGATAATATTGCGTATCGTCCCATCCCAGTTCCACTCAACTCAAATCCATCACTGTAGTTTTTCTTACCAGCAGGAAACAATCCTAGAGCCTAACTTGATTATCACGTTAAAACCGACGTCGTATTTTGGGTATATGATTATAGGCAAAACCTTTCAATAAATTATGAAAAAGGTTGACGTACAACCTCACAATGTGTTCTGTTGTGATGTGGCGTCGTTGTGACTTTGTATATTGTCTAGTTTTGCTATTCGTTGGATGACAAAGAAGTACTGTAAGTAAGGTATATTCTGTGCTGTTAACTAAAGTTTATTTGATTTTATTGTTTTACTCAATGTTTATCTCAATACGTCTCATCTGTCTATGCTGATGTCTAGACTAGTCTAATCTAGCATAGTGGTGTATTGTTTTACTGTGGATTTTATGGAGTTTTTATGTCTGGATCACCAATGTTCCACTATATGGGATAATAAAGTTGATCTGAAGTGTGAATGAAGTCTGTCATTTAGGTGAGGCCTAGGCACCTGGCGGTACAGATTAAATCGAATCATAATATTATCCAAATACCTTGATATCAATATTGTGATGATATTCCTGGGATGAGTTCTTTCACAGATATTTAAACAATGAGATTTTTGATAAATAATCTTCAGTCATGTTTATATAATAATGAAGTGGGTATATCACGATGGTATGATATCCAAAATCTCAGACAATAGTAATCACATATCATAATATACTGTAGCTGTACCACAATGTTGCCCTAATGTAGGGTTCCCCTTCCCTAGTCTATTCTATGAAAACACCGACAGGTTTTGAGTGGGTACAGTACGGATGAAATGCTCGAGACAGACTGTGAAGTCATGGTGCTGCTCCACAGGTCAGATAAGAGTGGAGCAGTTATGGGACTTTGTAACACAGACCGACAATTAACGTTACATGAGAAGAAGAGAGAGGAGAGGAGAGAAAGAGGAGGGAAAGAGGAGATGACAGAGAGAAACCCCATCGAGAAACAGCAACAAAAAGTTAAAATGGAAGCTGCAATCTGTACTTTTCGTGTCTTACACTGGAATCGAACCTGGGTCTGCCCCGTGGGAGACCAACTTTTGGCTGTTCTTCCCAGCCCACACAATGTTTGGAATCCATGATTTGAGGTATTTTGTTTTGTTCAAAACAAAATGCAGGCCACTCCTGCAAACTTTGGAAGCCAATCTTAGCCAATCAGGATGGAATATAAAAAAATCTGACTGATCCGTCTTGATCACATGACAATAGATAATGTGTACAGAGATTGCTGTGATGTTTCGACAAAATCTGTAGGAGTAATGTGTTTTGGAAACATCGGCCTCCTGGTGGCGCTATAACAGGCAGATGTGGAAAAACATTGGGGCAGAGGTTCTTCCTTGGCCTTCAGAGAGTGTGCATGCAAAGTTTCACGCCATCGAACAACGTATGTATGTGCCGGAGATTAGCTGCTCACAGACAGACACACGGACGGACAGGGAAGAAATTATGTCTCGGAGACAATAATTAATTAAAAATCTAAATGAAAGACAAAATGTCCAAATATCAGGGATGGGTCCAAAAATGGCAGATAAACGAAAGAGTAACAAAACTAGGAAAAAAAAAGAAAAGAAAAAGAAACAACATCCGAGTTGAAAACGAGTTGACAAAATATAAAGAGAACTAAAACCTGGAGCTGATATAGAAAGACACACTGAAAGAAGAACGTTGGCGAGAAGAGGAGAAGAGGAGGAAGTGTCATGTGGACCGCCACAGTGTCGAGGGGAGAGTCATTCATAAAAGCAGCACATGACTTCATGACTGTTACTTGTACTGCTTTGACCTCCACTGTGTACTGCGAAACCACTCCCAATGTACCTCTAAAGAACCGCACACACGTTTCCTTGAAGAGAACGCCTAATAGACGGAAAGCCAGAGTAGCAGTGACTTCATTACATACAAGAACGAGGAGGATGCTAACAAATTGAGGTATTAATTATGTTCACCTTGTCCTTTAACAAAAGGCTCTTTCACTATAGGAAATCTTGTTAAAACATGCCTTTGTTTTGGTCTAAACCGCTTCTTTCGTCTTTGTCGAACAGTTAAATTGTTAGCTAAATAGAGACATAGACAAGGTTGTCTAATGAAAAAACTGAAAGTGCCCTGCGTAACAAGCCTTCTAATCCACACGTACGCTCTAATCCATATTACATAACTTAACACTAAAGACTTGATCAATGTGTGACTACAGCCAGCATCACCTTGTGCAGAAAAACCACCAACGTGCTCCATTCAAACCCGTCCTCACAGACAAACACACACTTTAGCCTTATCGCTAGTTTGGTCCAGAATTGTGAAAACACAAAGTTAGCCTAAATTAAATGACAAAGCCAACGTCAGCCCTAATACCCGCCTCTAAGTAGCACCATCAATCCCCCTTTAAGCAAGCACCGTCCGTCATGCCCACTTGTAAGCACACGCGCACACACACATACACATATGCACACACACACACCGTGGTTAAATATTACCGGCTCCTACCTGGGCATCATTGTGTGCTTCTGCCAGTCTTTCCCCGGGCTTCTCTGTCCCTCGCCCTCTCTCTCTCCCTCTCTCTCTCTCTCTCTCTCTCTCCCTCTCTCTCCTGTCTTTCTCTCTGCCAAAGCAGGGGCTAAGAATAGCGGTGAACTAAATTCACACAACAACATGAGACTGTCAGGTGATCGGTTGGAGCACTGCTGTGTGTGTGTGTGTGTGTGTGTGTGTGTGTGTGTGTGTGTGTGTGTGTGTGTGTGTGTGTGTGTGTGTGTGTGTGTCAGCGTGAGAGGCTGACCAGGGCTGGTCTCCCTCTGCTCCTCCTGGGACAACAGACAGCTCAGACTCAAACGGGGCAGGAGGCCACTTCCAAGACAGGTTGGACGCCACGACGTGCACAGAATTTAAATTACGGTCGATAGCAGACCCCGTGTCCTGGCTGCTAGTACCAGTCTTCTACCTCTATTAATTTGTTACTGTTCGACTATTAACAGAAGGTCTTTCTTTTCCTTTTCATAAATTCTTCCCCTCTTTGGAAAACACCGTAGTTTCTATTGATCATTTCTATTGTACAATCTACAATTCTGAGCAGCACTGCATCAGTCTGACTCATCAGTTGATAACTTGAAAAAAAAAAAAAAAACATCTTCTGTATATTGCCAAAACTAGTAACCAATGTGAAAATGAGATTTTTTTTTTCCCCCTCCTTTGATGCACTGCAATAAACTATGGTGCCGCAAATAGCCGCCAGCATGTACTGAAATGATAGTTTACCCATCTGTGGTTAATTGATTAAGGTGCTGTAATAGACGTCATGAGTCACAAGTCAGATAAGCCCCTTCTCCACTACAGGGTCGAACCAGAACCAGAACCAGAACTTTCCAGAACTAAGAACTTTCAAGAACCTGTGAAGTTCAGCTTACGCTTCCATATAACCAGATCCAAGCAGGAAGGTCCCAAAAAAAGAGCAGCAGCACTGCTGGCCCCGCCCATACGTAGGTTCCCAGAACTCAAGCTTAGTACTACTACTACATCAAGAGCAGGTTCCCAGGCAGAACCTTGTCTGAAACCGGCCTGTGTGCTATGGAAACAAAACCAGAACCAAAAAAAATAGGTTCAGGTTCTGGAAAGTTCTGGTTCCGCCTTGTAGTGGAAAAGGGGCTTTAGACTCACATCAGGAACAACATCAATGTAGTTCCTTCTTAATGATAGTCGCATCAGTGAACTGCCAGTGCAACACATGTGCCAAGTGTACAGTGTGCGACAGTGTGCGTGCGTGCATGTCCGTGTGTGCATCTGCATTAAGTGTGTTTCAGTTACTGGGCTTCCAGTCACACCATAGCATTGTTTATTTTGTATTTTCTTAGCCACAACAGAGCGCGTGCAGTGGAGAGCGACGGGACGGGGTGAGAGATATGTTACAAGCTCATTTCACACGCAGCCTCCAGGATACAGTAGTCACAACAATCTAAATAAAGCCAGGACAGGTGAGTGTTTTTATTCTTTTTTATTGAAGGGATGGAAAGACGTCTCCACGCAATCTGCGCTGCCCGCTGACTGCACACCACGGCAACCACAGATAAATGCTATCATATCCCGTGCACTTCCATCCCCTACAAACCAAGCACTCACCCAATGCCTCATCACTAGCCATGTAACAATTATTACATAATCTGATTAATAATTATTTCAGCTAAACTCTAGTCAGTGTTACTTTTGTAGACTAAAACCATGACGACCATCGAGTACCTTTTTTTTCAAAGACGAAAAAAACGTCTGCTGGACACCAAGGATCTCCTGTTAAAAAGAAGAGAACGTGCCCAGTCTGGGGCAGCTGTCGCAGGTTCGAGTACCGATCGTGACGACGTGTGACTCCCCGTCTCCCTCCCCATTTCCTGTCTATGTAATATACTAGTCCTGTGCCCAGGTGTGTGCGATGAGGGATTAAATATAGGAGTCTCAGAAGTAATGTTGGAGAACCCAATTCTGCCCCGTTGGGCAGAATAGTCACCATCGATGTCCAGTTGTGCAATAACCGTTGTATTCATCTGTCTGGCTGGCACTCTTTTATGCCGATATATGGTGTTCCGTGTCCAGGCCAGTCTGTGATGTCATCTCCAAATTTGGGCACTGTAGTGATGTAAACTGTAAACTGTGATGTCAGTCAGTGATGTCAGTAGGGCTTTGTTGATGTCAGTTGGGCACTGTTACCATGGTGGCAAGGGCGACACTGTTTACTATGATGTCAGCATGCAGACAGACGGTCAGATAGACAGACGTTAGGTAAATTAATAGTTAGAAATATACTATCAAACATTGCAGTCTCAAAGGATTGCCTGCTTTTGAAAGGTAAAAACACCTTATCCACCCGTTTACGCGAGAATTTACTGTAGCATTATGTGTGGCACACATCCGGAGAACAGCTGACATACAAGCGCACGTCGCAGATGCAACCGTTGTGAGCTTGTAGGATCGCACTCGGCTATGACGCCGGAACTGCCGCACACCTTCTGCGCAATGCACGATGGGACGTTGGAAAGTTGTGGATAAGAGACAATAATGCTACACGGGCAGAAAACGAGACCCCACTCACACTGGGAACACTGACACTCCCTGGTAAGGCCTGTCGAGCGTGGCTGGATCACACTTTTCTGCCGGGTGAAAGAAAACACCTGCCACTCAACCACACCTCGATTCACATGGATACAAGGACAGATGGCACGGCACACACAGGACACGGTTACTAGAAAACTTCCAGTAGTGCCGGCATCACCGAGTTTGAGAATCCTCTCAGCCAATGTTGTGAATGAATACAATGTAAACTAGACTGCGCTCTGTCGAGGTGCCAACTTAAGTCTGTGCACTCATTGCCAAATATGGCCTACTTGTGCGCTCTGCTGGTGCACAAGTAGGTGATTGGTGCGGTCTGTATGTGGCAAAAATTAGCCAATGAGAGAGCAGAGTCAGTCACATACATACAGACAGCAAGTGCGACCTTATATCAGGTCACACTTGTTGGTTGCTGGTGACTTCACAGAAAACGCTGCTCCCTCATTGGCTAAACGCCCTGCTCATTCATTGGCTAATTGGTGCCACATACAGACAGGTTGAATTCAAAGGCCCTGCTCCCTCATTGGCTAATTTTGCCAAAGCTGCTCCCTCATTGGCTAAATGGTTCCACATACAAACAGCACCGATCACCCTACTTGCGTGCTTTCAAAAACATTTAATCAATTCAAAAACATTTAATGCCCTATGACTCCCATCATCCATTAATTATGCAATATTAGACCCACTCACATAACCTTTATACTCCTCTAGCTAACAATAGCTTTACTATGACTAATTATAGTAAACAAGGGAAGGGGAAAAAAACAGGCTTGCCCACATAGGCTGAGAGAGCACCTGACTGCATCTGTGACTGACTGTCCACCGCATTGCCGTGATTACAGGTAAGAGGACAACTTCTGCATTCCAAACCTCACATGACTGTGAGTGGAGGAGGATGACAGACAGTACAGCCTCAGGCCTTCCAGTCTGTCGGTGTGCAATCACCGACTGTGTCTCGTGCCTCTTACATCCAGGACGAACGTTCTGTTTTACCACATTACTGGCCGTAGATTGTCTACTCCTGAATGTACAATATTTGGGATTTTTTTATTCCTGTTTAAGGCCCATTCCCACTGGGCCAGATAAACAGATTATGAATATCTGTTTATATGGCCCAGTGGGAATGAGTTCTAAAAAAAGTTGTTTAAACAGCCTCTTCCACATTAGATTTTTCTAATGTGGAACTTTTCTAGGTAGATGAAGGATGACAGGTCTTTTAACCAGGATGTCGTGGCCGGGGGGGCTAGGGCTTTTCCAATGAAGCAAAATGCGACATCTCACTATGAGAGAGGAGATCGCATCTACCGAGTCTGCCCACCTCAGGAGACACACCGAAAATAGCGACTAGGGGACACAGAGGCACCGAAAAGCCAAAAACTACAGAAAGAGTATCAAAGAAATGTTTCCAAAAAGAAGCAGGTTTTGGGCAAGAGTACCCTAGAAAGTATGTGTATGGTCTGCTGCAGGCGAGCGACGACACCTGTTACAGGAGTCGTTAGTGTCTGGGAACGTTCTACCCAATTTGGCCTTAGTGTAATGTGTCCTGTGTGTGTGGACCACTTTAAATTGGATGAAGCACATACAGGCGCATGCACAAGATGAGTTTATCCTCCTAGTTAGCGCTTCGCTCGACCAGTCCTCATCTAGCTCTGTCCCGAGTTCCCTCTCCCATGTATGTCTCAGCTCGGAGAGTGTGGATATTTTAGAAGAGATAAGAGAACTATAAATGGGTAGATTCTAATATAATTTAGTTTTTGCAGGTAAGCTATAGGGAAGGAAGCGAAGTGAGTGTTTGCAAAATTGCGTAGTTGAAGTCTGAAAAAGCTAACATTTTGTAAATCAAATGCAGATCAGTGTCTCCCAGTGATCTAAACAGTCCATTAGTGTATAAGTTGCTAAGGGAGACTAGGCCCTTCTCTTTCCTTATGGTGTAGGTTGAATCGGGGGTGGAGGGTAGAAACTAGAAACAAGTGATTCTTACAGATAGGGGTGAGAACCGAGGGAGATTTCAAATCGAAATGTTGTCTGAATTGGTTCCAGATTTTTAAAGAGTTTTTAAAAGGTTATCGGTATATTGAGAGTAGCGTGTTGGTAAAGGGGCAAAAAGTAGTGCAGGAAGAGAGGATGTAGTGCAGGAATAGGCTTCCATATTACACCAATTTATGTCAGGGGAGCGGCACCATTTTTTGATCATTTGCAGGTTTGCAGCCCAGTAATGATATAGCCACCGTCTTGATGGTGTCTCTGAAGAGTCGTTTTTGAAATCCTCTATGCCTTACCAGCCCAAATGAATAATTACCTTGATATTATGATAAATACTCGTCGGTAATGCCTATATAATAACTAAGTTGGTAACAGGCAAATAATAGAACAGCTAGAGTTAAATAAAAACAGCCTTTAAAACAATTAATGAATGCATACTACAATCAAACAAAATCCCAGAGACCATGTACACTTGTGCAGTAGTCTAATCATGATATTGATATAACGCCCAGCCCAGGGCTATAGAACAAACCAACTGCTGTTGAGTCATAAGTTCTGTTTGTTTGTGTTTGTGTGTGTGTGTGTGTGTGTGTGTGTGTGTGTGTGTGTGCGTGCTCAGCGACAATACATGTGTCACAAGTCCCTCTGAATCAGAATCACATGAGAGGAAAGGCGAGGTGGAAAGTAGGCTAGTCGGTGATGATATGCATGACGAAGAATCCTGAATGTAGAGATGTGCTGTGAGTGTGAATGAGCCGTGTGTGTGTGAGCTGGAATGTGAAAACCACAGTTGGCCTCAGTTCACTTCCAATTCAGCCGTTATAGGAAGCGTTACGTTTTGTTGCGAACTTTTAAGTTCAAGAATTTGGCATTATAAAAGTGGGAAGCAAAAAAGAAAAGAGGATTTTGTAAGTCAACTTCACTTCCGACCGACCGAACAAAGAAACTGATTCAAGGGTCAAATCTAAGCATCTGACCCCATGTTCTAGTCTTCTGTGTCTTTATCTCCTCAATCCCCATCAATCCCCCCCTACCCCACCCACCCACCCACCCACATGGCAGCATGTTTAGAGGCTGAAACAAGACTAAACGGGTGACATGGGAGATGCAATGAGGTGTTTGATTTCAGGATCCTAGCAGAGGAAATTATCACTTTAGGTCTGTAAGCATGTGTCATAAAGGCTGCACTATTGAGGGCCTTCCTCTGAATATTGTCAATATTGTCAAGTAAGAGTGAGGCACACTCAATGACACTGCGGGCCTGTAGCTTGTAGGCAGTTGCTCGGCTCTCAACATAAATATGCTCCCAAAAGAAAATTGATGCATCTTGGCAGCTGGGAACCGGAAGGTTCTTGGTTAATCCCTGGCTCCTCCTCCTGGCTTTGTGCCAAAGTGTCCTGGCGCAAGACACCGAACGGACAAGCAGGCTAGTGCCTTGCAAGGCAGCCTACACCAGTGCACCCAATTATTTTTGTCATTATAATTATCTGTTGTTGCTCCCAATTTAGTCAACATGCTTGCTAACCAATAAACCAACCCTCCCTCACCTCACCACATATTTCTGTGCTGCCACTGTACCTGTACCCCACCAGCTAACCTCCCGGTGAGGAGCCCTCACTCCCTACTCGTCCCGTTCAACACCCCACTGACAGGTGCCGCTACAGTCTGTAGCTGTCGCTTTGACCGACAAAGATCACCCTCCCTGACCCTGTCCAGCTGTAGTTGTAGCTAGCGCACCAACAAAGATCACCGTCGATCACCGTCCCCGTCTGGATTTTCTCCCTGAACAAAGCCAATTGTTGTTCGTATCGGCCAAACCGGATGCATTGCAGTGGATTCAACTCCATGATTGGTGCTGGTCAGGTGTACTGTGGCCCTGCGCCACCTGTGAGCATGTGTGAGGGGTGAATGTGAGGCACTTTGTAAAGTGCTTTGAGTTGTCGGAAGTCTACAAAAGTACTACCAACTAAGAATCATGCAACTACAATGCAGTGCACCACAGTACAATACGTCAAACAAAGCAACTTGGAAAGGTTCAACATTAGTACCCTCCATAATAACTATCATCAGCTAATACCTGATGACAGTTTGTGCACAAAAACGGAAGAACTGATTTTAATGTTCCCACAATACTTCAATGGTTTCCTGTGTAAATAAGCCAAGTGCTTTTCTAGGATCTCCTTTTAGTAGACCTTGTACCAGTGAACTGTACCATCATGAAACTGTACCTTTTTCTATGCAAACTTCTAATGAAATCTCCAATCAATCAAACGTATGGTGTACCCGACCGACCAGATGTTGAATAACTACAGAACCCAGCGAGAGGTTTTCACTTTTCATAACACGCTGGGCATGGCATACAATCAAAGGAGAGCTGCTCAAGGTTTATCTGGAGATAGTGCATGACGGTGCTAGCTAAATTACCCTGGTGTTAATTACCACTTACCAGCAAGGATAACATCCAATACATAGCTCTTTGATTGCTGCTGCTGTGCATGTTGTCGCTGACATTTTGCTGTTCATAATTATTAAAAGTGGACTTTAAAAAAATAATATCATTATGTTGCCGATCTACTGTAAATATGACAGAGGGGGGCTGCTGTGTGTGTGTGTGTGTGTGTGTGTGTGTGTGTGTGTGTGTGTGTGTGTGTGTGTGTGTGTGTGTGTGTGTGTACTGTGTACAGTGTGTCTGTCTCTTTAAAATGAGATCAGTTAGATCTTTATTGATTCCCCGACTCTGCGTGGGGAAATCCAGGTGTCGTAGCAACACAGTAAGCGTCAAAACACAGGATAGGTACAGGTACGCGTAGAGATAAGAATATAGATAAAATACAATAAATAGACTTAAGAGTCAGACACTAGACATCTGCTTTGGGTCTGACTCAGTTAAAACATACAGGGCCCTATTATGATCCAGGTCTTATGCCTTATGCCTTAACTTATTTAAAAAAAAAATTAAAAACATTTTTACATATTTCAAATAGCTGATCTGCAAGTTCACAACGTGCAGATGTAGATCAGCATTTGAAGTATTTAAAAATGTTTTTCAAAATAGTGAAAAAAAGGTAAAGAAGTTAAGACATAAGGCATAAGACCTGGATCATAATAGGGCCCACAGTATTGTACATCCTATAATCTCTCATACACACATGTCATCCTTTGACACAACACTAACTAAAGTATATCTTTACCATGACCGTGCAGTTCTAAGAAGACACAAAACTAACTACAGTTTATCTTTACCATGACCCTGCAGTTCTAAGAAGCCTACAGGTGGCCACTTGAAATAGCCATGAAAGGAACTTGATGACAGCCACTGTCAACAGAGCTCTGGACGCCCTGTGAAAAGCAGGCTTGCACACACGCCTTCATTAAATCTCCACAAAATGATATAATCAATAAAAGACCACTGTCAAAGAGCCTCATGAGCCATGATCACTGAAGAACTAACACCACCATGAAAAATGAAAGTTGAAGGGATTGGGGATTCATTTTGGCCAAGCGCTTAGAATCATCACCTCCTGTTAATAACGTATTATTGCGTTCAATAATTTAAACACAATTAATACATTTAGTAATCACCTCCAGACGATTACTTAATATAATGTAATATGACCTTTGCTTTACTAGCAGGCTGTCACTGTTCCAGAACTGCAGTTATTCCCACTATGCCAGTCCACTTTTTGTTTACGAACCCTTAAAAAAGCCAAACAGAAATGTAAATTTGAATAAAATGTTCCAATGTTCAATGCCAAAAACAAGATTAAATCGCAAGTTAATCGCAATTATTTTTGTGGCAATTACTCGTCAAGTATATTAAGCTGTATATGGAGTGGGCCGGTCCGGCATGCGGGCCGGGCATGTCAGGGACCACCGGGGTGGCGGGCCTGGCGGCGGCGCGGCCCGAGGAGAGACAAAGCCTTTGGCTGGGGCTCAGGCCGGTGCCTGGGTCCTGGCTGGCAGTGAGCCGGAAGCTCTCAGCGATATGTACAGTATGCCGCTCCCCTGGTCACGCGCTGCAGCCAGGGAAATAGGAGAGGCTCTTTAGGCTTTCCTCACAGGGTCAGCCAGCCTGCTGCCCTCCGTGGTATTCTGACAGGGACAGTGCAGCGCTGTCAGTGGTATTCTGACAGTCACAGGAACAGTGCAGCGCTGTCAGTGGTATTCTGACAGTCACAGGAACAGTGCAGCGCTGTCAGTGGTATTCTGACAGTCACAGGAACAGTGCAGCGCTGTCAGTGGTATTCTGACAGTCACAGGGACAGTGCAGCGCTGTCAGTGGTATTCTGACAGTCACAGGAACAGTGCAGCGCTGTCAGTGGTATTCTGACAGTCACAGGGACAGTGCAGCGCTGTCAGTGGTATTCTGACAGTCACAGGGACAGTGCAGCGCTGTCAGTGGTATTCTGACATCACAGGGACAGTGCAGCGCTGTCAGTGGTATTCTGACAGGGACAGTACAGCGCTGTCAGTGGTATTCTGACAGGGACAGTGCAGCGCTGTCAGTGGTATTCTGACAGGGACAGTGCAGCGCTGTCAGTGGTATTCTGACAGGGACAGTGCAGCGCTGTCAGTGGTATTCTGACAGGGACAGTACAGCGCTGTCAGTGGTATTCTGACAGGGACAGTGCAGCGCCGTCAGTGGTATTCTGACAGGGACAGTACAGCACTGTCAGTGATATTCTGACAGTCACAGGGACAGTGCAGCGCTGTCAGTGGTATTCTGTCAGTCACGGGGACAGTGCAGCGCTGTCAGTGGTATTCTGACAGGGACAGTACAGCGCTGTCAGTGGTATTCTGACAGGGACCACCCTGTAGACAATATGCCTTCCGGTGTGTTCCACGATTTCTAGCGGAAGTGCTGCGTTTAACAGACGTTACGTCATGCGATGCGGATCTGTTTACATTCCCCAGCGGAAAAACTAAAATAGATTGTAGCTCTTAATATTGTGTAACATTGCTTGAATCAATGTTTTTGTTTGTATATTGTTTATTGCGAGCGCAACCGACGGAGCAGGAGACGTAGACCAGATTTTTTCGTGCAGGGAATACGTTTGCAGGAACACCGCACTGTGAAAAAAATACAGCTTCCGGGAAAATTCAGCCCCACCTCCCAGAACGTCTTCTGCCTTCTATTGTCACCAGGCTTTTCTCTTCGCAGATGAGTAAGCCTGGCTACGCGAGGCTAGACAGGGACAGTACAGCGCTGTCTGACAGGGACAGTGCAGCACTGTCAGTGGTATTCTGACAGGGACAGTACAGCGCTGTCAGTGATATTCTGACAGTCACAGGGACAGTGCAGCGCTGTCAGTGGTATTCTGACAGTCACAGTACAGCGCTGTCAGTGGTATTCTGACAGGGACAGTGCAGCGCTGTCAGTGGTATTCTGACAGGGACAGTGCAGCGCTGTCAGTGGTATTCTGACAGGGACAGTGCAGCGATGTCAGTGGTATTCTGACAGGGACAGTGCAGCGATGTCAGTGGTATTCTGACAGGGACAGTGCAGCGATGTCAGTGGTATTCCTTCTAACAGGGACAGTGCAGCGATGTCAGTGGTATTCTGACAGGGACAGTGCAGTGATGTCAGTGGTATTCTGACAGGGACAGTGCAGTGATGTCAGTGGTATTCTGACAGGGACAGTGCAGCGCTGTCAGTGGTATTCTGACAGGGACAGTGCAGTGATGTCAGTGGTATTCTGACAGGGACAGTGCAGTGATGTCAGTGGTATTCTGACAGGGACAGTGCAGCGCTGTCAGTGGTATTCTGACAGGGACAGTGCAGCGCTGTCAGTGGTATTCTGACAGGGACAGTGCAGTGATGTCAGTGGTATTCTGACAGGGACAGTGCAGTGATGTCAGTGGGATGGTGGGCCGAGTTCTGCAGGGCAACAGGGTTGTGCAACACCAAAAAGATTGACCTTTATGATACATGCGATGCCAAGGATTCTGCATATTTAATTTGGAATTGGTGCAAGTTAGTTTTTTGGAGCGGTGAAAGCGCTCCCAATAGACAGGTATGTCTGTGGCTGGCTGGCTGGCTGGGTATGTCTGTAGCCTGGCAATACCTTGAGTGGCCACACAAGTTAAAGGAGGGGCGCTGTTGTGCGCACACACACACACACACACACACACACACACACACACACACACACACACACACACACACACACACACACACACACACACACACACACACACACACACACACACACACACACACACACACACACACACACACACACACACACACACACACACACACACACAGCTCCACTTCGAACCGAGGTTTGATTTTTTCTTATTCCAACTCCTGATTCCCTGAATATTCCAGTACCTTGCCAAAGCTAACTCCCATAGTTACTTGCGCCAGCAACGCGTGGAAGTACTGTGTTCACTGTTCAGTGCTGTCTGTATCCGGCTGTCTGTTTTTCCGGCTGACAGTACAAATGCAGGGCCTTCAGCCAATGCGGGAACAGTGTTCTCTGTGACGTCACCCCAACAAGTGCGACCTGATATAAATAACAAGGTGCAAGTTGGAACCTCGACAGAGTGCCAACTTTACCACCCACATACAGCCCTCATCACCCTACTTACGCGTTCTGCTGGTTGTTTTCTTCGGAAAGTGAGTTGTTTTCTTCGGAAAGTGAGTGCACAAAGCACAAGTTGGCACCTCGACAGAGTGCAGTCTAGTTGGTCCTAGGTAGAGCACAGACAACCATGTCTCCTCCTCTGACGTCAAGGCCGCTTCTTTTCACCTGACAGAGACCAGCTGTCAAACAACAAGTTAGTAGTTCTTAGGATACGGCTTCACCTCCACACAAAACCTCTTCAAACGATATGGTTCAGAATAATGTAGCCATTTCTTACTTTGATCTTTTTCTTCCATTCCCTATCCCCCCCCCCCCCCACACACACACCCACACACCTAAACGTCCTCCTTCTCTCCCCCATGCCCTCCTGCATTCCAAGCCATTCAATTAAGGATTTTGATGTTTGATGTGCTGCTCTCCTCTCTTCCTTCATTCTCGTCCTGCAAGTCCTTCTAAATCAGGATTCTGTGATGTCTGTCCTCACCCCACCTTAATTTCCCCCTTCCCTTCAGGGTGATCTGTGAGGAGGAGAGCCTAATGAACAGACGCCTTGTATCAGACATGAAGCGAACAGACCACAGTTATAGGCTAACAGAAACCTGCCACCTGCCTGTCTGACTCCGCACTCAGGTCAGTGAACCAACCAACCACGCACACACAGTTCATGTCTCTCGGATCGTGACTCTGGCACAGTGTGTGTGGAACCTACACTATAACCCAAAGGACAGAGCCGGTAAATATATCCACACTATCATCTCAGAGCAGGGTAAGGTCAACAGGTTCCACTTAATGGTTGTTCCATGCCATGCAAAAGAACAAGACATACTTTACTGAGCTAAGTAAAAACACAGCCAGCAGGCTGGTTTCTAAAATCTGGATGAGGATGCCATGCCAACACAACTTGTGTACTGGGTATCTGCCATATCTCCATCCTTGAAAATAAATAAACCAGTGCAGGAATTACACTTGTTTATCCATGACCAGTGGCAGCAGCTATTCATTTGCACCACTTCTTCACAAGCTGAAAATGGTGCTTATCAAACAGAACAGGACCTCTGTGCCTGTGTATGGTCCCAATATTGGTCTGGTCGGACTCGTTGCACAGTAAAGTCCTGTGTTTATTGATCCATTTATAAACTCAGAGAGCGTACAAATCTAATGGGACCAAATGGGCCAGCAGCATTGATTGATCCCTGATTTGGTTCGTTTGTACACTCTCAGGGTTATAATATCATTATTATGCCTCAGACTACAGGAGTGACACAGTCATAGTCATGTGTGTATGTGTACCCCACACACACACACACACACACACACACACACACACACACACACACACACACACAGAGAGAGAGAGAGAGAGCACATACTGTCCCCCAGACAGTGTCAGTGCAGAACTACACTGTATGCATGCATGCAGACATCAGACACACTGACTGGTGTACTTTTTGCAACAACTTATCAATATCATGCTATATATAATACATAGACCTAATAATATAATAATAACACTACGTTTACTGCAACCCCAGGAGTAACGTTAGCATGCGCGATGATCATCCTCTTTGTTTACGAGCTAAGCAGTGTATTACTGTAAATATTATTAATGATTACATACATCATATTTTACAGTACAATATATAATATACAGTATACTATATATTGCCGTAAAATACCGTATTATTCTAATAAATATAACATATCAATATAACAGTATCAATATTCTCTAAAGGGGGTCACGAGGCAGGCTGGGAGTTCCACAAAGGGACGGCGTGTGCACTGACTGACTGTGCAGCAATTGCTAGCAGTGTCTGCTAGCCACATTAGCATGCTAATAAACAACTCCAGCCAAACCCCAAAACAAACGGACATTATTTCTCTGTCCCGCAGCAGCGCAGCAGCACTGATAATGTGAGAAATATGGAAAAATATGAAAAGACTGTGGAAAGATAAACTGCCATCAGCAGCAGCCATGATGAGCAGCAGAGATAGCACGCACACATACATACACATACACGCACACGCACACACAGTGTTGTACCAGACAGTGGTGGTGGAAAAAGTATTCTCTTCTCACATATCAATACTGCAATGTAATAATATAGTATTATGTAGTGATAATCAAAATCTACAAAATAACCTTCAATTTTCAAATAATTGTAGTGTAGTAAAAGTACAATATTAGGATCCGAGATGTAGAGGAATAGAAGTACAAATATACCATACAATTGCACTTAAATACAGTACTTGAGTAATGTACTTTACACCACTGCATATTGTTGCACACACACACACACACACACACACACACGTACCTGAACGCAGGGTCCTCTCTGCTACATCTCGGCGGCGGCGAGAAGGCGTTTCTTTTATTGAAAAGTTTCTGAAAAAGAGTCGGAGGCATCTTTTCTCTGTACCAAACCGGGACAAATCCGGTACAGAAAAGTCACCTCTGTCGTCTTCTTCTCAACCGAAATAATCCCAGAAAGAAGGAGCTAAACGTTGTTCCTTGTAACTGTCTCCATTGGTGTCACCGTGCAGTCATATGACAGCATTAGTCACACACCGTACGTCCACCAACCACCATATGCAAAGCTGCCTGGAAACCAAGCCCACTGCTGTTTTATGATTGGCCCGTCCCCTTGGAAACCAAGCCCACTGCTGTTTTATGATTGGCCCGTCCCCTTGGAAACCAAGCCCACTGCTGTTTTGGGATTGGTCCGTCGGCCGCTGCTGTTTTATGATTGGTCCCTCGGCCGCTGCTGCTCCAGCTAAATAACCGATTGGGTGGTATTTTTGGCCCGGGGAACCACGTGGTCAGTGGATTGGCTGTTGTTGATGTTTTTGTTTGAGAATTATAACATTCTGGGTGGATATATTAGAACATAATATTGATTTTCCCGATTTAATTTATATGAGTTAAAAAAAAAGGATTTCAATTTAAATAAATAACTAGGCTTACTTGAGATTATCCTTTTTGTTGACCTTTGTACCAGTGAACTGTACTGTCATGAAACTGTACCCTTTTCTATGCAAACTTCTAATAAATTCTTCAATCAATCAATCAACTCTGAACTCTGAGAGTGTAGGCTGGAAGTGGAACTAAATGGACCCTTATTATAATGCATACGCTCTTGATTACAGAACTGAAAGGGTCCATTTGAACCCTACTCTGCCTGAGGGCCGGTCCATGAAAACAATGATGACATTTAGAATCTGACTTTTTATTTCACAACATATTCCCCCACTTCCATTGGTATTTATGGGGCGAAGGAATGACTGTGGCAAATTGGAACAGACCTATCTTGTCTCTTTCTGTCATAGTGACATTGTTCTGCATCAGATTATCATGTGTCCCTCCCTATCCAAATCAGGTTATCCAATAGCCTCTTCTTCTGTTGTGTGTGTGTGTGTGTGTGTGTGTGTGTGTGTGTGTGTGTGTGTGTGTGTGTGTGTGTGTGTGTGTGTGTGTGTGTGTGTGTGTGTCCCTTTTTTTCATTCCATTTAAAAAATGTCCAACATCTTTAATCTCACAAATCATTGCCGTGACAGGCTTTGTGAGCTTATTGCTCTTTGTGAAATTATATTTTAAGTAGGGCTTAAGGGTTAAAGCAAGCGAAATAGGCCTATTGAGGTAGCCTTAAAAACGTATGCTGTCACTTTTAAGGAATGCATTCCATCAACAAGCTCATTTAAAACATTAGACAATATGAGAGAGACAGAAATGAACACATTCATTTATTTTATTCAACTCCAGTGGTGGCACACATACACATAAAAGTATTAAGGCACATTGACATATAAGAAGCCTATATATTTATTTATTTTTCTTTCACAAAATTAACATTTTCAGACATAACAAACACAACAAACACACAAACATAAAACAGAATACAGTACTAGTATAGGCACTCAAGTGGAAGACACAGGTACACTACGACACCTAGTGGTAAAATAATATTCCTGCAACATAAAATACATATCTGCAGTACATGAGACATGTTCCCTTGTCACAGGCAGTATCTTCTTTCTCAGACTTTCAGCCACCAAATGGCTTCTATACAGCGTACCTTGTTGTGCTGAATAGTCTTTCTGCTAGACTGTGTATTTGCATATAAGTGAAGAAAGAGACAGCAGAGACGAGAGCAGTGAATTTGAACTTTTAATATTTTCTATTAAAGTATTACTGTATTCATTTGTTTTAGCTGAAAAATAAGAAAAAGGTAAATGCCTCCACAGTCTGATGGTAAAAGATACCAGTGCGCGGTTGTGGTCACTGACATAACCTTCATAAAGCCTAACCCAAGCTAAAATACAATTTGTGACCCAACTTACTCTAGGTGGTTAAAAGGAACAATTCTCACCAAATTCTCCAAAGACGTCATTTGTTTTGGAGAAAGCCGTTTTACTGTCAAAATCCTCACTTTTCATTTTTGGATGAACTATTCCTTTAACCCCTAATCACATAAGGAGGTGCAGTTTGGCACTTGGTTAACTGTAGCCATCTTCAATAATTAAAGGTATATTCAGTGATTGTATTTCATTCAAATAAAAATATAATTGGTACATTTTCCATTCATTCTCCTCACTAGAATGTGTGGTGACCATATAAGGACTTCCACCATGGCCCGTGTTACGAGCATAGCTAGATTCGGTTTTCAGAGGTGGCCAGCCAGTCCTCGACCAATCAGGGTAGAGTATGGCCGTAGTTACGTTATGGTGTTTAGTTAATGGTCAAAATAAAAGTTTTGAGAACCACAGTCGCTCTGAATTAAGAACATCTGCTAAATGCCTAGATTCTAACTATTGAACTCTGCCACAGTCTCGTAGTAAATCAGTATCATACATGAAGCTGGAGACGTAGGCGGTGATTGGGTCTAATGATCAAAACGAGAACGTTATAATGGTGTAAAAAATCTATAAAAAACTAAACATTTCCTGTAAGGCCAGTAAGGGACAAGATGACCCCCGGCCACTTTCATTATCACTGAATACATGCACCTTTAAGATGTCTCTGGTAAGTATAAAATACCAGTGTTCAATAACTCTGTGAGGTCATGGATGGGGATGTTTCTTCCATCTAGCTCTGGTTCCTCTGACAGTGGTTGGACTTCATGATGTGGTACTTTAGACAACACTTCTTGACCCTGTAGAGTTGTAAAAGAACACCTTGGTACAATATTGTACGTATGTATTGTCCTCTCTAAATTGTCAATAATGTTTCCAATGACAACCTAGAGGTGTGCCGCAGTTCACTTTGTACACATTTGTCAATTCTTGCAACTTGACTCGAGGAGAAAAAACACCTCAGAAGTCTCATGAAATGAACACATCTCAATATAACCCTCAATGTGAACCTACTGTGCTTGATGAGTTGTCTCTCTGTAGTCTTTCTTGAGTATCTTGAATTCCAGACCCATTGCAAGTTGTTGTACTCTCTACCCTGTCCTTACCATACTAGTAATGTCCTGTCTCGAATACCAGAAAAGTCGCCCTCTTTCAAAGTCGCCCCAGACTCGTTTCCCAACGGGTCTGTGGCCTTAAGCTAGATGCAGATTAGACTAAAATCAAATCTGTGCTTCATGGGGGTCCCTGGAACAAAAAAGTTTGCAATAGGGGTCCATCCGTGGAACAAAATATTTTGAGATGGGGGTCCACGGCCAAAAACACATTTTGGGGGTCCTTAACCACTGATAGGCACATTCTGCAAATGTCTTCTAAATCATAACAATTTTCTGAAAAAGACGTATGTTGCCATCAGTGTTTCTCAAACTTTGTCATGTGAAGGATCCCCAGAATGATATGTATTTGGCTACGGACCCCCATCACAAAATATTTTGTTCCAGGGACCCACAGAAGCAAATATTTGATTTTAGTCTATTCAGCATCTAGCTTAAGGCCACAGACCCGTTGGAAAACGAGTTTGGGGGCGACTTTGAAAGAGGGCGACTTATCTGGCTACCCCTATCGCCAAAATAAAAGTCTGGGTTTCCGAGGCTAGGCTACCCCTGTCTCTAGTCCATTTAAGGGTGTTTCTGCAGTGTCTGACCAGAGCACAGCACACTGGTTGGAATGGTGAAAACCGGGCTTTCCACAGGTACTACTGAAGGATAGGATGTATGGAAGAGTCGGCACCTTAACATTTTCACCTCAATGTTAAATTGGCAATTCATTCCAAAATGGAAAATAAAAAGAAGAATTTGGAAAATGGTCTGAAGCACGGCACATCATAATCAGACCTAAATGTAACGTCCTTTAACGTCCTAACCTTTAGGCTTTAACGTCTTGTTTATGACCATATGACTGCTAGCCCACAGGTTTTGAAGAAACTTGTAGAAATATTAGGTCTTACTTTAAAAAATGTCAAGCATGTTGAAATCACATATAGCCTTCTTTACATTATTTCAGACGATGTTCCAAAGCATTCATTTATTCTTTATTCCTTTCACATTTTGTAAAAAAAAAAAAAAAAAAGCCAATTTAATATTGAGGTGCCCACAATGTTTAGGTTCCCACTCTTTAGGTTACCCCATGGAGAAAAGCTTGGTGACATGAAAACCTCCAGGAGCAGTCCATGACAGCACACTTCATCCATCCATCCATCTTCAACCGCTTATCCGGAATCGGTCGTGGGGGTAACAGTTCCAACTTTGATTTTCAGAGTTACCTATCATGAGCAACTTCCTCCACTCCCTCCGGGAGTATACCAAGGTGTTCCCAGGCCAGTGTGGAGATATAATCCTTCCTGGTCTTTGGTCTGCCACGAGGGTCTCTTCCTAGTGGGACGTGCATCGAGGACCTTCCTAGGAAGGCACTCGGGAGGCATCCGTACTAGATGCCCGAATCTAACTTTACTCCTTTCCAAGTGTCGGAGCAGCGGTTCTACTCCAAGTCTCTCTCGGGTGACTGAACTTCTCACCCTATCTCTAAGGGAGATACCAGCCACCCGTCTGAGAAAACTCATTTCGTCCGCAACATTCGGTCATGACCATAGGTGAGAGTAGGAACGAAGATTGCTCGGTACACAGAGAGCTTTGCCTTCCGGCTGACCGGCTCAACTATGTTTTCTTCACAACAGTGTGATTTCTCCGTCTTCCTCTTTCTCTCATTCGTGAACAAGACCCCGAGATACTTAAACTCCTTCTGTGACACCTAAAATGAAACACACCCAAAATGAATGTTAGGCTGTCCACATGTCTGCTGTTGGCCTAAAGTATCAAACCTTTTAATTGCAAGGACAAACACCCACAACTCTGACTCTCTGAGAGTGTACAAATGGGACCAATGAAAGGAACCAAATGTGAAAGCATTGTAAAATGATATAGAAAACGTCTAATCAACTAATACAATTCTTGGCCAAATAAGACCAAATAAACCAAGCGATTACTCAATTAATCATCTATCAGTAGACAGTCCTACAACATCTTCTGTGATTTGACACATAGCAACATTAAGAGGAACACAGCATTTCAACATCACTCAAAGAAAGAAAAAATCAACACAAAATTAAAATCATTCCAGAATACTTCTTTGATTTATTTCAGTTCCCTCTTCCCATTCCCCAACCTCCCTCATCCATATTGCTGCACTTTGTCATTACAAGGATATGGTTCTGATTCCATTTTACAGCAGAATAGATAAATAAATAGTACAATCCATCTCACTACACGCAAAAAAAGGAAGAAAAAAATCCAGTCAAACCGTTGCTTTAATAAATATGCTTACATCTAGGCGTCCTCATTTATGTACATCCACATTGTTTATGCTTTGGGACAGTAATCAACTTAAAAAGCCTATACATTACTCATTCTATGTGTAAACTCAGGGTGGGGGCGGGGGGGTGGGGTCTTTTCTTTTATATATATCCGAGTCCATGGTTGATCTATCTTCCTTCAGTGATTGAAGCTTGTAGGCCTTGACTACATTACAAAGCCTTGCACTAGCAGCAGTGGCTGTGGACGGCTTTAATACGACCTGCTTGTTAATGCCCACAAAGATTTTCTGATCTTCAAGTCTCATCATGGTAAGAAGGGCCCCAGCAATGCAGGGCAAACCGCATGCATTGCCCTGAGACCTGGATTTGCATTATTTCATTTATTTTCTTTTTACCTGACAAACTCTAAGTGCAAAGATGGACGGAAGAGAAAAGAAAAATGTAACGATTGTGTCGACAGTGGATTGTGCTAACTTTATGATCAGTACAACTGGCTGAGCCTTTTGAAGAGCATGCAGGCTTAACTGACCATCACAGCCATGTAGAGATGAATCTGAATAAATTAATACATGTACGGTATGAAAAAGAAAGTTGTAATTTGGTTGTAGCTCAATTTTTGCTTTGCCCAGGATGGAGGTCTACGGGGCCACACGTTGACTAGTGGATGAGGTGGGGAGTGCTATTCTCCCGACATTACAGCAAATTCGGACCCTCGAACAATGAGGGATGCCTGTTTTGGTCCATTGTCGACATTTGAGTTTGACACAAGTTCAATGCCCGCTCTATCAGTGGGTGATCAACGAAGCTAGGGAGATTTTGTCAGTCCATGCGTCCTGGCACCGCTGTCAGCAGCTCATTTGATTGGGTTTAGTGTCTACTGGTTGTCCATTGGGCTGTTACGTCCATTATTTCCAGCAGGTGTCAGGATTGTTACACGTAGTGCACATCTCCCCCAAGCTACAGCATAGACAGACCTGCTGTTGTAAGACAGCAGGTTTCAAATAGTATTTTGTTTGGAAGGGTTTAAACTGATGGAGGGCAGAAAAGAAGGGAGGTGGAAGGATGCATGGATTTCTAAATGTAAAAGTGTCAATGGTGTGCTGCTGCTGGGGACAGGGCATTTGTTTGTTTGGGGGGGATCGCAAGTGGCAGGCCAGGCTCGCCTTGCTCTCCAAAAGCATTTAAAGGCTAAGATGCGTGTTCTTCATCGCATTAAGTTAATGGGTCGCATCAAGTTAATGGACAAAGAGGATCTTAGTATTAAGATGCTTGTTCGGAAACGGGATCCGCGGGTCTTCACATGGTGATGCTGCTATAGAGGTCCTCGATCTTGTCTTTGAAGAACTCCTTCAACTCAGGCCTCTTGGCCTTTAGCGTAGGGGTCAGGAGGCCATTTTGTATGGAGAACATGTCGTTGTGGATGTAGATGTTTTTCACCTAAAAGAGGAAATAAGCAAATAAATGCATGTGAAACCGAATTCCATGAGACATGTAGCATAAGTACACGTCCAAGACATGGAATAAGCAAACAGCAGTCCAACACAACGTGTTGCTGTGTGGGTGGTATAGGAAACCACGTCTCCCCCACACCGCACACACCATGGACTATGCGTTTTTGCTCACATCTAACAGAGCAGAGGATACCGTCTGTCAAGATACCTTGACGGATGTCCAGAACAGAGACAGTCCGTCTCCTCTCGGCCCTCAAACCCTGTTCTCCTAAACTCCCTACGCTGCAGTATATCAGTAAGGGCCCCTGCAGCTGCCTTTACTAATCAGAGAGGGGAGTCTCCATATGCTATGGTTTTGAAACAATATAAAATGATATATTTTATGCTTTGAATTGAATTGAACATTTTTTATTAACTTTGATCCTCTTGTAACAAAACTAATTAGATAAAAGGGCTAGTTACAGCGGTTAATAAGCATTATTTCAATATTATTTTAATAAATGTTACAAGAAAATCAAAGCTATGTTTTATTATTTTTATTATCTTTAGTCACATGGGCACTGCCCCCCTAGTGGCGAAAAAAAGAACCTCTGGGAACTCAGATTGCATGGGCACATGTCTTGATTCCTCTTCCTGTCTCTCTCTCTCTCTCTCTCTCTCTCTCTCTCTCTCTCTCTCTCTCTCACCCTTTCTCTGAAAAGTATTTTAAAAACTTTGAACAAAAAAGGCGTTGGAACTCACACGCACCATACTGCAGCAAAAGGTCAACCAACCAAATGACTTTATGCAAATTTGGGGAAGAAGAAACTCTCCTCCTTACCCCCCCTCCTCCTTACCCCCCTCGCGGCGGCGTTACTCGTTTACGGCCGGCCGGGGGGCGGCCGGATCTCGGTCACTGGATGGAAAATTTAGGCCGGGGCTTCAGTAGGCCTCGGATCATTTTATTCATTTCATTAAAAAAGCTGCATTAATTCGGGATCGGCACACTGGACGTCGTACCGCCGGCGGCGCCGAACATTCGGTGAACATTGGGGGGCTCAAAAATGTATTTTAAACCATTTTTAATGGAATATATCGTCGGACCATGTAAAATGGCTCGCTGGAAAGCGTAGGACGAGCCAAATTGTATTGGATTGAAATAAAGCCGAACTTGTTCGGGATCGGCACATAATAATGATGAAAAAAAAAAGAATACATCTTTGTCTATAACATCGCAAAGGTAAGGTGCTTTTGCTGGCACAAAACCCAATAAATAAATAACAACATCTGGCAGTAATATATTTCGGTGCCCCATTATACTCATTTCATAAAATATTCCTAACCAAGTGATTTAAAGTCATTATTCCATTCTCCTCAGTGAATTGTTGTGATTTCGAATTTATAAATAAATGCTTTGATTAGATACGGTACCTTTTATTTATTTTATGTGTGCATTGAAATGATTCATTGACTATCTCTGAAAGAACTTGCTCCTCTCAAGATGAAGTGAGATTGATGAAAGAAATTGTAAAACAAAAGTCACTATAGATCATTATTCATGAAGATTCATTGTTATCAATAACAAATTATCATTAATTTTCCGATTGGTAATAACTCGCTATTGATTTATGATAATTTTATGGTAATTAACACTCATTAAGGTGTTTCAAAGTGTCTAATCGCTACAGTGGAAACAATTTTCTCTGACGTTTATTGAGCTAGGGAATATTTGCTGAAAGTCCATTCAGTGTTTCTTTAAATAAAGATGCTCACCTGTTCTCATTTCTCATTTTTGTGCATATTCAAGCATGCACCTTTGTAATCATGTCATTTATTTTTCATATTCCAACAAGAAGCTTCCCAGTGAAAGCACATTCTCCTACTGTTGTCCACTGAATAACAGGGACATAATGCCTTGCTTAAGGGCACCATGATCAGATTTATTGAGGGTGGGAAGAATGCTACTGGTGAACCGTCCACATTTTGAGCGTGGGATGCAGCTATAACAGAAAATCAAGAGTGTTTGATCCAGGTGGTGTCTAACGTTTTATTTGCAAGGACCCCATAATGCTGAGAGTGTACAAATGGGACCAAATGGACCCTATTAGTATACTCCCAAAGTTACATAACTGTTATGGTTATTCAGGGCTAGCTCTTTATGTGTTTCTGGTAATATTATTGTCTGCTTATTTTGTATGTCCCTGGCAAAAATGTAATTATGACAAAAACAAGCCAACGTGGCGATGACCCCTGGATGTCAGAGAACAGCATTCACGTCTTTCTTTCTTTCTTTCTTTCTTTCTTTCTTTCTTTCTGTATTTCTTAAAGCACACCTACCTGCTCAAAAGAGTGGAGGCCGCTAGCCTTGCCAAGGCGCACCAGGTCTTCAAGTATAGCCTTCTTCAACACCTGCTCCAAACAACAACACCAACAACAACAACAACAACAACATTACAGCAAATTCTTTATTCATTATATAACAACAATAGTATCTGCATCTATGTTTGGAGCTGGATGTCAGACAATGAGAATGTTGGAACAAAAAATCTGTTATGAGATATGAAGTTGTTAGCCTCCTACCGTGTTTTTGCACAGGTCCTTGAAGGATCCTTGCATGCCTTTCTTCTTGGCCCATTCAGGCATGACCTCTGGATCTGGTACCACAATGCCCACCAAACAGGACTAGATGAGAGGGCCAGGCAGGGGGAAAAAATACAATGTTAGCATTGGTTCTCAAAGTGGGGTGCGCGCGCGCGCGTGTGTGTGTGTGTGTGTGTGTGTGTGTGTGTGTGTGTGTGTGTGTGTGTGTGTGTGTGTGTGTGTGTGTGTGTGTGTGTGTGATCTTATGTGTGTCCAAGATGCTTCATTATCTCCCTGTGAGCAAAGATAAGGTATGTTCTACTACACATGAAGGTTTATGAGATACTTACACTGCATGTACTGTACGTCTGTCAGTTTGTATGTGTGTGGGCGTGTGAGTGATCTTACGCGTGTGTGCATGTGTGTTTGTGAGTGTGTGAGTGTGTGTGTGTGTGTGTGTGTGTGTGTGTGTGTGTGTGTGTGTGTGTGTGTGTGTGTGTGTGTGTGTGTGTCCTAGAAACAATTCATTTACTGTACAGCTAATGGCGTCTTTGCCCCATGGTTCAGCCATAGGTCAAGATATATTTTACGATGCTGACAGAGAGTCATGAGTGTACGTGGGTGTGTCTAATTGGGATGTAACTCTAGGGGAGTGGGGCAGACTTACAGTATGACATAAAGACCCTTTGTGTAGAGGAGATTAAAGGTGCCCACGCTGTAGTGTAGATAATGTGCCGGATGTCCTTAGGGACTGACATTCCACACACTGGATCATACTCTTTTTTTTTCTCTTGAGATTTACACCAAAGATTAATTGCTGAGACCATGACCATGTCTTAGGCCAGTGACTTTCAACCTATTGCATATAAAAGACCCCCAGTTTGATATACACCAGGCCACAGACCCCCATTTGATTCTAGTTTTTATCTTTGGGATATCTATACTGTAAAATCCTTAATGTTCATTTGAATAATCAATCAATTTGTATTCCACCTTGGATCAATCAATGGAACACGCAGCTTTGCACACACACTCCTTGGCTGCCAAACCACAACCTCCACCCCTCATTTCTCACATGGCCCTCTTCTAGCACCACCAAGAGGCCGATTCTTGCAAAACACATTTTTGGACACTGCTCCTACAAATTTTGCCCTTAAATCACGTAAATCGGTACACAGTATGTCTAGACTCATGTCATCAACATGGATCTGTCCCATTTAGCGCCACCATCAGGCAGATTTTTCAAACACCTTTTTGGACACTGCTCCTACAGATTTGGCCCTAAAATCACGCAAAGCGGCACACAGCATGTCTAGAGTCATGTCATCAACATGGACCTGTCCCATTTAGCGCCACCATCAGGGCGATTTTTACTTCTTACTGGTCTTTGTTGTACTATATTTATCGATATCTCTTTTCATATATTATCATTAAAATATTAGTATTTTGACAATTATTGAGCCCACCCCACGGCCTACTAGTGGGCCCTTCCCAAAAGGTTGAGAACCAGTGGTGTAGAAAAAGAGAGTAAACATGCAACAGGTCTCACTGTGGTGACTGACACAATAACTGGTCAGCTACAAGCGTGCCCGACATACATGCATTCTTGTGAGAGTGGCCTCACCTGCAGGCTGTCTCCATGAACGTAAAGCTGAGACACAGGTTCACTCCTGATGTAGATGTTCTCAATCTTCTCAGGGGAGATGTACTCGCCCTGCGCCAGTTTAAAAATGTGCTTCTTCCTGTCAATGATCTTCAGAGTGCCATTCTGGAGGAGAGAATCAGAGAGGAGAGGCCTTACGATTTGAATTACATTCACCCATTCACAAACACATTCACCCGCTAACGGTGGAGTAAACCATGCAGGAAGCCTTCTTTTCAAGTATTTTCAGATTGGCCAAAGAAGGCAATATGTATACACAAGGGTCCCTTTTGTCCATGCTAGTCCCCTAAAGGGATAAACACCTAAACTTCTTTGCCTTTTTTTTTTTTTTACCATTTTGAAAACATTTTAAATAGTTCAAATAGCTGATCTACAAGCTCACAACGTGTCGATGTAGATCGGCTATTTGAAGTATTTAAAAATGTTTTTCAAAATAGTAAAAAAAGGCAAAGAAGTTCAGGAATTTAGGGTTTAGCATGGACGAAAATAGGGCCCAATATACAGTGTATATTTTATAGTGCAGTGTGATGGCGATGCTTACCGGTAACCATTTCCCAATATCTCCTGTGTGGAGCCAGCCATCGGAGTCCAGCGTCTCAGCGGTCCTTTCAGGGTCTTTGAGGTAGCCCTTGAACACATTTGGTCCTTTCACACATACCTGGTTGGTTGATTAGTAAGAGGAGGACAGACAAGGCAGAGAGAAATAATCTCAGCAAAGTGGGCCACTGGTCTGAGGTCTCTGGTGAAATTAAATTCATACACACCCAGGCATAATATATCTAGATACGTATGTACAGTAGATGTTTATATCTACAATATTCAAACCAAAAAGCTAAAACAAAGGAACAAACAGATGTGAACATGTACACTGTACACTTATTCAGACCACACTCACCTCTCCCTCTCCCTTGGAAGCAAAGTAGTTCTTCTCAGCCACATCCACCAACTTTATGAGGTTACAGGGGAGTGGGGCCCCAACATGACCTACACACAGTAAGAGAACAACAGACATTCATTACTGACTGAAACGGACAACATTTTTAAACACAACAGTTCACAACTTCATGTTGCTGTTGAAGAAGGACAAATATACCATGTTACCCACTAATATACTGTTCATAGGACACACTGAATGGAGTGAATAGGGAGAAGTGATTTGACAATGCCTCATTTCATAACATTGTTACAAGTTGACATTCAAATGTTTATGCCAAGTAAAGAAGGACGAACATAATACACAACAGTAGGGGGAGATGTTAGCCAACATATGAGCAAGTATGCTGCAATATTGTTTGATAGCTGTAATATCTAGTGCCTGTGCATTCACAAGACACTATTCCTGTCCGCACAACAACAGGCGGGCCTGTCTGTCTGTCTGTCTGTCTGTCTGTCTGTCTGTCTGTCTGTCTGTCTGTCTGTCTGTCTGTCTGTCCTACTGCTTGTGTGTCAACAATAACTGAAAACGTTTTAACCACATTCAACCTGGCATTGTCATGCCATTATAGGCTAAATTCAAACATTGCTAATCTACAAGCTCACAACACATTATGTTGTGAGCTTGTAGATCGGTTATTGTCATTCTTCGTAATAGGATGAAGTGCAGTATATATAGGGCTGAAAATGGCTAATCTGATCTGGATCAGGCTTGGCAGATGAGTTGGAGGTACTGTAGGGTCAGGGCCTGCTGGAATGAATTTCTTTCTCAGATTGGTCACAGCGCACAAAGTGTTTGGCTTCTTATTATTTCCGCTGAAGGCTGAAATAGGATATTACGTCCTGTAATGGGAGAGCGGGGCTGAATGGATTTCCCTCTCTTGAATGATAACTGTAGGCCTATAGCACTTTTCAAGACTGAAGTCACAAAGTGCTGCATAGAAAAATTACACACGAAAGGCACGCAAGAAAAGCTATTCACAATTACCGGTAAAAAATCTGCTAATAGCTGTTTTACAGTACACACAGAATTCAACATGTAAAAGCTGATACCGAAATCGACATGAAAGGAAATATAATATAATAAGAAAAAGGGAGATAATATAAAATAATAATATAATATAAAATATAAAATTTACAAGAAGGCTTTTCTGAACACCTCTGTTTTCAGGAGTCATTTAAAGGATGTGACAGTGTCAGCTTGTCGAATTGACTCGGTTAGGACATTAGGGGGTTTATGAGCAGGAACGGAGAAGGCTTGATCTCCTTTGTTTACAGAGTTTTAGGGACATTTAAGAAAGAGACACTACCTGAGGACCTTAGGGCACAGGGAGGTGTTGTAGGGGGAAAAGAGTTCAACAAGATATTGGGGTGCAAGACCCTTTGAGCCTTAAAAGTTAATACAAGAAATTGAAAATCAATTCTGAAAACAACTGGAATCGCCAGGACAGGGCTGATGTGGTCACGCTTCCTGGTGTTAGTCAGAATGAATAAGTTAGAGGCCAAGGCACATGGAGACGCCATCCTAACAGATAAGCTCCATCTCCAAACTCACATACTACGCATGGGATGTGGAGATGGCTTTTACTGAAATAAATTGCATAATTGCTACATGTAGCAGAGTTTATCAAGATATATACTTATACTATAACCAGGGCCAGGGGTCACTGCCATACTGGCTTGTGGTGGACATTTTTGTCAAAATTCTATTTTTGCCACAGACATATACAAAATTCGTACACAAACACATAAACAGCTAGCCCAGGTCTGTAACTCTGAGAGTGTACAAATGGAATTACCAAATTTGGTTCCATTTGTAATCTACACTTTCAGAAAATAAAACATTTGAGAACCACTAGTACTAGTGGACCCCCAATGTGCCATTCATCGTGTCTAGTAAATCAGTGCCATACTGTACATATGTTTTTTTAAATATATGTTTGACTGCCAGGAAATGGGGAGAGAGATCGGGAGTGACACGCAGCAAAGGTAGTCGGGAACGGGAATCGAACCAGCGATACACTATCAGGCTACACTGGGCCTATATGGTAAGCGCCTGGACGCCGGTAGGCCAGCGTGTGCCATAAAAAAAAGTACCATACATATTCTGAAGAAAACCTGGAAATAACATTATAATGGGGAGTAAAAGAGAAAATCTAGAATTTGCTACGGAAAAGGAGAAGTCTTGCCACACATAACTCAAATTATGAGATAATATTTAAGGCTGTTAACCACCCTATAGTGTCCGTATTCTGTCATACAGTAACAGGCAAAGTTCTGCAAAAAGCTATCTATCAAGCTACAAGCCCGGCTATTTTGGGAGGGTAAGTGGTTGGTTAAGCAGTTCCATTTGGGGCAGTAGGCCTAGATATTTCATTATTGCGGTTTTAGCTTTTGAATTTGTAGAAAAGGTAGGCTAGATAGTTGTGCATTTTTGCTGGCACTACTCTGAAGGAAAGCAGTATTGTTCAGAATGGAAGAGCATTCCCAAGCATTTCAGCTGGGAATGCTCACATATTCTTTTAACGACAGCTGGCCCTGCCTCATTCTGAAGTCTCATTCCTCAAAGCGAACAGAGGAACACAATTGCCAAAACTGATGTGAACGTTACGTGACCCTTGTCTTGTGTGGACTATAATATATTATATTGTCATACCACAGATCCTACCCAGATCAATCATAAATGGCATTTCAAACATATATCATATAACTGTGAGCAGCAATGGAAGGAGGAAGTAGGCTAACTCAAGTTGTCAAAAAACTGTGGTGGAGTAAAAAGTACAATATTTGCTCCTGAGATGAAGTGTAGTAGAATTGAAAGTATTGGAATTTGGAAATACTTCAGTAAAGTAAAAAATACCTCAAAATTGAAAAACTTTACACTGCTGACTGTGTGAGCCACCAGCTTGTTTCATTTCACACTTTGAGCATAGAGGGATTCAAATAGGATTTATAGTGGATTGACTCACTAGCTTTCAATGGTTCCTAATCCCATTCTCTCCTTAGGAAGCTGTTTTACTGTGTGTGTGTGCGTGTGTGTGTGTGTGTGTGTGTGTGTGTGTGTGTGTGTGTGTGTGTGTGTGTGTGTGTGTGTGTGTGTGTGTGTGTGTGTGTGCGTGTGTGTGTGTGTGCGTGCGTGCGTGCGTGTGTGCGAGCGTCTTAAAATGCTCCATTATCTCTCTGTGAGCAGAAATATAGTACTACATGTCAAGGTTTATGTAATCTGAAAACCCATTGGCAAAAAAAGGAAAAGAAAATCAGAATCTGTTTTGAGAGATTAACATTTATGAAACACTTACACCCTTGTGTGTGTGTGTGTGTGTGTGTGTGTGTGTGTGTGTGTGTGTGTGTGTGTGTGTGTGTGTGCGTGCGTGCGTGCGTGCGTGCGTGCGTGCGTGCGTGCGTGCGTGCGTGCGTGCGTGCGTGCGTGCGTGCGCATGTGCGCAAGTGCGTGTATGTTGGTTTAACATAATGTAATAGTATATATCATGCCTGTTCTAGAAATATTACATCATTACAGATTTATTTTTTCTCTCAAAGAGTCAAGGTCACAGTGCACAAGGTTTAGCCATTGACTACTTTGTTTAAATGTCATGTCACAAAAGAGGGTGTTTGTAGTTTGCAAAAAGAGTGTAACTGATAGCCTAGTTAATGATAGCGTGTAACCCTGTGAATAGTGGGGACCTGATGATCTGTCTTGTGATGTTTTGTGTTATATGGTTTTGTGTTGTTTTTGTGTTGAACAGACTGTGAAGACAAATTTCCCCTCGGGGGACAATAAAGATTATTATTATTACACACAAAGCTAGGCGATAACGTAACGCGACGCCCCGCACAAACCTAACTCGAACGTGACGGCGCCTCTGCCCTCCGCCTCAGAATTCACACTATGGTGGCTTATACTATGATGATTAGTAGAATTCTTCAGTTCTGGTAAATATTTGAATTTATTGTGGAAAATGTCAAAATTGTAATACAATGATATCAAAAAGAAAATGCACTTTTGTATTTTGTATTCTTTTTTAATTTTAATTGTTTGAATACTTGAGTATTTTTAAAAGCAAGCAGCATTCTCCACTTCTCCACTACTTTATTAACTCAAGTAGAAATTTGACTGAGCAACTTCCACTTGTGGTTGCGTAATATTTGACCAGGAGGAGTATCATATTTTCGGACTCAAGCTTGAGCATTTGTCCACCACTGCGGATAAGCAGAGTACATTATATATTGTCACTGTCTGGCAGAAACCTTGTATCTCCAAGTTTGAAATTTGTACATTTTTTCATACAAGGCCGTCGCACAAATGTAGTGAAAACAGCAGATCTACAAGCACACAACGCCTCGCGGTGCGAGGCGTTGTGTGCTTGTAGATCGGCTGTTTTCACTAGTTTAAATCATTTTTAAAATGATAAATAGTGGTAAATACAAAACAAACGGTTTTGGACATACAAGGTTTCCACTCGACAACGACAATATACCGGTATAGAAAAAAAGGACTGCTGAAACCATCCATCATGTCTCACTTCCTCCCACTCATCTGAATGACTGCCCTTTTGTCAGGCTTTTTATTTTTCATAAAACGTCTCTTTTGTGGTTATGAAAAGAAACTTCCACAGTGGTTTGAATACAACTGTATTCACACTGTCAAAAATCAACACATTTTAAGTACAACGGGCTGCCAAGAGGCGCGAACAAAAACGCATCTAATTCCTGGCCGGTATACTCTTAGATAGATAGATAGAACTTTATTGATCTCAACGGAAATTCAGTTGTCAATTTTGGGCATGATTGGACATTAATATGTGAATATAATTATCCAAAGGTTTTCAAAATGGAGTGCAGCGCAAGTTTATGCAGGGCATGGGAGTCAAGTTGCTGCTCAGCTGTAGTCAGATGTCAGTCAGCTCTGTTCTCATACCTCATTAACATATCTGCTGGTCATTATGTCACATGACTGCCATACTCCAATCAGAGCTCTCAATCAGTGAGAGAGGGCGAGATCATTTAGCGACCTACAACCGGATCGCGACGTGGTCGGTAGTTTTCAGCGACCGGGTCGCAAAATCGAGCGACCGGGTCGCTAAATCGAGCGACCGGGTCGCTAAATCACCGACCGCGGCGCTAAATCACCGACCGCGCCGCTAAAGCGAGCGACCGGGTCGCTAAATCGACCGACTGGGGCGCAAAATCTTCCGACCGGGTCACTAGATGTACCAACCGGGTCGCTAAATCTACCGACCTAAAACTGCAGGCAGGTCGGTAGATTTAGCGACCGGGTCGGTCGATTTAGCGGCGCGGTCGGTGATTTAGCGACCCGGTCGCTCGATTTAGCGACCCGGTCGCTCGATTTAGCGACCCGGTCGCTGAAAACTACCGACCACGTCGCGACCCGGTTGTAGGTCGCTAAATGATCTCGCTCCTACTGCAATCAGTAGGGAAGGCTCCTTTAAATAGAGCTGGCTTTCTCTACCAATGCTTGGTTCCGGAGCTTCGGAATCATTTGCTGCTTGCTTCCTCCTCCACACCAGCCTCCACCTTTGCATGATCAGTCTGGCTAAGCTCAAATACTTGTGATTGTCTGATTAAGTTACATGTCAATGTGGTTAAGCAAGTACTGTGATCTTGACTAAGTTTCATGTCAATGTTGTTAAGCTCATACTGTGATTTTGTCTAAGTTCATGTCAATGTTGTTAAGCTCAATACTGTGATTTGACTATGTTACATGTCATGGTTATTGCTATTTGCTATTCTATCCCTATGGGGGGGGTATTGTTATGCGTTCCCTGATTTTGCTTAGCATGCTCAGAAAAGCCTGCACAAAATTCAGGGAGCACCTCCGAACGCGGAGCCCTTCAAACGCCAAGTTTAACTGTATCCCATTTATGCAATAAATGGTTAAATATCCTTGCCAAGTCTATCTGTTCATTATGTAATAAATTGTTATATTCTTGACGTGAATGTTCCTGCCTAAAATAGCAGATCTACAAGCTCACAACATGTCGAATAGTGATCTCGTAGATCTGCTATTTGGGAAAATGTTTGAATAGGGCTTACTGTAAGTGGTTAGATCAAATAAAGAACTCTGGCATTGGTCAGCCTCTAATGTAAATTGTTTAAGTATACCATATCAGCTGGATGACAGACAGACAGGTGGGTGTACAGTGTAAACTGGGAAAACAAACAATGATTGCTTTGTATGTGGGTCAAGCACCGTTTCTACAGTGGTGGAAAGTAACATTTACTTAAGTACATTTACTTAAGTACAATTTTGAGGTATGTGTACTCCACTACATCTCTGACTAAAATATTTGTACTTTTAGGCCACTACATTTATTTGAAATCTTCAGTTGCTAGTTACTTTGTAGATTGATTATTATTACAAAACACTTCAAACATTTACATTTCCGCCCTTTGAAAATAGCTGATCTTAGTGATCTACAAGCTCACAAGGCATCGCGATGCTGCGCATTGTGACCTTGTAGATCTGCTATTTTCAAAAGACATTTATACATTTGAAAACTTGAAATGGGACATTCTGCATAATGAGTACTTTGGTACTCATTTTGAGGCCAATATTTTGTACTTTTACGCAAGTACATTTTGAATACCGGACATTAACTTGTAACTTTTATGTTTTACTTTTATTTAAGTAAAACATGTAAGTACTTTTTCCACCACTGCCATTTCCATCCTGATCTTTGCTCAGGGCTCCTTCACCTACTGTACATACAGTATGCAATAAAAGTGAGTGTAATAATCACACAGTACGTGGTTCTATGACACTAGAAACTGGAGGGAGGGGGGGGGGGGGGGTTGAAACTAATGTTATCACTGTAAAAGCCACTGCTTTCAAGTAAACAGAAGAGAGAGACACACAAACCCCGGGGGGATAAAACTGTAAATTATATCGGAGAAGAAGGCCATCATGGAAAAACTGCTGATCCACCTCTACAGATGTCTTGTTTTCTTAACGTAGCACACACGTGCCCATCCAGCGGAACAACTAAGTGGTAGGCTGGAATGTCAGGTGTGCACGTGGGTGTGGTATCATATCACACCAACTACTTTAAACACCCTATTTTGGGCATGTCATAAAGGCATTGTTGAAGAGAAGAATACATCCGCATAATGCTCCCCAAATAACTTTATTAACCCAGCGGTAAAAAAACACGGCCTTCGTCAGGTGTACTGACGAAGGCCGTACAGCTTGAATAGTAGTTTTTTTACCACTTGGTTAATAAAAGTATTTTGGGAGCATTAAGACAGTGTGCGGATATATTCTTCTCTTCAGTTTTCCATTTTTGATCCAGCACCTGTCGCAACTGTTTGGATGTGCGTGTATCTCCTGACCGCTATAATACGCAATGTTCAAAAATGCCGCGAAAAACTGCCAATCTCTAAGCTTGCAGATCGGCAATTTATTAAGTGGTTAATAAACGCTACGGTTATATTTTGAGGAACTGAAAAGGAATCCTATTTGCTGCGTGTGCATAATGCCATTCCAGCAGGCCAATGCAAAACAGTACGGCACCATGTTTGTACATGTTTGTTTGTTGGGGATTACTATCACAGTACAACCTTGTTGATTTAGGCATCTGCTGTAATTATCAGTAGGAAAGATGTTGCCAAACACAACTTCTGTTTCTCTCTCTCTCGGCCCCCCTCTCTTTAAAAAAAACACACTCTCTCTACGCAGAATCTCTCAGCACCCTTCACTCTCTCTCTACCTACTGTACACTCGCTGCCCCATGCCCCACATTCTCTCTCTCTCTCTCTCTCTCTCTCTCTCTCTCTCTCTCTCTCTCTCTCTCTCTCTCTTCTCTCTCTCTCTATCTCTCTCTCTCGCTCTCTCTCTTTCTCACTTCCTCTGGCTCTGTCTATCGTTTCCTGTCTTTCATACAGAGCCCTTCTTCCCCTTTGTGTGTGTGTGTCCGTGTGTCCGTGTGTGTGTGTGTGTGTGTGTGTGTGTGTGTGTGTGTGTGTGTGTGTGTGTGTGTGTGTGTGTGTGTGTGTGTGCGTGCCTTCGTGTACATGCAGGCGTGCATACAGTTTGTAGGGCTATTGTCGAGTCCAGTGTGTGACAGTCAGACAGTGTCTGTGAATCATGAAATAGACCAGCTGACCTAGTGACCACATTGGAGGGGTTTGCAACACGTGCTCTCAACCAGAGCGACTTACAAAGTGCAAGGTAATGCCTGGAACATCTTGTCAAACAGTAACTAAGGGTATAAGCGTTTAGAGGAACAGCAGAACATGGTTTTGCGTCAAAATTAGCGAACAACGCACCCAGCATCCATCTAAATAGTATACCTAGGATTTATCTTGACAGCTCACGTAGCATCAATCCAAATAACACACCTACCATTCGTCTTACAGTAACACACCTGCCATCGATCTAAATAATAACATACCTAGCGTTTCTCTTAACAACACATGCATCGACCGAAATAACATAGCTGGCATTTATCTTAAAAACACACCTAGCTTCTATCTTCATTACTGTAAATAGCTGATGAACAGGAAGTGCATTATATCAGATAGTGTGGGTATGAGAGAACAGTAGCCATGAAGGCTAGGGTAGGAGAGTTGACCGTGTGACTGAGACAAATTCATGTCTCAGTAAAGCCCCTATCATAGTAGGCACCGCGGTGATAAGCTATCCACCGCGGTGTAGTCTTTTTAAGTCTAAAACTACTACAACATTGCGTCATTACTCGCGGTGAAGAGCTATCCACCGCGAACCCCGACACATCTCTCTGTTTTTACTTTCAGACAGATCGATCCATCACCCCGTTCACTGATTGGTCGATCTAGACCAGTCAGTCACAATGATAGTACTTGACTATGATGGCCTCCACTTATTTTCTCACTTTAGGTGGATAGCTTTACACCTAAAATTTGCGGTGGTAGGCTCTTCACCGCAGACTCTGATAGGGGCGTTAGACATAAGGCAAGGGTCTTCAACAGGGGGTCTGGGACCCCTAGGGGGTCCTCAGAAGAGTTACTACAGGGGTTTGTATTATTGCTTACTATGTGAAATACACCCATGGGCCGGGAGGGGGGGGGGGGGGGGGGGGGAGCCCTTTTCTGGGTGGGAATTAGACATAAAAATAAGGATATTGGGTGATATAGCAAAGCATTCCTAACAAGTTTAAAAATGTCATGAACAGCAATTAAGGCAAGACTTAATTAAAGGCTAGCTGAGCGAGCTTATAATCAAGCATTAACCCACAAACAAATATTGGTACAAAGGAACATTTAGTGTGTTCATGTGAAGTTAAATTCACATGTCGAGTACACTGTACACTCAATTCAGAGCTGGCATCACTAGATTGACCAGACGATCCTAACCTTTCAACAGTGCATACCAGGGCAGGAATGTCAGGGAGGCCATGAAGGCCATGGCCCTCGTTGCCCCTCAGTTTGGCATTGTGCCCCTCCAAAAATGTCATGCCCTGAGGCCAGAATGGCCTTAACTCTTTTACCGCTTTGGACGTTCCCGTTCGCCCCATTTTTCCCGGCGGCGCGATGCCAATTGTACGTTCTTTGGCTCGTTCTTTTGTACCTTGTTTTGATGTCTGTAAACTGATGAGGGGTCGCGCGGGTGTGTACCGTAGAGACAGCTCCCGTAAAAGTGCTCTCAAAAACCCACTGGACGTTAGCATCAATGGAGTAACAACACTCTTCCTTGTTATTTTCTCTGGGTCTATTGCTCTGTAGCGATTGAGCTGTCTTGACGGACGGTAGCCTACCGCAGCCATTTCACATTAATTCTTCCACGAGGCTGCCCTCTACTGCTAGTATAGCGAAAGTACACCTATTTAAGGAGAAAAGAAAATAATAATGATGAAAAAAAAAATGAATACATCTTTGTCTATAACATCGCAAAGGTAAGGTGCTTTTGCTGGCACAAAACCCAATAAATAAATAACAACATCTGGCAGTAAAACTGTTAATGCCCCAGCTGACTGTAACACTTTCTCCTCTGTCTATGTCTTGTCAATGTGTAGACACCAGTGTCTTTTTCTTGTCACGTAGACACCAGGGTCTTGTTGAGTCCGCATTTTAAACCAATCCAATATCTTTGATTTGTGCAGGGCTGATCATCAGTTTGTATATACCCATTTAGTTATTTCACAGCAGATATTCTACATATTATAAATGTAACCCTTGAATTCAATTAATTATTTCAATGGACTAAAATCTTGTTTTATTTGATGGCCTTCCTGCCCTGGCATTTGGCCTTTGTGCCCTAAATAAATGTACAACCCCAAAGGCCAAGTAGCCTTGCCCCTAAAATGATGAAATTCCAGGCCTGGTGCATACTGTATGTACAGGATGTCTCACCTGTGGTACAGTCTCCAGGGGTGGTGAAAGTGCAGCCTGCTGTACATTCTGTCTGACCATACGCCTCGTATACCTGCAAACACACTGGAGAGTCAGGACTAGCAAACTGTGTTGCTGTTTGCATGCATAAATATATATGTGCGTGCGTGTGTGCGTGCGTTGGTGCGCGCTTTACTAATTAACATATGTTTTATGCCCATATATGGAGATCCCTGTCCCAATGTCATCAATATTAAGGACATATCTGGGAATGCCCATGTTTGGTAATGCCCATATATGGGCATGTTCTGACATAACATTGTTGACTATCATGCAGGGCTCTCCATATATGGGTAACTGGTCCGATATACATCACTGGCCAGATGGCCAAGAATTGGCGTGACCTCGCCCTTTAGGGCAAGGTCGCATGTCACCCTGAGGCTTCTTACTAGTACCTCTGTGAGTGTGTGAGTGTGTGTGTGTGTGTGTGTGTGTGTGTGTGTGTGTGTGTGTGTGTGTGTGTGTGTGTGTGTGTGTGTGTGTGTGTGTGTGTGTGTGTGTGTGTGTGTGTGTGTTGAATTCCTTGGATGCCCATGCATTGTGTTGAATTCCTTGGATGCCCATGCATTGTGTTTGTGTGCGGATGTAATCGCTTGTACCGGTAGCTTGTGTATCAACAACACATGCCTGCTGTACATGCATTCTTAGCCTGACCTGACATCCCAGAGCCGCTCGCAGGAAGCCCAGGACAGTGGGCGAAGTAGGAGCTGCTCCTGTTACAATCATCCTCAGCCTGCCTCCCAGGCTGGCCTGCAAACACAAACACTAATGTCATCCTGTAGGGCGGCTGTAGCTCAGGAGGTAGAGTGGGTTGGCCAATGATCCGTGGGTCGGAGGTTCAAATCCCAGCTCCTCCTGTCAACATGTCGAAGTGTCCTTGGGCAAGACACTGAACCCCACATTGCCTCCAATGAGTTGGTTGGTGCAAGCTTGCCACCATTGGTGTGTGAATGTGGGAAGTGAGGACGCTGGCGTCGAATGTTCGCCGCTTCACTTCCCAATGTATGAATGAATGAAACATTGTAAAGCGCTTTGAGCACTTGGAAAAGTGCTATAAAAATGCGATTCATTATTATTATTATTATCCTGACGCCTAGTTCAGACCAAAGATTCAGCACACAACACAACAACAAGGGCCATTCACACTGAGCACAATAACTATAAAGATAACTATAACTATGTCGTTCACCATTGTATTTTATTATAGTTTATAGACTTTTAAAACTATATTTCAGTGTTCAGTGATAATGGCCCCTGAGCCTGATTTATACTTTATACGGCAGTGCTGTGTGCCGAAAATAGAAGATGTTTTGGCACGCGACACCATCGTACAAACTAGCATAAATTAAGCATTAGAACGTTGCAGAGGAAAATCACAGCGGTCTGAATTACACCTAAGGCTGCACCCACTTTTGCTGCAATCAATCTAAGGGGTAAAGGATGGGAATTGTATAGAACTGAATCAGGATCAGAATCTGAATAGTGAGGAAAAGTATAAGTGTGTGCCAACAGTGTGACTGGTGCTGTAAACATGGCAATCAAAAAAAGCGGGTCGCAGTGGTTCAGGTGGTAGAATGGCTGACTGGGAACCAGAAAGGTTCCCAGAAGACCATAACTGCTCTCCAAAAAAAAAAAAAGTTTCAGCCCACTGTTCCTAATCATGCGATGGGTCAAATGCAGAGTACAAATGTCCCGGTGGGGATCAGTACAAGTTACACAAGTGTGTGTGTGCGTGTGTGCGTGTGTGCGTGCGTGCGTGCGTGCGTGCGTGCGTGCGTGCGTGCGTGCGTGCGCGTGTGTGTGTGTGTGTACCTGTATCTTGCTGAAGAAGATTTTATCCCACATGCTGTCACTGCGAATGATCCCGGCGCTGAGCTCAGCACCTTTCCTTTTGGCCGCAAAGTTGAGGAGCCAGCGCTTCCATGGGCTGTTAGCTTGGCTGAAGATCTGTGGAGAAAACATCAAATAAATTAATGGGTGCTTCTCCCAGACTGCTACAATATTCCCTTGCAGGAGAGGGGGGGGAAAGGGCTTGGTATGAAATAGCAGTAAATCAAGAAGGTCTTGTCAATAAAGATTTGGTCATCCATGGTGTTATATTACCTACTATCCTATTATAGTACTTCCTCCTCCATTATAAGGAATATGATTTATTTTCATTTAGTGCTGTCAATAATTTTGAGTCACATTGATCAACGGTGGGGTGAAACTCTCGTCATAAACAAGTGGCTGAGGATTCTCACCAGTGTTTTGTTTCCTATTTTATCGTTTAGTAAATACTGTGTGACGCAAATTCATCCTATTCCGGTTTCTCAATTGCTGTATTGAATTGTTGTACGTGTTTAAAAGCAGCACATTATGCACAGATTAGGCAAACATTCATTAGTGTACACATTGCACATATGCGTATAGTATTAGTATTGTGACAGGCTGACAGCATTTATCTCCCTCCCCTCCATTTTCCTGTGTGATTTAACATTTTCTGTCTTGCTTCAGTGACAGACAGGGCAAGTTTCGTGGGCTAGTCTGGGGACCCAGGAAAAGGTTTAAAAAAGCTAGCACATGCACCAGAAGATGCAGGACAAATCTGTTGAATGTGACTTGCCCCCAGTCAGTTTATTAATTGACTGGGGAATGTATTCTCATCTTGGCATCATGAAATAAAATCATTTGTACACGTTATTAGATAGATGAATTTAGAAAGACAGCAAGCTGATTGTGGAGAGAGGGAAAGACGTGCCCCGGTTAGTATCGAACCAACCGTGATAGTAATTCGATTTCAGAAAAAGACTTTTCCTCTGTCTGCTCCACCCACCTTGTCATACATGCGGTTGAGCAGTCGTGGAACCACGGGGAAGATGGTAGGCCGCAGGGCTTTCATGTCATCTGAGAGGAGACGGATGTCACCCTGATAGAAACCAATGCGTCCTCCATGGCAGTACACAACAGACTGTAGAAGAACACAATGTTCACATCAGGTCTCAAAGCACGCTTACGGTTGGGTCTGTAGACTCTGTACAGCACATCTTTAGTGTTGTTTGCAATGAGTAAACCAGCCCCCTAAACTTGATGTTATTATGGTGTTATTATGCTTTGTACCTAACAGTGAAATCAGTGAAAGCGTTTAAGGTAATGTTATTTATCTACACATTACTATTATACTATAACCTACGGGTATGTTGTTTTAACCAAAATCCCTTCATTCTGATAACCTGTTATCAGCCTGTCGGGATTTTATTTCTCGATAACGACCGCTCAGCCAGACGTTATCCCTTACTTATTTTGAAGTGTTGCTTCTTCTCTAAATGTGGACTGAAGTACATTGGACTTCCCGCCCAACGAGTGCGTTGGTTGTGCCTTTGAACGAAAAGTGTCTACCATTATCAGTTCTTTTGATTTCACGTTGGGTTTCTTTTTGCCACAATATTGACTGTTAACCACTTAAACACACTACACTAGTAATCACTTTGTCCTAAAATAATGAGTGAAACCAGCAGATCTACAAGCGTCAAGCTCCGAACTTCTAGATCTGCTATTTTCACAGTTTATTTAACAATGACCAAAACATAGGTGCCAGGTTGAAAAGTGGTTTGTCTCAGCTGCCCAGCTGTAGTAGCTGTTGATTACTGGAACAACACACACAGACAGACAGACAGACAGACAGACAGACACAGTGAAACTCTCTCCCCCCTGTTGATTACTGGAACAACACAGACAGACAGACAGACAGACAGACAGACAGACAGCTACAGTGAAACTCTCCCCCCCCCCCCCCCATAGCGTGCAAACGCTTCCTGTTTGTGACTGAGGGCATGTGAGGACATGAGAACCCAGAGCACCCGCCCTCTCTGAGGGTGAACGGGTGCATGAGGGAGCGACAAAAAGGAATGTCTATATGATATCGCCTTGAATGACGCCTCACGCCTGAACAACACAGTAGATGCCATCCGCGCGCACGTGCGTGTGCGTGTGTGTGTGTGTGTGTGTGTGTGTGTGTGTGTGTGTGTGTGTGTGTGTGTGTGTGTGTGGTGGCATTGCATGATCTGGTGTGAACATTATGCCGAGCTTGAGTCTCTGGGGAAGATAGGTGGTTTCCTCAATCTCTTATTATCAAAGTCAACAAATCGAGTTGCTAACAAAACACAGGCTGGTCCAACCTGATTGACTGTCTAGAACGCACGCACGCACGCACGCACGCACGCACGCACGCACGCACGCACACACACACACACACACGCTCGCGCGCGTGCACACACACACACGCATACGCAGACATAAATAGTTTTCTTTTATTGTGTCTGCAAAATTATCCCTAAAAATGATCCGGCTTTGTCAAGCGTCTATGCGAACACAATTGGCATGTGTCCGGGGGAGGAAAGCCGGGCAGGGAGGGTGATGTTGGTCATACTCATGCAGGCTGGGGTGGCACCAGTCAGCAGGGACTGTTTGGCAGGAGGAGTAGTGCTCCCGTTGGGGACTCCTCACTGGCAGATGAGTGGGTAAAACAGTAGTGACACAGAAATGTGTGTGAGGAGGAATTCATTGGCATAAACAACTAAGTTGGGGAGAAAAAGGGGGTAAAAATAATTGTCTATGCCCTACTGATGTCGTGTATCTCAGATCTGTAATGCTGGGCATATTACAGTTAAATTGGCACTCAGCATATTGCAGTGTAGGTGTTTGTATTTACTGAGGGGGTACTGTGCATGTGTGTGTGCGTGCGTGCGTGCATGTGTGCGTAAGGTGTGTGAGTGGGTGTGTGGGGGTTATGTGTGGGTGTGCGTGTGTGTGTGCGTGTGTGTGTGTGTGTGTGTGTGTGTGTGTGTGTGTTGGGGCTATGTGTGTGTGTGTGTGTGTGTGTGTGTGTGTGTGTGTGTGTGTGTGTGTGTGTGTGTGTGTGTGCGTGGGTGTGCGTGTGCGTGTGCGTGTGTGTGGGGGCTATGTGTGTGTGTGTGTGTGTGTGTGTGTGTGAGTGGGGGTGGGGGTGTGTGTGTGTGTGTGTGTGTGTGTGTGTGTGTGGGTGTGTGTGTGCGCTAACCACAGGAATGGGAAACTTAAGATGGCATGTGCTGTATTTCTAAAGACCTGCCACACAGCTTAACGACTCTCACGCACATTAAAGTTGTTATTCTACGCATAGATGACCTACTGCACCCAGAACGAACGTTCTTTTAAAACGACTTCCAACCTGGCATCTCTGTTTGGGGCATGTCATGATATTGTCGTTGTCGGGCAGAAACCCTCGTATCTCGTAAGTTTCAAATTTGTAATTTTTTTCGTAAAGTAAAGCACTGCTTCATCATATGGCCATAGCACAAAAGAAGTGAAAACAGCCGATCTACAAGCACACAATGCCTCGCGGTGCGAGGCGTTGTGTGCTTGTAGATCGTCTGTTTTCCTCACCTATGTCGCGCCACACATATCCTATGCGGGACAAAAGTATATCTTAGTTTATCTCATCTTACAAGGCGTGTCATATCAAGTCCAGCATTCAGCCAATGAATATAGCCTTCAGGCTACAGCATCTGGACTCCTATGTCGTCATGACGACAATGTTTATTTGTGGGTTGCAATTGTTAAAACTTTTTTTCAGTGCATAATATAAAATGTAGAGGGCGCTCAATCCCTTTGGTCCTGATGCCTATTTTATGCACATAGCTATTCACTGATGTCTCCCTTCTGTCGGCCCACGACATCCTCAACCCACCCACCCAACCGCCCACCTGCCCGCCCACTGAAAACACACACACACACACAGATTGTTATCCCAGTCTGTGCTCCAACAACTAAAAGTCACGCAAGAGTTGAAGCCAGGACATTACCTCGATCAGTCTCTCGAACATGTGAGCCAGGGGGAGGAAGGAGATGAGGCAATCATCCTGGTTGGGGAAAATTACTCTCTGATGGAGACCGGGAGAGAGAGAGAGAGAGAGAGAGAGAGAGAGAGAGAGAGAGAGAGAGAGAGAGAGAGAGAGAGAGAGAGAGAGAGAGATGTAGGAAGATAGACAGACAGATAAACAGGCAGACAGAGATGTACAGACAGACAGAGGAAAGAGTAAAAGACAGACAGACAGGCAGGCAGTCAGTCAGTGAGGAGTCATTGCTTTTGACCAAATACATAAATTGTGGAAGTTTCCAAAAGACTCAAGAAAACCCATCAAAGTGAAATCTCATTCCACTTGGAAGAACAAGACAGTTCTATGTGAGACATGAGACTTCAGTTACTCACATCTGTCACTTTTAAGAATCCTGAGAAATCTGCCACGACATTCCCATGTGTCAGCATTACACCCTTTGGATTTCCTGTCAGAAGACAAACACGCGAGCGCGCGCGCACGCACGCACGCACGCACGCACGCACGCACGCACACACACACACACACACACACACACACACACACACACACACACACACACACACACACACACACACACACACACACACATCAATACTGTACCTCAAAGACAGCACAGTCTACTGTGACCGTGGCCTGCAATTAAGAGGCTCTGTGCATTATTGCAGTCCCAGTTTCCAAGATTCCAACATTTATGTTTCCCTTGTTATGTTATGTTTCCCAAAGCTGCTGAATAGCCAATCAAATGAAGCTATTGCTTGTCACGGAACAGAAAACCTTCAGGGAAACCTTTGAATACAGTAGGAACATGTGGAGAGTGTAGTTCGATGTCAGGGTCAAGTTTTGTCATTGAATGATTGATTGATTGATTGATTGATTGATATGCTTGCCTCTGCTGTCGTTGAGTGAGTGTGAGTGTGAATGGGTGAATTTAACACCGTAGCACCGTAGCACTCGCCTACCATTACATGACATTTGTTTAAAACTTTTGGGGCTTTTATGCCTTTATTGATAGGACAGTAGACTGACAGGAAATGGGGTGAGAGATGGGGAGTGATGCGCAGCAAAGGTCGACGGGAAGGGGATTCGAACCCGCAACACGCTGTCAGGCATCAGGGCCTATGTGGTATTGTATGTGCCTGGACCGCTAGGCCAGCATATGTTACTTTAAGTACAGCACTTTGTAAAGAGCTTTGGTTTGTTGTTTGCATTTTGTGCACCAGCCAATCCTATAAAAAAATGTAATATGGAGCTTAATTATTCCCAGACCCAATGTACATTGAAAGGACTGTGTGATTGTAAGGTTGTTTTAAATGTATGTCATTTTTGTTTGCTTCTTGTAATTTGTTGATGAATGATATGGTGCTGCTGCTGATGCAAGACATTGGGAATATGGAGTCATAGTGACATGAACGTGACGACGTGGGCACGTGGTCCGCCCACCCGCCCTCCATTAAGCCAATTTTAATGTGGGATTCAAATAAACCAAACTACAAATCAGCAGGCTACTCTCCACAGGATGCTGCATTTCTAAGAAGCCAAGTGTTTCACAAGAAATTCTGTCATCCCACAGATCTCCGCCCCCTCCATTGAAGGGTGTTATTCCTTGGAAGTTGGAACAGTCCCCAGACCCCGAGAAAGGGAGTGTACTACTCACTGCAAAAGAATGGGGAAAGTTATACCCCAGGGCTGTTGTGCTGAACAACAGTAGTAACAGTAGGTGGCAGCCTTTCTCACTAGAGCAGTGGAGCACATGTGTGATACTGTGGCTTTGGTTAAATGAAAGAGTTGGCAGCAATATGGCATATGGATAGCGATACTGGTTAGATCACTGTTTCAAGACAAGATTTTGACAAACATGTTGACAAATTTTACGGGGGTCCTTTGCTGGCTCAAAACCTGGGTTTCTGCAGCCAAATGCATATCAATTTGGGGGTACTTCACATGAAAATGTTTAAGAACCACTGGGTTAGTTTAAACCAATCTGTAAGCAATCTGTCACTGTTTATCAGTTCTTATCATTAGTTTGTTGTGTGGGTTCTGTGGTTTTGTCAATTGTATGTTTTTGCCCTGAGATAAAAGCAACAATTGAACGTCTTTGACAACAATGTCACGTTTTCTACAGCTGCATCACGTTCGCTTATACTCAAGCAACCCCCTGGGTACCAGGGGTCTCCATATATGAGTAACTGGTGCGATATACATCACTGGCCAGATGGCTAAGAATTGGCGCGACCGTCGCATGTCGCCCTGAGGCGTCTTACTAGTTGTAATAAGTACAAGTTTGGTATTCAAATTGTACTTGAGTAAAAGTACTTAAAGTACCAAAAGTAAAAGTACTCATTATGCAGAAGGTCCCATTTCACCAGTTTTCAAATGTTTCAAAATCCTTAGTAACATTTTTGAAAATTGGAATTACTCCAGTAAAAATTGTACTGAAGTACAATACTTGAGCAAATGTACTTAGTTACTTTCCACCATTGCACGCGGGCACAATTATCTGTCTCATGTCTGGAAATGCAGGGGAATCCAGCTGGCACAGGGAGGGTATGAAATCCCCAAACACTACTCTATGGTTTACAGTTTATACCATCCTTTCCTCTGACAACAGTTTCATTTTTCCTGTGTAGTCACTGGGTTAATTATACCTTTAAAGGCGGAGCTTCTCCATCAAAACAGATATCCAGGATTTAAAATAAGTGACCTCCTATTCCTATAAACAGTATCAACTAAGTATCATGGTTTACTGTTTAAACCAGCATGTCAAGGACCCCAAATGTATATGTATTTTGCCACTGGCCCCCCTTCGAAAAGAGAGAATTTGTTAAGATTTGTAAAAAATTATAATAACAATAAAATAAGAAAGAATAGATAAAAAAAATAGCTGATCTGCAAGTGCACAACGTGTCCGTTGTGAGCTGTTGTGAGCTTTAAAAAAAAAGCTCTAAAAAAGAGATCTATAACGTTGTGAGCTTGTAAATCTGCTATTTTTGAATAGCCGATAATTGAGTTGTAAACCGTTCCTCATTTTGCAGGGGCCCCCCTCCCTGGAACCCCTTCAAGGACTCCTGGGGGTCCCCGGACCCCATTTTGAGAACCAGTGGTTTAGGCTATGAGACATTTAATGACCTTTGTTTTGTTTTTTTTAGAAAATATCAAACTCTTCTGTATAGTTGAAATACTTCACTGTATTCAGTCCAGCATGTTTGTGCATAATAGTGCGTGCGGTGAGTGAGCAGCAGGGTGTCACAAGATGTAACTCCCAAACTGGTATTTTAAGTCAATAATGAACCCACTCTGGTGGCTGTACCACTGCCAAGTGGTACAACCCCTGAAGGGCTTTCGGAATGTGAAGCCTGTTACCAATATAGTTTGTTCCAAAATGTTGGATTACACTCATGACTTTCCAACAGTGAAAAAATGAATCACTATTGGCTTGTCTATTGTATAATTCGTTCGGTAAATACCAAATCCGGGGTCAAAGAGCGTGGCTAAGTTTCGGAATGACTTCTTGGGCGGATTCATACTGCACGTGTACATAGTCTGACCACTTGCCTTCTCTGTAAGCCAGCCAGAGGGCATGTCTGAATCAGGGGTTTATAGGGGGTTTTATTGAAAAATAGCAGATATACAAGCTCACAGCGCGGCACCGAGTGCCGCGCTGCGAGCTTGTAGATCTGCTATTTTTGAAAAATCATGAAAATTAGAATTTTGACCCGATTCTATAAGTGTCTTTTGAATCCTTCTAAGGTTTTTTGCAAAACCTATGTTTCTATGTCAGCAATCTGGCCAGCCATCGTCAAAGAAAAGGGCACTTATCTGGAGCTCAGTTAGTCTGTTCTTGAGAGACTACCAAGTCAGTGGTTCTCAAACTTTTTCATGTGAAGGACCCCCAAAATGATATGTATTTGGCCACGGACCCCCATCTCAAAATATTTAGGTCCAGGGACCCCCCAGAAGCAAATTTTGAGTTACAAACGTTTGTTTTAAAAATATATGTATTCAAAGATTTGCACACATTTTCACGACTTTTTCAAAAATAGCAGATCTACAAGCTCGCAGCGCGGCAATCGGTGCCGTGCTGTGAGCTTGTATATCTGCTATTTTTCAATAGTTAAAGCTTTCAATAATTCTAGGCCTAAATGGGTTTTAATGACGTTGCGTGCACTCACACGTGCATACACATCAGATCAGTTTAGTTTTCTAGTTAGGTTTACGATTACATATTCTAGTTTTAGTTATAGTCAGGGGATATCTTATAAAGTCCTGGAATAAATTCCTTACCAAAAAGAAAATCTTCACCAATGTGTTTGTAAAGGTGTCTAGTAACACAATTTTGTATTAGTCTTAGTTTTTCAGTACAGCATGAGGAATGCTTTGATTTATAGAAGCTGAAAAACGTAGAAAAATAGAAATGCATGCAAATATGATTATATGCATTTGGTAGTTTTAGTATTCGTTTGTTTTGCGAGTTTTGCTCACTCGTTAGTCGTTACAGTAGCAACACCGCAGCTGCATACAACACACAGTGACCTGTGCGTTTGCGTTTTTACTGTGTATGGGAGGATGTAGTTGACAGTGGTGTAAAGTAACTAAGTACATTTACTTAAGTACTGTACTTAAGTACAGTTTTGAGGTATTTGTACTTTACTTGAGTATTTACAGTTTTCAGTACTTTTACTTCTACTCCACTACATCTCGAATCCAAATATTGTACTTTTAGTCCACTACAGTTATTTGAAAATTTTAGTTACTAGTTACTTTGCAGATATAAATGATTATATTATAAAACATACATTAATGCACTTTAGCCCTATTCTTGGCTATTTGAAAATAGCCGATCTACAAGCTCACAATATGAGCTTGTAGATCTGCTATTTTCAAACCTTTTGTACTTTTACTTTTGGTACTTTAAAGCTATACTGTGTAAGTTGCTAAACTAGTGGTCAGTTTTTCTCTTTACTGTACTCTGTTCTTTTTTGGAGCTGTGTGAAGCACAGGCTCCCTATACGTGGCTGTGTGGGTCTGTCTGTCTGTCTGTCTGTGTGTGTGTCTGTGTGTATGTAGCCTGAACTTCCTAAACTTCGGCACGCTACTAGTCCCACAGTTTTGCCACCACACACTCGTGCCATATGTCAAATCGACCGGCTTACTCGGGAATCGTGGGCTAGTAACTTGCTAAGAGAAAGGTTCAATAGTTTAATTGATATTAATTTATTAGTGAATTAATTTTCCCCATTGACTTATAATGGGAATCGCAAAAACTCACATTCAATTATTTGTCTCTCGCAAACCATAGGGGCTAGAGTTTCAAGACTTGGAGAGGAGGTTCATAATGATTTCAAGGATTAAATAAAAAATAATTGTGTCATTTGGCCGCATGGTGGCGCCATAACACCCCACTTTACGTTTTGGCCTGTAACTCTTGAACCGTAGGTCGGAAAATTAAAAATATTTTTTCCCTGGATTCCTTGGGTCATGACGCATCTCCCCATATAGGCCACGCCCATTTGCGCCATGATAGATTTTCCGCCATCTTGAATTTTCTCCAAAACACACTTTTTGCTCCTTTTCCTACATATTTTCTTCAAATGTCACAAAAATCGGTACACATGATCCACACACACACACACACACACACACACACACACACACACACACACACACACACACACACACAGCTCCACTTCACACGGGTGTGATTTTTTATTCTTTTCATACATCTCTGTAACTTTGTAAATATCCTTATACTGCTGTGCTGCCTCTGGGCGACTGATCTATCTATCGATTAACAGCACGACATGTGCAAACAGCCATGTGGTAAATGGAAAGGTTAAAAAGTTATCTGTAAAGGGCCATTTATAGTTACGGATGGATGATTTTGTGTACGTTTGGGGTTGAGGAGGAACTTACGGTAATTGCGTCTACATGCATAGTTCCGTCCGTTCTCTGTGTTATATACGGTTCAATTACATACTGTATCCAATAGATGGCACCCAAATGCATCTTCCCAATGAGCAAACATGTTGATAGGCATCGGCGATTACATCCATTAAGTAAATAGCCTACAGCCGTGCTGTGCGTTCTTTCAATGGCATCGTACTCTATTTTCACTCCATAGTTGATGTCCCTGCACGCCGTCGCCGTCGGAAAATGCTGTTATTAAGCCTATTATTAATATTATTATTTGGATAAAGTAGAACAACTTTTAAAACCAATCATAATCATTTAAAATGGTATCATGATCTGACACTGGCACTTTGCTGCTTCTGCGTTCTGCCTCCGCTGCTGCTGTGTGCACTGCAGTTGTACAAGTGGCAACAGGTCTGCGTCCTGAACGTCTTGTTCACTGTTCAGCTTACTTTGTGATTTATTTATTTTTTACTTCCTCCTACTACGAAATGGATACCAGAAAAAAAGACGAAACATTTCTCCCTCTACTGCCCCCACGGTCGACAAAAGTTCGCCACGGGTACTTCATGTGTACGTACGTTTTTATCGGTTTTAATCCGTTAGGTTGAGTGTTGTCCGTAACGTTACGGACAGAGACAATTACGTCCGGAGCTACGGAGAGACCGGATCAAAGTACTCTCCGTCTCCGTTCGTTATGTATCCCCGCGTTGTTTATGTACTACTATGCATGGTACTTTAAGTACCATGCATAGTAGTACATAAGGACCGCAGGAATACACAAGAAACGGAGGGGGAGAGAACTTTACTCCGTTTGGTCCGGTTTGACTCCCAGTACGACGAGTACGTAACACTCCGGATGATTTATCTCCGTATACGGACGCTTACGGACAGCACCCAACTGGACGGACTCAACGTACAAGATGTATCCGTAGCAAGAAGTACCCACGGCCACCGTTGTCAAACATAGGCGCAGTAGTGAGGAACATTACTTTTCCTCTGCTCTATGACAGCGGTTCTCAAACTATGTGTCCAAATGATAAATATATTGTATCAAGAAACGGTAAAAAAGGAACGTCGCAACTCGCAACAGGACGGCTTGACACACACACACACACACACACACACACACCGCCTATCCTCCACCAACAGCTGCCAACAAGACGAGGCACACAAGAGCTGATTAATTAGCTGCAGCGGCTCATCATACTTGGGAATTATATGCGGGTGTGTTTTGTTATAATCACTCCGGGTCCTGATCCATATGTGGTTAAATCTGTACCTCGCGGAGTTTTACATTTACCGTGAATACCACTACTATACTCGGGTCGCCTCTCCTCCAAAAGCGAGATGGGTGCAGTGACCACCGTTATAAAACATAGGCGCAGTACTAGTGATGAAAATTACTTTAACTCTGCTCTAACAGCTGTTCTCAAACTGTGTGTCCCATAATAATATATTTTATCAAGAAACGGAAAAAAGGTTGTTACACAAACACTGAAGATGATGCCTCGACTCCTCATCACGCATCAACAGTCATCAGCTGAGCACAGCCACAGACAGCGAGCGAGGCACACAAGTCACAAGAAGAGATGAAGAGGCTCATTTATTACTTGGGAATTATGTTCAATATATGAGCGGGTGTGTACGTGTGTTTTGTTATAATTAGCCTACTCCGGGTCCGCATCCATGTGGTTAAATGTGTACCCTCGCGGAGTTGCATTTACCGTGATAAATGTTGCCGACAGACGACAGACAGCAGATCCAGTCCAGACTGTTATTTATACTGTACCAAAAATCACGGCGGGTCAAAAATCTGTGGTTCTACATTATTTTGACTAAATGCTTCGGTTTTTTACACGTGTGAGAACCACCTTCATGTGGCGCGCGGCCCAAAGGGGAGCAGAATTGGAGCGGAGAGCGGGTCGGCACATAAATAACGTGCATGTCTACTATGCATGGGGCCGTAATTAACGTACGTAGTTCTCACCCAAAAACGTACACAAAATCAACCATACGTAACTATAAATGGCCCTTTACGTGATCCAGGGGAGAAAAAAAGAGACCGCCCATCAGAACTTCTGAATGACGTCAGTTTGCAGTTATATCCCCCTATTCAGAAGAAAATGTTGGACGTCGGAAAGGAATCACGTATTGGCCTTAAATTATATTACTAGACTATTACCACTTATAATACAATTACCACTTGGTTTTAGTTTGGCAGCAAACTAAACCCAAGCACCCATTTTGTGTTGTTGCCGGAATGAGATGATGTCAGCCATTGTAAACATTGACCATTATAATGCGTGCGTGAGATTTTAAATACACAGTAAAATCCTCCGTGTTAATCTATCCATTTGCATTTTGTACACTTTTAGAGTAAGATTAACACTGAGGATTTTACTGAGTACTAACAGGCATATCGTCGTTGTCGGGTGGAGACCTTGTATGTCCAACCGTTTGTTTTGTAGTTATCATTTTAAAAATGATTTAAACTAGTGAAAACAGCCGATCTACAAGCACACAACACCTCGCGGTGTGAGGCGTTGTGTGCTTGTAGATCAGCTGTTTTCAATACTTTTGTGCGACAGCCTTGTATGATGAAACAGGGCTTTACTTTGCGAAAGAAAAAGGTACACATTTGAAACTTGGAGATACAAGGTTTCTTCCCGACAGTGACGATATGCTATTCAGCTGCACTTAACCGTGCACTATCTTTTGTTCCCTGCAGCAATGATGGTAGCATAAAGTAAACATTACCTGTGGTGCCACTGGTAAAACAGACAATGGACAGGTCGTCTGGTGCAGGTGGCTGAAGAGAACAAAAAACAAGGGTGTGTTATTTTATGAGACTGACATAAGTAGCCTACTGTATCTGTGAAAATGGTAGCATGTCTCTGCATCAGAAAAGAATGTCTGTTTGTTTTCTTATTACAGATATTCCCTCACATTCCAGACGGAAAGAAAGACTGTACTGTTATGTACAGCTGTATTAAACCCCACAGTGAAAGATGAATATCCAGTTGTACTTACTATTGGTTTTCTGTAGTGGTCTTTGCCCAGGGCCTGTAAGGAAGAACAGCACGCAACACAACACAATTAAATGTCATTCCTTCACACACTTGAAATCGCGATACAGTTTGTAGTCGACTAGTCTGCCAAAAGAACCAAAAACAAACAGTTAAATATAGCTGCAAGCAGCGATAAAGTGGCCAAGGCAGAAAAAGCAGGAAAGCAAAAAAGCATCAAGGGAAAGCAAAGAACAAATCAAAGAAAAACTGGAAGCAGTGTTCTTCCGAACAGGACTCCGGCAGGTCAGGTAGGTTTTTTTTGGCCTAGCGGTGACTCTATAATAGGCCAAAGTGAAAAGGGTGCCACGTGTTCTTGGGCCTTTCACGGCAATCGGACGCTGCATGCGGGATTTGAAGCATTTTGTTCCAAAAATGTGTTTGGCAAAAATTGACCCGCTGGTGGCGCTATAACAGGCCAATGTGAGAAGGGTGGCATCTGTTCCTTGGCCTAGTGGGAATGTGTGTGCAAAATCTCACACACATAGCAGGCTGCGTTTGAGACATTTTGTTCAAAAAGGAGCAATCCTGCAAACCTTGGAATTCAATGTTAGCCAATTAGATAGAATATGATATCTGACAAATCCGTCATGATTACATCACTGTAGAGATACTGTGTACTGATTTGTGTGATTTTCGGATAAAATCTGAAGGAGTAATATCGAAGAATGTGTTTTACATACTGTAAGTTGGCCTTCTGGTGGCGCTATAAATGGCAGATGTGAAAAATGCAGGGCACAGGTTTTTCCTTGGCCTCTGGGAAGTGTGCATACAAAGTTTTAAACTAATCGGTGGTTATAGGTAAAAGCACAAATTGGCCTCTACACAACATGTATGCAATAGACTGTATGCCTATATAGAATCTTTGGAATGACACGACCGGGGTTTGAACCTGGATCTCCCAGTCTCAGGGCAGACACTCAAACCACTAGGCCACTGAGCTGGTACATGATGTTGTTGCAATCCTTGGAAATCACAACATAGGTGTAGACATGACAGTTTGTATTATAATGCTTGTTTCAGGATTTATGATGCAAAATACATTATTTAGTAATGGCGGATATTAAAATACTCATCAAGGGGGGTTGGGGGACATTTTTAGGAAGGCTCCATATCAGACATTGTTCAAGGAACCAAACTGTGAAGTGTACCCAATATCATGGTTTTACGCTTATATAAACCCCAGGCGGGATTCGATCCAACGACCTTCTGCATGAAAGGCATATGCCCTGACCACTACACTAGGCAGCCACAGAATCTGTTAGCCATGTTTGTTTAAAAAAAAGGTTCTATGTAGGCTGAGTGCCTTGATTTGATTGATTTCTTTTTTACATTTTGGAGGCTTGGGGTCTATCTCCTGTTTCTGTAGCGCAAGGTAACTTGTTGTACAAGTACACCCCCTGGTCATGACACTAGTATGTCGCAGGGAGTTACCCCCAATCCAACCCTAGATGTTGAGTTTCAAGCAGGGAGGAACTGGGTCCCATTTTTTAGAATCTTTGGTATGACGCGACTCGGGTTTGAACCCAGATCTCCCAGTCTCAGGGCAGACACTCAAACCACTAGACCACTGAGCTGGTACATGATATCATTGCAATCCTTGGAAATCACAACATAGGTGTAGACATGACAGTTTGTATTTTAATGCTTGTTTCAGGTTTCAGGATTTATGTCATGGTTTTATGCTTATACAAGCCCCAGGTGGGATTCGATCTAACGAGCTTCTGCATGTAAGGCATGTGCCCTGACCACTACACTAGGCAGCCACAGGATCTGTTAACCATGTTTGTTTAAAAAAAAAGTTCTATGTAGGCTGAGTGCCTTGATTTTATTGATTTCTTTTTTATATTTTGGAGGCTTGGGGTGAAATCAATCTGAGTAAATGTAATCTGAGTATTTCTGACATTTTCGAGTGATCATATTTTCTTTTACTCAAAACGGCCGGTAGAGAAGGGCTCATTTTAAACATGAACGTGATCTGGAGTTAGATCAGACGTGTCAACATTAAAGAGTTTGACATACGCACATGCCATGGGCATCCAGGATGTTAACATCAACTCTACCCAACGTGGGGTTCGAACTCACAACCATCCGAATATCAGGCACAGGCACTGACCACTACACTACGGCAGTCACACATAATGGACCTGTCATTTAAAAAAAAAAGATAAGAAAAAAAAAAGTTTCATGTAATGTACTTGACGCCTTCTTTCAAAATGATATAGCGCCCCCCTTTGGCCAATTGGGGTAAGATTTGTTTCAGTGATATTTGGACTAACCCTCTATAGTAGTTCATCATGAAATTTTACTTTGCATGTATGTTTTAGAGGCAGAAGAATAATTTGCATAAGACTTGCAATGTTGATTGAATTATTAAAAAAGCATGTTTCAAAAAAAAAAAAACGATCTGACAGATCTTTAGATATTGGTCCAAAGTTCATGTAAAAAAAGTTCCGTGCACGTGACGCGAAAGTTCCGGAATAAAAGCGGGTTTAAGTGTTTTACAAACTGCTCAAAATTGCGGAAAATCTAAGGGCAGAGCTTACTTAACAAAGACACAGATGTCTTCCGCTTGAGTCAAGGCACGCGTGTAAGCAAGTTGCATGTCTTCAAACGAAACGAGGCATGACTTATGCCCCTTTAAAGTTTGAGTTTTCAAACGCTTCGTATAGCGCCCCCCTTTGGCCAATTGGAGTAAGATTGCTTTCAGTGATATTTGGACTAACCCTCTACATATTTGCCAAATGCTATGAACGTGTCACTTTGCATGTATGATTTAGAGGCAGAAGAATAATTTGCATAAAACTGCAACATTGAGTGAATTATTAAAAAATAATGTTTCGCTTTAAAGAAAATCCGGCCGCTGTGCGATGACCGTGTTGGTCCAAAGTTCATGTAAAAAAAGTTTCGCGCACGTTACGCGAAAATCCCAGGAGGAGATAGATTTTGACTGTTTTTCATATAATTCAAAATTGTGGGAGAGGTAAAGGTCAGAGGTCAAAAGTCAGAGCGTAAAAGTTGTTCGGCATGAGGAGACGCATACGTGTATACAGGTTTCATTGCTGTACCTGAAACAGGGCATGAGCTACACCAGTTCAAAGTTTGCACTTTCGAAGGCTTCCTACAGCGCCACCCTTTGGCCGATTGTTGCGAGCTTCGCGTTTTAGCCGTTTGGCATAGTCCTCTGCCATACTGCCATGAACGTGTCACTTTGCATGTATGATTTAGAGGCAGAAGAATAATTTGCATGAAACTGCATTATACGGTTAATTATTAAAAAATAATGTTTCGCTTTAAAGAAAATCCGGCCGCTGTGCGATGACCGTGTTGGTCCAAAGTTCATGTAAAAAAAGTTTCGCGCACGTTACGCGAAAATCCCAGGAGGAGATAGATTTTGACTGTTTTTCATATAATTCAAAATTGTGGGAGAGGTAAAGGTCAGAGGTCAAAAGTCAGAGCGTAAAAGTTGTTCGGCATGAGGAGACGCATAAGTGTATACAGGTTTCATTGCTGTACCTGAAACAGGGCATGAGCTACACCAGTTCAAAGTTTGCACTTTCGAAGGCTTCCTACAGCGCCACCCTTTGGCCGATTGTTGCGAGCTTCGCGTTTTAGCCGTTTGGCATAGTCCTCTGCCATACTGCCGAGTTTCGTAAAAAGCGACTGCACGGTCTAGCCGCTAGAGCAAAAGTGGCGGAATAATAATAATAATAGTAAATATAGCTGCAAGCAGCGATAAAGTGGCCAAGGCATAAAAAGCAGGAAAGCAAAAAGGCATCAAGGGAAAGCAAAGAAGACATCAAAGAAAAACTAGAAGCAGTGTTCTTCCGAACAGGACTCCGGCAGGTCAGGTAGGTTTTATTTGGCCTAGTGGTGACTCTATAATAGGCCAAAGTGAAAAGGGTGCCACGTGTTCTTGGGCCTTGGGATTTGAAGCATTTTGTTCCAAAAATGTGTTTTGCAAAAATTGACCCGCTGGTGGCGCTATAACAGGCCAATGTGAGAAGGGTGGCATCTGTTCCTTGGCCTAGTGGGAATGTGTGTGCAAAATTTCACACACCTAGCAGGCTGCGTTTGAGACATTTTGTTCAAAAAGGAGCAATCCTGCAAACCTTGGAATTCAATGTTAGCCAATTAGATAGAATATGATATCTGTCAAATCCGTCATGATTACATCACTGTAGAGATACTGTGTACTGATTTGTGTGATTTTCGGATAAAATCTGAAGGAGTAATATCGAAGAATGTGTTTTACACACTGTAAGTCGGCCTTCTGGTGGCGCTATAAATGGCAGATGTGAAAAATGCAGGGCACAGGTTTTTCCTTGGCCTCTGGGAAGTGTGCATACAAAGTTTTACACTAATCGGTGGTTATAAGTAAAAGCACAAATTGGCCTCTACACAACATGTATGCAAAAGACTGTAGGCCTATATGCAACAGACATAAAAAACTATGATACTATGCACCTGGACAGTTTGATGATGTACATAGTAAGCCTTGCTGCGCTATGTTATTATTGCTGCGCCATATTAATCGGCCGGGCTATGAATCTCATAGGGCAGGAGCCTATCTCCTGTTTCTGTAGTGTAAGGCAGCTTGATGTACAAGTACACCCCCTGGACATGACGCTAGTATGTCGCAGGGAGTTACCCCCAATCCAACCCTTGATGCTGAGTTTCAAGCAGGGAGGCACTGGGTCCCATTTTTTAGAATCTTTGGTATGACACGACCCAGGTTTGAACCCAGATCTCCCAGTCTCAGGGCAGACACTCAAACCACTAGGCCACTGAGCTGGTACCTGTCATCATTGCAATCCTTGGAAATCACAACATAGGTGTAGACATGACAGTTTGTATTATAATGCTTGTTTCAGGATTTATGATGCAAAATACATTATTTAGTAATGGCGGATATTAAAATACGCATCAAGGGGGCTTGGGGGACATTTTTAGGAAGGCTCCATATCAGACATTGTTCAAGGAACCAAACTGTAAAGTCTACCAAATGTCATGGTTTTATGCTTATATAAATCCCAGGTGGGATTCGATGCAACGACCTTCTGCATGAAAGGCATATGCCCTGACCACTACACTAGGAAGCCACAGGATCTGTTAACCATGTTTGTTAAAAAAAAAAAAACTTCTATGTAGGCTGAGTGCCTTGATTTTATTGATTTATTTTTTATATTTTGGAGGCTTGGGGTGAAATCAATGTAATCTGAGTATTTCTGACATTTTCGAGTGATCATATTTTCTTTTACTCAGAACAGAAAAAAAAAACAGCCGGTAGAGAAGGGCTCATTTTAAACATGAACGTGATCTGGAGTTAGATCAGACGTGTCAACATTAAAGAGATTGACATATGCACATGCCATGGGCATCCAGGATGTTAACATCAACTCAACCCGACGTGGGGTTTGAACTGCCAACCATCCGTATACCAGGCACAGGCACTGACCACTACACTACAGCAGTCACACATAATGGACCTGTCATTTTTTTTTAAAAAGAAAAGAAAAAAGAAAAAGTTCCATGTAATGTACTTGACGCCTTCTTTCAAAATGATATAGCGCCCCCCTTTGGCCAATTGGGGTAAGATTGGTTTCAGTGATATTTGGACTAACCCTCTACAGTAGTTGTGGGGCTCATTTTAAAAATGAACGTGATCTGGAGTTAGATCAGACGTGTCAACATATGCACATGCCATGGGCATCCAGGATGTTAACATCAACTCAACCCGACGTGGGGTTTGAACTGACAACCATCCATATACCAGGCACAGGCACTGACCACTACACTACTGCAGTCACACATAATGGACCTGTCATTTTTTTTTTAAAGAAAAGAAAAAAGAAAAAGTTTCATGTAAATCTACAGTAGTTGTGGGGCTCATTTTAAACATGAACGTGATCTGGAGTTAGATCAGACGTGTCAACATTAAAGAGTTTGACATGTGCACATGCCATGGGCATCCAGGATGTTGACATCAACTCAACCCGATGTGGGATTTGAACTGACAACCATCCGTATACCAGGCACAGGCACTGACCACTACACTACGGCAGTCATTAAGTGTGCCTGCTATGCAATAGCAAAACACTTATTGTAATCCGCCATACTTAAGTAAGTCAGTCAGTAAGTCATGTTCTGGCAAATTTCGGCGCGTAATAACTGCCGCACGATTTACACCACCCCCGCAATATATACATCAAAACGTGCGGCTCGGCCGGGAATGGGGTGCTATTACTTTTCTTTCCGATCCGCGTTACCATGGCGACGTAATTCGCAAAAAACGACGCCCAAAAACCCCATTGACTTAAAATGGGGGAAATTTCGGCACGTAATAACTGACGCAAGATTTACGCCACCCCCGCAATATATACATCAAAATGTGCGGCTCGGCCGGGAATGGTGTGCTATTACTTTTCTTTCCGATCCGCGATACGATTGCGATGTAATTCGCAAAAAACGACGCCCAAAAACCCCATTGACTTAGAATGGGGGACTCCGAAAAAAACCCAGAAACTTTGGCGCCACATAACTCTGCCATACTTTTGCCTAGCAACGTGATTTAAACTTTAAAATGCACACACAACTTTGGTCTTTTTCCGGCCAATAGGGATGAGCTGTAATTGATTAAGCCCCGCCCCCTCTGTATTCCTATTGGCTGGCTTTTAAACAGCCACTACTCCAGTTCACAGCATGGTACCGTCTTGAAACTTGGTGTCTGGACTTAAACGGCCAATAGGGACTTATTACTTAAGCCCCGCCCCTCTTAAGCCACGCCCCTATCTTCCTATTGGCTTAGCTTTAAACAGCTTTATCTCCAGTTTGCAGCATGGTACCGTCTCGAAACTTGCTGTGTGTACTTAGATGGCCAATAGGGATGAGCTGTAATTGATTAAGCCCCGCCCCCTCTGTAACAGGAAGTGCCCTTCGCCAAACAGGAAGTGCCTCTACATCTCATGAACCGTTTGTCGTACAGACGCGCATATTGCGTCATATGACTTGATTAAGAGTCCTTGACCTTAATTGGGGCCTATTTCGCCAAACAGGAAGTGCCCCTCACCAAACAGGAAGTGACCCTTTACCTCGTGAACCGTTTGTCGTACAGACGCATGGATGGCATCAAATGACTTGATTAAGAGTCCTTAACCTTAATTGGGGCCTATTTCGCCAAACAGGAAGTGCCCCTCACCAAACAGGAAGTGACCCTTTACCTCGTGAACCGTTTGTCGTACAGACGCGTGGATGGCATCAAATGACTTGATTAAGAGTCCTTAACCTTAATTGGGGCCTATTTCGCCAAACAGGAAGTGCCCCTCACCAAACAGGAAGTGACCCTTGATCTCGTGAACCGTTTGTCGTACAGATGCGCGGGTTGCGTCAAATGACAAGTTTAAGAGTCTTTAACCTTAATTGGGGCCTATTTCGCCAAACAGGAAGTGCCTCTCACCAAACAGGAAGTGACCCTTGATCTCGTGAACCGTTTGTCGTACAGACGCGCGGGTTGCGTCAAATGACTTGATTACGAGTCCTTAACCTTAATTGGGGCCTAGTTCGCCAAACAGGAAGTGCCCCTCACCAAACAGGAAGTGACCCTTTATCGCGTGAACCGTTTGTCGTACAGACATGTGGGTGGTGTCATATGAAGAACCATAATGTTAAAGCTTATGCAAAAAATGGTAATGTTAAAAAATGTAACGCTAATGCTAACACCAACCGCTACACAAGGTTGCACAGACTTAGCGAGCTGCAGGCACACTTAACATTTCTTAGAAATTTTCTTTTCTAGTTAATTAATTAAGTCTTTCGCCACGAATTTCTGCACGTAATAACTGCCGCACAATTTACGCCACCGCCGCAATATATACATCAAAACGTGCGGCTCGGCCGGGAATAGGTTGCTATTACTTTTCTTTCCGATCCGCGTTACCATTGCGACGTAATTCGCAAAAAACAACGCCAAAAAACCCCATTGACTTAGAATGGGGGAAACTTCGGCACGTAATAACTGCCGCACGATTTACGCCACCCCCGCAATATATACATCAAAATGTGCGGCTCGGCCGGGAATGGTGTGCTATTACTTTTCTTTCCGATCCGCTTTACGATTGCGATGTAATCCGCAAAAAACAACGCCCAAAAACTCCATTGACTTTGAATGGGGGACTCCGAAAAAAACCCAGAAACTTTGGCGCCACATAACTCTGCCATACTTTTGCCTAGCAACGTCATTTAAAATGTAAAATGCTCACACAACTTTGGTCTTTTTCCGACCAATAGGGATGAGCTGTAATTGATTAAGCCCCGCCCCCTCTTTAACAGGAAGTGCCCTTCACCAAACAGGAAGTGCCTCTATAACTCATGAACCGTTTGTCGTACAGACTCGCGGCTGGTGTCATACCTTTTCTTTTTTTCTCAATTTTTTTTTCTCAAATTTTTTTTTTCTCAAAATTTTTTTTTCTCAAATTTTTTTTTCTCAAAATTTTTTTTCTCAAAAATTTTTTTTTCTCAATTTTTTTTTTCTCAATTTTTTTTTTCTCCAAATTTTTTTTTCTCAAAAAATTTTTTTCTCAAAAAATTTTTTTTCTCACATTTTTTTTTCTCAAAACATTTTTTTTCTCAAATTTTTTTTTTCTCAACATTTTTTTTCTCAAATTTTTTTTTTCTCAATTTTTTTTTTCTCAAATTTTTTTTTTCCCAGAAACTTTGGCGCCACATAACTCTGCCATACTTTTGCCTAGCAACGTCATTTAAAATGTAAAATGCTCACACAACTTTGGTCTTTTTCCGACCAATAGGGATAAGCTGTAATTGATTAAGCCCCGCCCCCTCTTTAACAGGAAGTGCCCTTCACCAAACAGGAAGTGCCTCTATAACTCATGAACCGTTTGTCGTACAGACTCGCGGCTGGTGTCATACCTTTTCTTTTTTTCTCAATTTTTTTTTCTCAAATTTTTTTTTTTCTCAAATTTTTTTTTTCTCAAATTTTTTTTTTCTCAAATTTTTTTTTTCTCAATTTTTTTTCTCAAATTTTTTTTTCTCAAAAAATTTTTTTTTCTCAATTTTTTTTTTCTCCAAATTTTTTTTTTCTCAAAATTTTTTTTTCTCAAAAAAATTTTTTCCTCATTTTTTTTTCTCAAAAATTTTTTTTTTCTCAATTTTTTTTTTCTCAAATTTTTTTTCTCAAAATTTTTTTTTCTCAAATTTTTTTTTTCTCACATTTTTTTTTCTCAAAATTTTTTTTTCTCACATTTTTTTTTTCAAAATTTCTTTTTCTCAAAAAAGTTTTTTTCTCAAATTTTTTTTTCTCACAAAACAATTTTTTCTCAAAAAACTGTCGTTAAAGTGCGACCCGTCATAACGGCCAAAAATGCTCCAAAACGCCACTAATTAGTCGAAATGGCTGACTTCCTGTTTGGTTTCTGATTGGCTGCTGGCCTTGTGACGTGGGTAGAGCTGCGAGGGCCCGGTCATCGCTGCTTGCAGCTTTAATTCATTAATCGTCCATGACCTTAATTGGGGCCTATTTCGCCAAACAGGAAGTGCCCCTCACCAAACAGGAAGTGACCCTTGATCTCGTGAACCGTTTGTCATACAGACACGCGGGTTGCGTCAAATGAAATAACGCTAATGCTAACACCAACCGCTACACAAGGTTGCACAGACTTAGCGAGCTGCAGGCACACTTAAAATTTCTTAGAAATTTTCTCTTCTAGTTTATAATGGACCTGTCATTTTTAAGAAAAAAGAAAAAGTTTCATGTAAATCTACAGTAGTTGTGGGGCTCATTTTAAACATGAACGTGATCTGGAGTTAGATCAGACGTGTCAACATTAAAGAGTTTGACATATGCACATGCCATGGGCATCCAGGATGTTAACATCAACTCAACCCGATGTGGGGTTCGAACTGACAACCATCCGTATACCAGGCACAGGCACTGACCACTACACTACGGCAGTCACACATAATAGACCTGTCATTTAAAAAAAAAAAAAAAGAAAAGAAAAAAGAAAAAGTTTCATGTAATGTACTTGACGCCTTCTTTCAAAATGATATAGCGCCCCCCTTTGGCCAATTGGGGTAAGATTGGTTTCAGTGATATTTGGACTAACCCTCTACAGTAGTTCATCATGAAAATTTTACTTTGCATGTATGTTTTAGAGGCAGAAGAATAATTTGCATAAAACTTGCAATATTCATTGAATTATTAAAAAAGCACGTTTAAAATTTTAAAAAATCCGATCTGACAGATCTTTAGATATTGGTCCAAAGTTCATGTAAAAAAAGTTCCGTGCACGTGACGCGAAAGTTCCGGAATAAAAGCGGGTTTAAGTGTTTTACAAACTGCTCAAAATGGCAGAAAATCTAAGGACGGAGCGTACTTAACAAAGACACGGATGGCTTCCGCTTGAGTCAAGGCACGCGTGTAACCAAGTTGCATGTCTTCAAACGAAACGAGGCATGACTTATGCCCCTTTAAAGTTTGAGTTTTCAAACGCTTTGTATAGCGCCCCCCTTTGGCCAATTGGAGTAAGATTGCTTTCAGTGATATTTGGACTAACCCTCTACATATTTGCCAAATGCCATGAACGTGTCACTTTGCAAGTATGATTTAGAGGCAGAAGAGTAATTTGCATAAAACTGCAATATAGAGTGAATTATTAAAAAATAAGGTTTCGCTTTAAAAGAAATCCGGCCGCTGTGCGATGACACCGGCTTCGACTGCTCTCTTCGCATTCAACCGGACTTTATCACCCTTTTTCAGACGTTTGAACGCAGATAGTATCCACAGTGTATCCACGGAGGAGTATCTACTTTGAAGTACGCATGCGCCGATATCTCTCGCCTTGAATATTATTCCCCTCAGGGGAATCGAACCCAAACCGTGGGTTTATTGCATCCGTGCTCTACTGACTGAGCTAATGAACGGATGAATGATGTGACTCCTTTTTTGTGCATTTATCTATGACGTGGATAGTGTGGTAGACGTTGATAGTGAGGGACTGAATATTTACTATTCTGTCCATAACGGCACATAACTCGGTAACGCGGCTGAGTGGGATTGTGCGGCGTTCCCACCGCTCGTCGCGGCAACTCGGCTCGCTAGCGCTCGCCTCGGTGGCGACTCACGGGGGTCATCGCCGCCCAATACCGCGCCGCTCCGTCAGGGTCTGTGGCGTGGAGCGTTGCACGGGGGAACAGAGAATAGCTGGCTTCTGGTTCGAGGCTGGAATTCTCCTCAGGTTTTATTTTTGCGCTCCTCTGAGGTTGACCACTAGATGTCGTCATTTTACTACTAATATCTCTGCCTTGGTGAGATACTTCTCTGCATTGATGAGATACTAGTATGCTGTATCTATGGATACCTCTGCATTGAAGAGTCTGAAAGCACGTGAATATTTCGCATTAAGTGCGTTGATATCATTAGAAGCAGGTGGCGATGACCGTATAGGTCCAAAGTTCACGTAAAAAAAGTTTCACGCACGTTACTCGAAAATCCCAGGAGGAGATAGATTTTGACTGTTTTTCATATAATTCAAAATTGTGGGAGAGGTAAAGGTCAGAGGTCAAAAGTCAGAGCGTAAAAGTTGTTCGGCATGAGGAGACGCATAAGTGTATACAGGTTTCATTGCTGTACCTGAAACAGGGCATGAGCTACACCAGTTCAAAGTTGGCATTTTTCAAAGGCTTCCTACAGCGCCACCCTTTGGCCGATTGTTGCGAGCTTCGCGTTTTAGCCGTTTGGCATAGTCCTCTGCCATACTGCCGAGTTTCGTAAAAAGCGACTGCACGGTCTAGCCGCTAGAGAAAAAGTGGCGGAAGAATAATAGTAATGATGAAGTCCAATATCAATGAGTGGCCATTTGCCACTTCGTGGCCTTGGCCACTAATGATGAAGTCCAATATCAATGAGTGGCCATTTGCCACTTCGTGGCCTTGGCCACTAATTACATTTTATGAGTAGCGTTTGACTGAGATTTGGCAGAATATCAAGAATGTCTTGAGCAAAGAGATCAAGTGAGGCACATTACTGTCTTTATGGTGTTGAAGGAACCACTTCAACCCGACCTTCCCTATTCTTAGGTAAACACACTCACATCCCGTCGCAATGTGTGTGTGCGTGCGTGTGTGCGTGTGTGTTTTTATGTGTGTGTGTGTCTTTTCTTTCATTCATGGGGGGCCCGCAGTGAATCCTTGTATCCAGGGCCCAGAATTTGGTGCCACACCCCTGGTCCTTACCTCCACCTCTCTCAGTGACTGGACATGGATGCCACAGCCCTCGGCGTGCTCCACCAGGGCGGAGTCAAACTCGTCCATGAGGATGATTCTCCGCAGGCCCATGGTCTCCTTGCGCTCCACGTTGCCCAGGAGCACCTCGGCCTTCTCCGCCTTGTCACAGATCACTGTGGAGATGTCCGCTGGAAGGACACAAGCACACAAGAGCGGCCGCACCCCCTTGTGTGAATGAATACCCGCGGAAGGAGACAACAAAAAGGAAACGTGCGGGCGGGAGGGCGGGCGCGAACCCGGGAAAACAAACACAAGAACAGGCCTGAATTGATTTATAGGAGATCAATGCTGAGCTGACTGAGTGAACGTCCAGTTCATTAACCCAGTATTGGTTGCCCTTAGAGAAACTTGCATACATCCTACATGATAATTACAAAGGCTTTTTAAAGATGTGGCAACCACTCATAAATGTAGTGGACACTTCCAGATTGAGTACTCTGTTGTCAATGTGAAGAGGTGTGTTGGACCCTGTACCTTTGGTGTTGTTTTCTTATTTTTGTTTTTGTGTTTGTCTTTTAGTTGTAGTGGTTTTGCTTTTGTTTGTGTTTCGGTATTGTTGAGGGTGGTTCTGAATGTTAAATGTCACAAAGAGGAAAGAATTGATTCTGATACATGATGTACTGTGGCTTCAACCTAATACATTGCATAAAAATTACAGTATTAAAAGATTACGTTGGCACTTTTCAAATTCAGGAACTCCAAATCAAGTACCACCTAAATTCAGTTTGGTCTGAACCTTTCTATAACCAATCTACATAAAATCCATCGGACTAAACCAAAAACAATCACTGAGGGGAAATACTCCAAATGACACCAACGGTTGGTAGGTGGAAGCTGTCAATGTGCATAGATTTGTGTGCTAGATTGATGTGCATCTCTGCTACAGTGTTTGGTGAGTATTTCAAAGGTCCTCCTAAGGAAAGCATGAATGGGATTTTCAGAACACAGCTAAATCAAAATATAACACGTAGGAGAGGAGGGGAGAGGAAACAGAGAGAGTAGGGTAGTGAAATGCAGCAAATGGTTTGGCTGGCCAGGAATCAAACCAGGGACCCAGACCCCTCCATCATTTCGGTAGGGATTTTGGACTGCACACCAAAATGGTGGAGACAGTACTTTCAGCCGGAAAAAATTACACAGTTTCCAACTCTATGGCTCCTTCATGGTTCTTCATAAAGTACTTACCTAGGAGTAATTAACTCAATGTCTTTACCTCTGAGGCTTAAACCCACTCTTTAAGGTAAGCCTTAACTAAGAGTTAAGCCTAATTTATACTACTGTACGTAATACAATGGTGTTGCTTGCCGATGGGGGTATACTATAAATGAAGCTTTACCAGGACACAAAACAGTGTGAGGGCAAAAAGAGTGACATACTGTAGGCCTTTTCACACTTGACAACATTCTACAGTGAGTGTGTCCACGGGTACTTCCTGTTGCAGTGTTTATGAAAATCAGTGCCTGACAGGAAATCAACCTGGATCCAAGCTGTTCCCTTGCAACACAATTCCACTGACAAGGTTTATATCAGCCCTGGGCTAAGCTTATTACTATTATTATTGTGTGTGTGTGTGTGTGTGTGTGTGTGTGTGTGTGTGTGTGTGTGTGTGTGTGTGTGTGTGTGTGTGTGTGTGTGTGTGTGTGTGTCTGTGTGTATGTGCGTGCTCTTACCAGTGTTGATAATGTACCGGATGGCGTCGGGGCCCAGTGTGTCGTATAGGGGGACCACTACCATGGAGTAGGTGTAGCACGCCAGCTCTGAGATGATCCACTGTACAGGACGCACACACGCACGCACGCACGCACGCACGCACGCACGCACGCACGCACACACACACACACACACACACACACACACACACACACACACACACACACACACACACACACACACACACACACACACACACACACACACACACACACACACACACACACACACACACACACACACACACAAACGTAAGGAAAAGCCCAGGGCAGTGATCCACTCGCCCTAGACTCTTCACCCTCCTGGCCCCCAAACTGTGGAATAAACTCCCAGTTATACTTAGAACTGCAGATTCACTCGCTACGCTAGCTTCCACCATGGTCTGAAGACTCACCTATTCAGACTTCACCTTAGCCCATAGCACTGTAGCACTTGCCTACCCTCAATGACCATACATGTAATTTAGATAGCATTTTACATTTTCATGTTATAATTTGTTATGCAGTTTTTATAGAACAGGTGCTTGGTCTACCCGTTTTCTTAGATTTGCCTACTATTTCTTTCCATTTGATGTATTGATGTTGATGTGCTGATGTATCGCCTTGCTTATTGTAAGTCACACTGAATTAAGAGCGTCTGCTAAATGCTTAAATTGTAAATTGTAAGGAACCAGGAGATCAGGTAGTGGAACTTCTAACAAGCGTAACCTTTTCAGTGAGGCTGTGTCTGTGTGTGTGTGTGTGTGTGTCTGTGTGTGTGTGTGTGTGTGTGTGTGTGTGTGTGTGTGTGTGTGTGTGTGTGTGTGTGTGTGTGTGTGTGTGTGTGTGTGTGTGTGTGTGTGTGTGTGTGTGTGTGTGTGTGTCGTGTGCGTGCGTATGTGTTTACCGCCTATTGCACTTAAGTAAGGGGAAGCCAAGGAAAAACAGAAGTGAAATCACAACCGACTTGCATTATCATGAACAAACACTTGTGGAAGTGTTTTCAGGGTTGTTTATTAGTGTCTCAGCTTGTTGTGTTTCAGTAAGAGTGAGGTTAACCTCTTAGGCCCTCTGAACTTAGTAAAACAGACCTGAGTTGGCATTGTACTTTGTGCGCATGTTTTTCTCCTTCTAAAAGTATAACGTCTTTGCCAAACATAGCCAATCTACAGAGCGCATGTAGGGAAGCTCAAGTGCTTAAGGGGCAGTTTTTCCAACCTAAAAATGCTTCAAGCTTCAAGAAGCTTCAAGCAGACAAAAACATCACGCGTGAACACGCCAGCGCAAAATCAATGCTCAGCACCATGCCACACCGGCCCTCCCTCAAACATTAAAAATCAAACCTCGGTTTGAAGTGGAGCTGTGAATTTGAGCAGTTCCAGATCTATGTTTTTGATTCTATGTGTTTTAGATCTATGAATTCTATGTGTTCTAGATCTATAAATTATGTGTTCTAGTTCTATATTTTTTAGATTGATTCTATGTGTTCTAGATCTATATTTTTACATTCTATGTCTTCTAGATCTGTGTGTGTGATGGGAGTAGACAAATACTTGCTTTATGCAAATGTAGCATATTTACTATTATTTGAAATAATAACAAATACTGTCCGTAATAGGCCTAACAAATATATAACTTGAGAAAATATCTGCTTCTATAGGACAGATTAATAGTGAAAGGACCACCACTCATCGAGGTGCTGCATGCCTGAAGAAGGTCTATGACCAAAAGCTTGCACTTTATTTAACTGAAAATGAAGAACATGATTTTGCACACTTTTGAGTGTACGGAGGCTCCCTTAAATCTTTCATTAGGACAGATTTAAAATAAACATTTATACTTGGCATTCAATCAATAAACCCCAGCATCCCTATTCTAAGGGGATATTCACCAAAAGTAGCAGATTTACAAGCTCACTACAAGATATTGATACATTCTAAATAGTATTCTGAGGCACCCTGGACTGGTGTTATTGGGCGCCCTAGTTCACTATGAGAAAGTGATTGAGAAACACAGCTGTTATTATGATGTACTGTAGAGACACTGTGATGACTAGTTGGAGATGTGTGGCACACAAGCCATAGTCAGCCAGACCTGCCGGATTTCAGCCGGATTCGGGCCAAACCTGTTTGCTATGTGGGTTCTCTGGCCGTTGTTGCATGCATTCGGTGGTCACTGTTGTGTTGGTGCGGGGGTCTGGGGAGCACTGTATAAAGGACGTAGGCTACTATGTGCTCGAGCGCTCCTGTTCTTGGGAGTGTGTTTGTCTGGGGCTCGCGCTGTACAGATGTGCCGTTTCCACGCTTCGGTATTTGCTGCGCGCGACGCCGTCAGCGCTAATATTGTAGTTGTGATCGTGGTCGTCTGCTGGCCGTTTGGAGGCAGCCCGACTGTCGGGAGGGTAATTAAATGCCCCGATTATCGTGTAGTGTACGGCCGCCTTTACTAGTCAATTTCGGCCGGGATGCGACTCATTGTGAGCTTGTAGATTTGCTAATTGCTACGTTTTCTGTGTGTTGGTCGTTCAAGCCGTGTGTGTGTGTGTGTGTGTGTGTGTGTGTGTGTGTGTGTGTGTGTGTGTGTGTGTGTGTGTGTGTGTGTGTGTGTGTGTGTTGTGCGTGCGTGCGTGCGTGCGTGCGTGCGTGCGGTCGCGCATGCGCATATCCTGTTCAAACTCAACGAGACCGTTCTCAATTGACGGTGAGGACACGGTGAGGACACACATTGCTGCCTATGGGGAGCTCTGTTCCACACAGCTCCAAAAACATACGATGTGCCCAGGGAAAAATCTTGATGGACATACAGTATATTGACAACAATATACTGTACCATTTTTCTGTTATGCCCTATATATAGCGACAAAAGCGGTTCACTGTGTGTGTGAGAGTGTATTTTCCTGTATGGACTCTCCAAGCATGCTTCGGGGTGCTCACATGTTTTTAGTCATATTTTAATCAAGTTGTTGTTTGCCACGGGAATGTGTTTGGGAGGTGTTCCATTGTGCTGCGTTTATATTTATATTTATTTAACATGTGTAAACCAGGAGGGTACAGATGATATTGTGGGGAGCGCACCCCACCCCCTTTCTGTGCTCGGAAATTCACTGAGTTGTTTGGAGACACATTTCTGGTTGTTGTTAGAATTGAAAGAAAAAGAGCGTTTCTATAAAAATCATTGTCATGACGTCTTCCAGAGGTAAGAAGACCGGTGTTTACATTACAATATTTCAAGTATAGATTAGTCAGTTTCAGACAGACAGAGACAGATGCACACGCACGCACGCACGCACGCACGCACACACACACACACACACACACACACACACACACACGGTTACCTCTGGCCTGTTCTGAGCGAAGACCCCTATGAACTGACTAGGGTTGGGCAGACATCCCTGGTGCAGCAGGCCGGAGCCCAGGTACTCCGCCCGGCATGTGACCTGAAACAGGAGGTTGAGATCTGATGTGATGTGATGTTTGTAGCTCTAGTTTGACAAACAGTGGGCAGTGTACACCCCAACCCCTCATGTTTCATGACAACTAATGCAGCTGGCCATGGCTAATTTTAATTACTGGAAATTAGTGTCCTGGCTATTACTATACTAACGTAACAGGCTATTGGCTATACAGCCAGCAACGTGCTAGCTCAAAATAATAGCATGAAAGTGCTCTAAATAGCACAGCACAAAAAACAAGGAAGTACTCTGTTCAAGATGTAAACAAGATGTCATTTCAGTGAAATGGCTTGTGTTTACATGAGAGGTGTGAGATGTGGTTAGATTACAAGTTGTAAACTGACCCATTTCTGGGAAATGCATTAATGAACCAACCTTACTGTATTATCACCAATGTAACGGTGCTTGCATACTGTAAGTCTGTCATATTAGACCATGACATAGTCAGACGGCTTGAGAAAGACACTTTTTGAACTAACCTCTTTGTAGGAAATCCATTTGTAAGGCTGGTTGGGTAGCCGAGAGCCTAGACAAGGACCATCACCTGTTGAATGCATACATAAAATAAAAGAGGTTAGCGGAAAAACACGGAACTGAGAACAGAGATGTGGCATATTTGATGGTCAACTGGTACAATCACTTTACCATAATAATCCTGGCATTTAGGGCATGTATAGGCAATAGAAATTTGGTTTTCTAAAATAGCCAATCTCCAAGCTCATAACGCATCTACACAATGGGAGCTTGTAGATCTGCTAGTATTTTGTCATTCTATTTGTTTTTGAACAATATTTATTCATCTTTGTCCTGTCTCTGTCTCTATGTGTAAGCCTATTATGATACCTGGTCTAGTTTTCTTATCTTACTTCTACGGTTTGTTCCTGTCTGCCCCAGGCCTTTCTCATCTGTAATCACCTCCGGTGTGCATATTATATCTGCTCTTTTAAGACTCTGTCTGATAGTCTTTTAATGCCAGTAAATGAATGTTAAGCCTGGTGATATTAGCTTACAGTAAAGTGCGTAAGCTTGTTATGTATTGTTGAATACAATCGCTCAGCCATTCAATCTTAGTGGTTTATACAATGGCATATATGATTATTTGTTCTGATTCACAAGACATAGTGCACTATATAACCAAATTGGCCCATGTTACCCTATATAAATTGCATATTGTTGAAAACGGATGGTATTCCCCATTAAGTCTGTCTGTCGGATTTAAAAATAGTTTACCGTTTTACCAGTGAAAGCTATTAACACTAGTGACTACATAACACGGTTCCCCTTTCCATTTCCTGAAAAGTCATGGTTTTGTACATACAAGGTTTCTGCCCGACAATGACGTTGTGTAGGGTTGTGTTTCAGGTTTAAAGCAACGCTATATGGGAAATTAAGCTCAGAAACGGGTAGTTAGTGTACACAAGTAGTTATGCACAGAGCCTGTTTGTATTCATGGTCTTTATCTACCTGCTGTATCCTGCTTGCATGTGAATATGTGTACATTTTTATTTCACTCCTCAATTCCTGCCTTCCTGCTTTTATATTGCTCACAGCCTTGAACCTCCCACACACTTAGATCTCTCCGCATCGCATCCTCCTGCACACTTAAATGAAGAACACAGGACGCCTGTGGTTTGCCTTCCTACGCTCCAACATCCTAGACGTCCTTCTCCCTCCAGGCTCCCAAGCAGTGGAATGACCCCCCCCCCTCTGGTCAAGACTGCAGACTCACTACTAATCTTCCACCGCAGTCTGAAGACACAACTCTTCAACGCACCACCACCCCCGACTCCCAATTCCTTGTATCACTTATTTGTCACCTATTAATTGATAGATCATATTGGTTATGCCCTCGTCTGGTCTCCTTCTACGCACCTGTCGTCTTTGTACTGTAGGTGTGCAAAAGATATTATTGCGGTAACAGCGGTTTTCAACCTTTTTCATATCAAGGCCCATTATTGATTCATCATTTGAGCCACGGACCACCATTTGATGAGATTTTGAAGTAGCAAAAATATATTATGTGTATTTAATAAATATTGAACCAATGAAAAGTATTAACAAGAGCTTGAGACTAAATGATAACTACTTTGGAACAAAGGTTAATTTAACCATTTCCTGAAAAGTAACTGTTTTGGACATACAAGGTTTCCACCCGAACAGTGACGATATACACTCAGCCTCGTTTCACAGTAATTTCACAATCACTGTTCTGCTAAACTAAGAAAGTAATTGGGAATGAGTCATTCGTGACCATGTAGTATGACGAGGAGACGTGTTGAAGTGTTAAAACGTGCTTTGTGGTGACTCAACCAGTGACCACGTGACAGCGGCGGCTCCAGAGAATTGTGACTGGGGGGGGGGGCTATGGGGGAGCTGGCTATTTTAGAGCAAGGGCTAATTAATTTTGGCAACAAACAATAATGAATAGTACTAATATGACAAACGAGTTTCTCTCGCTTAGGGGTGTGGATAATTGAACAGACCAGATCTTTGGCAATTTTCAGCTCCAAATCTGACAACTGTAGGTGATCGGATAGGGTTTTTGTGTGGCTGAAGATAGATAGATAGATAGATAGATAGATACCTTTATTATCCCAAGGGGGAAATTCAGTTGTCCAGTAGTAGCACAGCAGTATACAGTTATTTACAAAGTTACAGAGACGTAAGAAAAAATAGATAAGAGGGAAAGAAACAAGAGAACAAAAAAAAAGAGCAGTACAGTACCAATAAAGAGAAGGTGCATCAATAGAGGGGGCGAATAATATATAAGTATATATACATAAAGTGTCTTGCAAAAAAGACCATAGCAGTCAATGCTAGTTAGTGCAAACAAGTATCTCACTGTCATTGTTAAACAAAGCAAAAATACTCAGAAACTACCAACACAAACTAATAGTGCAAAGTCAAAAAAAAAAAAAATCAGTGCGAAAAAAGAAGAAACTAGGAAGCGTGTCACCGCAAGACGCACATGAGCACTCTTCCTGGACGGTCCTTTTGGGTCAAAGTCAATACAGCAATAGTTCCTTAGAGGTCAATGTCAATACAGCAAAGGTTCCGTCAGTCTAAGTTAGGAAGGGAGACCTTTTCAAGCGTCCGTTATGTGTCTCGTTGTACAGCTTAAGGGCAGCCGGTACAAAAGATTTTCCTAATCTCTCACATCTCCGTCCTGGGTAGGTAAAGCGGTCGTTTCCTCTCTTACTCCAGTAACTGGTGATCTCTAGATGGAGGGGGTGGGAGGAGTTCTCCAAGATGGAATCCAGCTTCCTCGCTGTGCGCACACTGGTTACTTCCTCCACCCCCTGCAGAGAGGACCCGACGACAGAGCCTGCTTTCTTCACCAGTCTGTTTAGGTTAAACGTGTCACCTGCTCTGTTGTTGCCACCCCAACATGTTATACCAAAAAAGAGGACACTAGCCATGACAGACTGATAGAACATCTGTAGCATCCTATTGCACACCCCAAACGAAGATGCTTTCCATCATAAAAAGTATGATTTTATAGTATGGTTTACATAGAAGTCAGTCAATTGTATTTCACATATTCATATATATTTAATTTATTTATTCCTTAAATATTTTTCATCACAATTGGGTTTGTGGGGTGGAGGGGCTTAGGGGGTGCTAAGCCTTCATCAGGGGGGCTAAAGCCCCTTCTAGCCTATTCCTGGCTCCTGGCTGTGAGTTATGAGGACCCAAGTTCCGATCCGACTCCTGTCTTATCTTGCATGCAGTGGTGGTGGTGGTGCAGTTACTTGAGGAAATGTTTTGAGTATCAGTACTTTATTTGAGCTGTTTTGTTTTGTTTTTAGTTTTTAGTTCTGTTCTTAGAACTCATTTCAAAGACATGTTGTACTTTTGACTCTACTACATTTCTAAAAAGAGACCCCCAGTGGGTCCCTACCCACGCGAGTGCTTTAACTGAAGTTGAATGGAGTGCTTTAACTCAAGCAACTTTAACTGAGCAACTTTCATTGGAGTCGTCGGGTAATATTTAGTCTCCAGAGTCCAGAGCCAGACTGTCGACTCAGACAATTTTCAAATGCTTCCATCATACAGCCTGTGCAAAGGAAGAGGCGAAAACGATCCACCTTCTCCCAACTTCAGTTCCATCTTTGCAGTCGGGTAAATTGGTCGCCCTGTAAATCAAATTAGACGAAGCATATACAGCTGGCTGCTTTGCAGAAAATTAAACAATGTTTTAAAGGGGTCACGTGGGGTGTTCAAGTCCTTTCTCGGCTTTCGGGAGGTGTAGTTCCAGACTATATGTAGCATTGGTTCTCAAAGTGGGGACCCCGTGGGGTCCTTGAGAGGGTTCCAGGGGGTCCTCAGATAAATGATAGTTAGGAACCAAAGGGACCCTTGGGTCTGTAACTCAGAGAGTGTACAAATGGAAGCATTTGGCAGACCATTTGTACACTCTGACATTAAATGGGGGTCCTTGGCTAATGAATGTCACCCCCAGGGTCATTGAAATTAAAATGGTTGAAAATCACCGCTAGAACTGTAAAAATCATCTCTTATATGGGGGTCCCTGGCACATCTTTTTCTAATGGGGGTCCGTGGGCTAATAAGTGTCAGTTGGGGGCCCTGGACATGAAAAAGTTTGAGAAGCACTGCATAGCATTTGGAGATTGTGGAGTAGTTGTCTGGCTTAGCGAGACTAGGAAATATTTGACCAGGATAATCATCTATAGTCTGCAGTATACAATGACTCACTGCTTGTATGTCTGCTCTCTCTCTGCCCACAGTCAGGGGCGTCACAAGGGAGTTACTGGGGCCCAAGGTGGAGGGGCCCTAGTAACTTTATCTATTGAAAAATAGCAGATCTACAAGCTCACAGCGCGGCACCGAGTGCCACGCTGCGAGCTTGTAGATCTGCTATTTTTGAAAAGTTGTGAAAATGTGTGAAAATCTTTGAATATATGTATTTTTTAAGCGAACATTTCTAACTCAAATTTTGCTTCTGGGGGGGTCCCTGGAACTAAATATTTTGAGATCGGGGTCCGTGGCCAAATACATATCATCTTGGGGGTCCTTGACATAGGTTTCTTGCACACATTTTCACGATTTTTCCAAAAATAGCAGATCTACAAGCTCACAGCGCGGCACTCGGTGCCGCGCTGTGAGCTTGTATATCTGCTATTTTTCAAATAGTTAACATTCATGGGGGGCCCGCAGTGAATCCTTGTACCCAGGGCCCAGAATTTGGTGTGACGCCCCTGCCCACAGTGTCCAGTCTCTCTACACTAACCTCTAAATAAAGCAAAATGTCGCTGTCGGGCAGAAACCTTGTACGCCCTATACTTCCCTTCCCTACTACAGTGTCACACAAAAGTAGCAAAAATGGGCGATCTATACAAGTTCACAGTGTGTCGTGACTCGTGATGCGACACGCTGTGAGCTTGTTAAAGGACTTTGTTTACATCCCTTATCAATCCATATAAAATAATAGAAGAGGGATGTAAACAAAGTCAGTCTGACAATGGCCAAAATGATTATTTTATCATTATTTTATGCTTTTTGTGGTAATTTTTGAATAGAAACACATATATGAAGCTTAATCTTTTTTATAAAATATTTTTCGAAACATTATTTTTATTTTAGCGTCCGTTTTTCAAGAAAAGGTTGACTATTGCTCCTTTAAATCAGCTATTTGTGGATTTGCTTGGGAATCGAAAGCGGTCATAGGTGTCTCTGGGTCTTATAAATAATGAACCAATGAAAGGTATTAACAAGAGATTGTGACTAAATAACCACATTGGGATCGTTTGGAATTATTATTTCCTCTTTTACGCTCTTGGACATGTGAGGTTTCCACCTGACAGCGACGAGATGCATCATATAAATCAATACAAAAGGGTATAAAACGGTGCATTGTGAGTCAGCGGCGACTAGCGGTGTGGGCCGTTGCCATGGAGACCACAAGACGCACTTTCCCTGGGGATTGAGAAGGTACACTCAGACCACGGTAGTACAAACCTGATTCATGGTTCATGTGCTGGACGACAAAAATAACGCCTTTTCATTTTGTTGGTGTCTGGCAGAAACCTTGCGTTTCCATAATATTCATATTTTTATGCTTTTCTTTTTTTCTTTTTTTTTTCTAAATTGAAGCCAGGCTATGTAACTTTCCTGTTCTACCCTGGATTTGAACCCGGGTCTCCTTTTAACCACTGAACTAGCTAATAGAGCCTGCCTGCTTGCTTGCTTGCTTGCTCAGGGGAGAAGTATTGACATTTCAGATCACATTTCATGTCAAAACCAGACACAGAATGTTGCAATCGAAGAGCAGGAAGACCAAACACCCCAATTGTATAAGTTATGTTGTATTAGCATACTCTACCATATGACAAAACATCATCTAATTCACAAAGAAAAGTTACATAATACAGCTTTAACCTCCTATTTTCCACTATTCAGTGTGTGTGTGTGTGTGTGTGTGTGTGTGTGTGTGTGTGTGTGTGTGTGTATATGTGTGTGTGTGTGTGTGTGTGTGTGTGTGTGTGTGTGTGTGTGTGTGTGTGTGTGTGTGTGTGTGTGTGTGTGTGTGTGTGTGTGTGTGTGTGTGTGTGTGTGTGTGTGTGCGCGCTCACACAGTCCTACCCACCAGATATGTGCAGGCCTCTCTGAAACACCTCATACATGGTTTTTGCATCGTCATGGTAGTGAGACAGCAGCTTGGAACTATCGCCCATCATTGACCTACGACCCCCACCTTCATGCTGATGGAGAAAGACAGACAGACAGACAGACAGACAGACAGGGAGACAGACAGGGAGAGAGTGAGGTTACTTTGCATAATAGTCTCTGTTCCATCCCAATTCTGCGAATATCTTTGGCAAACATTCCGCTAAAAAGAGGCGAAGATCGCCGATCAACAAGGTCACAGCGTGTAGAGATGCAGAAGGACCCCTTCGCTCGAAGAGAGATGAGGCAGGGACCCCCACTACATCCACCCATCTTCATCCGCTTATCCAGAGTCAGGTCGCGGGTGGAATAGTTTCAGCAGAGTACCAGACTTCCCTACTTCATACTGAGGGATCCTGAGGAGTTCTAAGGCCAGCATGGAGATATAATCCCCCCATGTGGTCCTTGGAACGCCCCCTGGTCTCCTCCCAGTGGGTCAGCCTCTTCTAAGTGACTATGGATTGCTTCCAAGTGATGCTGCAGCTTTGATGGGGGAGGCAGTGGCTGCAGGGGTAGAGTTGTTATCTTAGACACGGAGGTTTCCTATAGGGTTCCCAGTTCAATCCCGGGCTCGCCCAGAGTTAGTGTCGAAGAGTCCTTGAGCAAGACTCTGAACCCCACCTAGTTGCTCCCGGTGAGCAGGTTGGTGCCTTGCATGGTTTCCTCCGTCATCGGTGTGTGGGATGATTAAGATGAAGACTATACCAGGTATGTATTTATGTTCGGTATCTCTGGCAGCCATGGCAACACAACACACAACTCATCATGAAGCTGGTCCATTTCCAGTCTGCTGCTCATGTATAGCCTGAGCCTCAGCACACCTCACCACAAATGGGCGCTGATTCATGACACAGATGTTACACTACATTGTTCTGTTCACGCGGGTCGTGGTTTGGGGACAGAAATACATTCCATTTCTGGGAATGTCCTGAAAAATGCTGGACCAACAAGAAACGATCCCTCCCTAACATAAGGACATGCACTGGAACCCATTGTATGTTAAGTAATGTTGCACTGGGGAGGGGTTGTTAAACTCTAGAGGGACCAACAGTTCACAGCGCAAATAAAAGCAACATGTGAAACGTGGACTGCTTGAGCTGCGAGAAAAAATGAAACACGACACACAAAAAGCAGATGTGAGTCCTTGCTCTGTGCGTGTGTGTGTGTGTGTGTGTGTGTGTGTGTGTGTGTGTGTGTGCGCGTGTGTGCGCGTGTGCACCCGTGGTTTTGTACACAAACTAGGTCAGGGTGCTATTACTGGTCCATCAATTACTGTAGATACTTTCAACACGCTTAGAAAATGTCAAATCTAGGCACGCTACCCCAAAGGTTTCACACACCTTCCACACAGAGTGATTGATGACTGCTAACCAAACCAAATCAAACCACAGTGGGTTGGGTTTAGTTTGGCTAGCATGGCATGGCATGGCATGGTTGAGGTGTGTCCATCCATTGTATACCCTGTTGAATGACTTATAAACCCCACAAAACAAAACAAAACAAAACCATCATTCTGTAAAACACTTCTTGCAGCACATATAGCTTGGGGCAAATAGCCGCCGGACACCAATTAACCACCGTCCACCAGGGATTCAAATTGATTTTGTGAATTAAACATCCAGGCTACTATTAAGAAGAATACAGTAATTGTACTATGCATGAATGTATGTACAGTACAGTATATTATGTATGTATACTGTATATGTATGTATACATATTTATTTGAGTTTTTTTCTCATTATTGAGCGGTGCTCCTGTAAGAAGCCAACTGCTCCTACATCTGGCATTGTCCGTTTGTCCTGAGAAAAGGGTCGCCCAGGGTCACATTGGCCAGGCTTTGCATGACGCTTAATGAAATTAACTCGTAAATAGCTCCGCTCACCTCACACCCAGTGTGATTTTTATTATTACCGGTATTATAATGCAGTGGTTCTCAAAGTGGATTCCAGGGACTCTGTGGGTTCCTTTATGGGGGTCTAAATTGACCCATACAAGTCTGTAACTCTGACAGTGTGCAAATGGAACCAAATGAACCCGTTCCATTTGTACACTGTCAGAGTTAAGGGGAGACCTTCAAATTTGAAAGTGTGAGAAACACCGTTATAATGAATAAGACAAATAATGAAACAGAAAACTGCAGGACATTGTCCCTTGGAGGTGAGCGGCGAGCGCTGACACTTACGGGCACCTCCTCAGACTGGTGGAGCAGGTCACAGGGGGGCTTGATGGGGCGGGGCCGGGTGGCCAGCCAGTATGCCAGCACGGCGGCCAGCGCGCCGATGCCCACCAGCGTGGACGTGGGCAGGGAGCGGAAGAACTGGCTCAGCTCGTCAAACTCTGGTATCCGCAGGCCACTCAGCAGCTCCGGGGCCTGCATCTTCTCCATCAGCGTGGAACTCAACTCTGGAGGGAACACAGGAGAAGAGGAGTGGGGTTTAACTCAGTGCTTTTCAATCCTTTTCATACGAGGGTCCAGTATTTATTCTGCACAATCGCGGACCACCATTTTGATGAGATTTACCCCCTCAGACCCAAAATACATGCTGTATTGATGTGGTACCATAGGACTCACAGCCAAACGTTGATCAAAATAACAATTTTTCTACATTCTCTAATTGTGTAGGCTTCTTGTAAATTAAGTGATGCAGGTGTTAAACAATAATTTACTAAAAGGAAACCAAATAGACCCCTGATTTAATTTTAAAGATCTATAAGGGTCAATTTGGTTACCAACTCTCCATCATTTAGCTGGGGACCACCTGGAACCCCCTCGAGAACCACTGGTGGTCCCCGGACAACTGGATGAGAACCACTGGTTTAACTGAAGCACTGACTGATGCTGACCAAGATCTCTCTCTCACTCTCTCTCTCTCTCTCTCTCTCTCTCTCTCTCTCTCTCTCTCTCTCGCATAGACAGACAAACAGACAGATTGGGTTACCGTTAAACAATGGTTATAGCTGTGATGATTAATTATTTTGCCCAGCAAAGCCATTAACTCATACCACAGCACACATCATCTGACCAACGGTGTTATGCCGAACCGAAGCAGATGCAAACGCTGTGGCGGGGACACCTGATGGGAATTAGCCCAAAACAAGAAGATATGGGAACCACAGATTATCTGCACTTCTCCTATCTGCCTATGAGCTCTCATGTTGGGAAGCCTGTGGTTGGCTGCGGTCCTCCTTCTCACCTTGGCTTGAGTCAGATCTGCGGGCTGTCAGAGATGATCGAGAGCTCAGAGGGGGGGATAGGAGAGAAGTCAGACAGTTGTTGTCTGTATACAGAATGTGGTGGGTTCCACGTGGTGGTTACTGGCACAACCGTGAGGCATGCATTTCCAGGAGGCACGCAGAATTCTGCATCTCTCTCTCTCTCTCTCTCATAGATAAACAGCTATGGGATTGGGGGAACCTCAACTTCCTCTTTCATAAAATTTGTGCTGCGAAATAACTTTGCTCTATACCATGAAATGAAAGACGATTGCTCATAATTGATTGCTCATAATTCCACCCACCGATCACTACCGGTAGGTTTGTCAGTTCCCTGTCGTAGTTTCACTGGACTGTAATTTGGCCCCAAAAGAGTGGTGTAAAGTAACTAAGTAGGCTACATTTATGCAAGTAGATCTGTTATTTTCAAATGATTTTTATGCACTTTATACATTTGAAAATGTGTGAAATTGGACGTTCTGCATAATGAGTACTTCGTACTTTTGGTACTTTAAGTACATTTTGATACGAATATTTTAGTACTTTTACTTAAACAATTAGGGACTTTTACAGAATATTTCTACATTGCAGTACTGATACTTTTACTTAAGTAAAACATTTTATATATGTATGTGACACAATAGTAGCCACTTCCTCATGTTTTTGTATCACCAATACGAGAAAACAGTGTCATCAAGTCCCTCGAAGATACCATTTTTATTTATTTATTTTGGGGGGGGGGGCCTCAGTTCCAGTAAATCTAAATGAGAAATTGACAGCATCCCGTCAATGTCTGGTATGTATAATAGCTAGGTCTAGGTAAGTTACATATGTGATGATAGGAAACTGATACTGACAGGTTTTTAAGAAAAAGGAACAGAAATATATCGTGATCCTAATGCTCCCACAGTGTATTGAAATAATTATTACCACAAAGTCTTACCTCCCTGTCTCTCCAGCACTTTAATAAACATTTTCAGGTGCGTCACCAATTTCATTTAATAGCATAAATAAAACCCATTTATCAGCTTAAACTTTATAGTTTTCCAATTCTATACATCTCTCCGGATGTCCTGAACGATTGACAATGACACACCGCAGTTCATTATATAACCCCAAATCTCGCTCACACTCTCTGTCTCCCACAAACACACACAAATAAAACCTGTGTAAAATAACCTGTGTAAAATGCGCTGAATTGGGAGGCAAAAGGGAGACACTTTATTGTGTAGATAAGTCAGGAACAACAGAGTTGTTGTTACTGGGAAGCTGTCGCATAGAGTTATGAGTAGTCCGTGAGTTGAAATGCCATATCGCTGTGCTGGTCCTGGTTATAAACTTGTGTGCTGAACAGTCAAAACCAGTTGTATCATTAATTTTAATATGTGACATACGCTTAAAATGAGAGGGCTTAAAATGAGTAAAGATGTCTATCAGGTTGGCCTACTGTAAACTAACAACAATGGGCAGGCATTTGAAGATGAAACATCTTCAAATGTCTTCAAAGCCTCTTCACAGCTATCCACTGTACTCTGCAAATGTGGCGTCCAAGTGTTAGGCTGCATTTGTGCACCTGCTTGTCATTAATGTATAAAAAACATGTATGGACATTATTTATTTTATCAGATGTATGAGAAGAATTGTTTTAACATGCCGGAGATTGGGACCAGCAGTTTAAAATCCTATCGCGTCCACTGGCCCATATATGAGCATTCCAATATATCAGGGATCTCCATATGTGTATAAAAGGGTACCCTCCTTGCAATCACGCACACATGCATCTCCAAATACTGCATGGGCACAAAAGGGAGACAAACAGACTGGTACTCTGACAAAACCCCCAACACATGACTGACATATTGGTCGGATCAGCAGTTCGAGGTACGTAGGTGTGAGCCTAAAGTTCTGTACCAGTAAGACTCCCTAATCGGGAGATAAGCGACCGTAGGTCACATGTATACACAAAGAGTAGGGAGCAGTGTCCCCAAAAAATGTGGACGGATCCATGTTGATGACATGAGTGTAGACATACTGTGTACCGAGTTGAGTGATTTTAGGGCAAAAATTGGAGGAGCAGTGTCCAAAAATGTGTTTTGCAAGAATCGGCCTCATGGTGGCGCTAGAAGAGGGCCATGTGAGAAATGAGGGGTGGGGTCTCCGCGCCGCCGAGGCGGACGAATAGGTACCGGCCCCGGCTCTCCCGGTGGCTCCTAGGCCAAGTTAGGGCATTTTATGTGCGCTGCAGTGGCAGGGGGTCCTCCACTGGGGGCGCCACCACTTTTGCATCCGTTCTGGAGCACAAGGAGTCGGTGGTCCCCGGGAATTCCCCGTGAGCAGCCCCGTTGGGGTGGTCATTTGGTCATTTTTGCACATTTGGTCATTTTTTACATCTGGGGGTCCCCCAGGGACCTGGGGGTCCCTGGAGCTCCGGGGGTCCTTGGAGGTTGTAGTTTGGCAGGCAAGGAGTGTGTGTGCAAAATCTGGCATGGATCGGGGCAACGGTTGCGGAGATATGAGCAGGGCAAAAGTGTGACGTGTGACGTGTGACGGACTGACGCACGGACACCTGGTGGAGCTTTCTGTAGTAAGTGCGACCTACGGTCGCAATAAGTTCACTCAGGTGATGACCTGAAAATGTGTTTTCTGTTAACTAACTCTGTTCAGAGTTAGAGAGTCAGGGAAGCCCCTGTTACTGAACAAACACTGTAGTCTAGGACAATGATTACTATGGGAATAAAGAGCTTTGTAACACCCATTTTGACAAAAATAAATGCACCATGGGAGCATCCTCCAGTGTGCAGACTCTATTTCTATTTTAAAAAGCATTTTGGATGTGTGTGCTGTGTGAACTTTGTGTTTCAGAAAAGAGAGAAACGTTTAGAGCATTATATTAGTATCTGTCTTGTTTCTTTTTTTTTACTGTTCTGGAGATCAAACACCACACACCATGCATACACACATGGACGCATGCACAGCACAGAACATCATCTATTGACACAGATCATTTCCATGCGGGAACCTTGCCTATAGGAGATGACCCACTCAAATGAAGACAGAATCTACTAGGCCTCATTTTGATCTGCTGTGTCATAATAAAGAGGACAGTTGGGGGGGCAGCAGATGGCTTGCTTGCTGAGTAGGGCTCGTGGGGAGCTGTTAGGGGTTAAGTGTCTTGGTCAGGGGCTGGGGGGTGGGGGGTGGGGGGGACTCGGGAACCTTTTGATTCCACGGCCTCCCTACCCAGTCGGTCTGCTAGGGAACGACCTCATGCTGTTCTGCTGTGTCATCACAGAGGGGACAGGGAATGGCATCACATTTTGCCGTGTCATCATAGAGGGGGAAATCTCGCTGTTCCTACGTCCCATCATTTCGACTAAGGGAGTCGGCAGGTTAGCTACTCACTGAGGTTAGGGTTTGGGTTAGGTTTAGGCATAGAGGTTAACATTCACCCAAGTCGGCCGGTTAGCTTTTCACCAGGTTAAAATTCACCCGTGTTGAAAAGATGAACAATCAAACAGATGCTATGTCACAATGTCGACACGCTCCCATCATAGAGGGGACAGGGACAGCCCTCACATTTTGCCGTGTCATCGTAGAGGGGACAGGGAATGGCTAATGCCATTCTGCTGTGTCATCACTCATCATAGAGGGGACAGCGACAGCGGCTACATGAATGGCACATTCATTGGGGCAGTAGTGCTTCAGGGGTAGAGTGGCCACTTGGCAGCCAGAAGGTTCCCAGTTTGATGCCGGGCTCCCCCAGAGTTGCTGTCGTGGCAATTAATTGGCCCATGGCACAGGCAGAGCCTGGATATTGGACTGGTGTGGAGATTTAGACAAATTACGTTTAGGCTGGGGTTGCATGGTATTCAATTGGCTCATTAGGGCCACTACCAGAGCCTGGCAACCGCCTATACAACCGACCCGAGGCGGAGCACTCCCTGTGGTGGTGTGCAACACGCGTGGTGAATTTGACATATATATCTGTGCATTTATTGTAAGATTGAACAATGACGATAGGTAACTTTAACCACTTTCAAAGTAGAGATTTTTTAAGTAGATAAAATAGGCAATGTATAAACTCACAAGACATTGTGATGCAGATTATGTCAGATTATAGATCTGCTATTTTTGGTAATTGTTGTATGACAAAGTTTAAGACTTAAGACTTAAGTGGTCAACAGTAAACATTGCTTATACAGAACAGATGATGGACAGAGGTATCAAACAGACTTTCATCCCGCTAGCATATTCACCCAAATGGGGGTACATTTTTACACTCTCAGGGTTAATATTCACACTGCGTATTTTACTGTGCAGGAGTTACCAAACCAGTATATAGTGGAAGTGTATATTTTTTGTATATTACAATGTTGACAGGCAGTGTCCTGGTACACCTGGGCACAGCAACAACACTGTGCCACTGTGCCAGGTTTATATATAGTGATCAGCAGTAAATATACCCACACACCAATGTCCCTGAGCTGTAGAGAGCCCCAAAACAATTGGTAGTTGTCGGGTGTTATTTATGTTTTTTTGTGTTTAACTACAGCTGGTGAATGATACTGTATATACACAAGTACTTTTTCCACAGAGCACCACAGAGAGAGGTCTACAGTGTCTAGAGAGAAGGCCTCCAAAATAGATCAATGCAAGAATGTTGTCTTTAATTTAAGACAGCTGTGTCACAGATGTCTTTCGAAGACATGTGGGCAACTGCATATATTTAACGCCAATCACTCTAGTTTGTTTTCTATTCAGACGTGCCCAAAACTACTTTTTGATGCCCCAAGTATGATCCACATTAACCCTATTCTGGGCATGTCATAATAGGTGAACATTCTGCACAAATAGGTGAAGATTTGGCGAAAATAGCAGATCTGTGATGCCTTCTGAGATTCCGTATCTAAGACTTGGGGATACCAGTCAAAGAAGTATAAATGGTTTATGTGACAAATAAAGGTGAAAATAGAATACAAAATACTAAAGATAAAAGTGGAGGCGCATGTGATGCGATTGTGGACTAGTAGCCAACAACAACTCAGGACTCCTGAATCACTGCCCTCCACACTCTCCTATCTAACATCAGTCTAGATCATGCAGGTCTAGAGCTCTACAGTGTTGTTAGCTAAGCTATCGTGTCGCAGTGCATCTATATAGGTGGTGCAATTCTTGCCTTTCCTGGCTTTAGCCTGGGATGGCTCCCATCGTGTCAGTTTGCTTGCCACTAGTTCCAGGTGCCTAACGCAGTGCCAGCCTCATCCTTCTCTCTCTGACTTTGTCGGTGACCCGTGGTAGGTCCACGTAGAGGACCACATTTCTGATGTGGCCCTTTCCTGTTGTGCTGTGAGGGTCCATGTATCAGGCCCATACAGCAGTACTGACTCCACTATAGCTACGAACAGCCACGTCTTGAGATCTTCTCCCATGTCTGATTTACACACTCTCCTCATCCCATGGCACATACTGTACCATTGAGTTGCATACAGTGTTGTTTTGTTGCAACTCTAGGGACAACAAGTAGGCTAGCCCCAGATGACCTAAAAGGTTGACTTGTAGTAAATGGATGTTAACCCTTTCCAAGCCACGGGGAGCCCCTTAATATTAAAACCGGAATATATCGGACATCTGAGCAAGGAGTCTCAGCCGCGTCGCTTTTTCCCGTACTGGGTCATTAAAACTGAAATAAATGATTTTTATCCGAAAATCGGTGATCGTCTAACCTTCCCTAGTCACCGCTCGTCCATCGATAGCTCATGGCTGCTCTGACATGAAGCAGAGGTGACGTCATGGCCTTTCCTTCTTCATGCTTCCTTGACACCGTCCGTTTACTGTCTGGAGGATAACATTAGCATAGCTGGAGTGCTAAGGGCTAAGCTAGCCAAAATGGTCACATCGACTGTTCAGTTATTCTTGGATTATATGCATGGATTATTATGCGCACGGATCGCGCACGCGAAACGCACGGGGAGATCGATGCTCGGCCAAAACTACCACTCTATCCCAACGGAGATCCAGATAATCACGGTGAGCTAATGACCTGGGGAAAAAAAAAGAAAAAACAACGGTGCGGTCCAAGAAGGAGTGGTGGCGGGCTCATGTTTATAAACATAATATTATGTCTCAGATCACAATAAAATAATAGAAATTTCACGGCTAATCTACCAACAACCATTCTATTTCGGCTGGCAAACTGTTAATGGTTAATTGATTGCTCTGCATTTCAACAGCGCCTATGAACATCATGCACATGTTACTTTTACACTGGGACATGCCCATTCTTTTTTCTGGGTTCAGAATGAATGAAAGCTGCTGTCATTACAGTGTGTGCTGCCAAGAAAGATTTTTTGCCACTCAGTAGGCGTTTCCCGCATAACTTCCGGTTGTGATGATGTCACGCGCATGCATAGCCTCTATAGTGTCTTTACAGTGTGTGTTACATTCACACATTGAAGAAAGTAGTGCACGCACATCCGTGGCCCAGGTGCTAGACAAGCAGAATCATCAAGAAGGACATATAGAGTCTGTACACTGGTTATGCTCCATAAGTGTATTGCTGGTCAACGTTTCGATCTTAATAGATCTTCATCAGGACACACATCAGGACACACAATTCATACATTCACACACAGACAATGGAGGAAACGGCGGCACTGCAAGGTAAACCTGCTTATCATGAGCATGTAGGGGTTAGGTGTCTTGCTCAAGGACACTTGAGACCGTTTGGTAATTAAAACTTCTGCACTTTATTGGCGCGCTCACACACACACACACGTACAACACAGGTTGCAACTTTGCACAGGCCAGATCCAGCATATGGATATGGTCACACATAAACAATTTCATTAGTGTGGTTGCTATAGGGAACTACACTATTGTTCTAGGTCCAAGAACTTTTATGTCGCCTAAAGGAAACCTGTTTTCATTTAACTTTTCTGTAACCCCAAAACTCCATTGAGTTCAATGGACCTTTTCTGTTCCTTTTCCCTTTCCGTTGACTTTCTAGTTGTGAGGAGACAGCACTACTGACTAGCGCCACCATGCCCCCAACACATTTCCCAGGTTAATAGGTCCCTATTAGGTCCTAAATGGGTAATGGTAGTGGATGGAGAGTGAGGATTTATCATTTCTGTCCAACTAAGCAACAGCAACCAATGGGCTCAAAGAGACTCAGAGCCCAGATCACCACCCCACTGTCACCCTCACAACCAAGCATCAACCAATGAAACCACTGCATGGCCGTAATCCCGGGCTATGGGTCTACTCTAGTCATTATGGGAAGTTCGGAACTATTGTACATCATAGCAAAATAGTAATAAACAGCATACATGTGGGGAAAAAGGCGCTCATGTGGCGCGGTGTTAAAGTCCCTGCCCACCACCACATGTGAATGTTCAGATGGTTGTCTAACCCACTGAGGGTGCATGCAAGGACATGACTTCATTTTATAGTAGGCTAGTAGGAAGTAGGATAGTAGATTACTGTAATGATTGATGTCCTATAAAATTGCTTTTTGGTGCTTATTGTGGTTGGTTCACTTGGTTGGCTCTCTTGCGAGATGCAATTATAGAAAAGATACAATGAATTCCACACATGCTGCGTGGTTCTGTTGTTCTGCATGCAGCATGTGTATGTTTTTGAGTGTGTGATGTGTGTGTGCATTCAAATGCTTTAAACATGGTTGGCTGTGTGTGTGTGTGTGTGTGTGTGTGTGTGTGTGTGTGTGTGTGTGTGTGTGTGTGTGTGTGTGTGTGTGTGTGTGTGTGTGTGTGTACTAAATGCATGTTAACCTCTTGACTTAAACCCTATAAACTTTGTTACAACTAATATTAGGCCTGTTTAACTCTCACCCTTTTTTCCCTGTCCATACTGTCTCCGAAACCGAACCTTTTGTTCGAAAGGTCCGGTTGGACTACAAAATGACGTCACTCGCGACTTCTGAAAAGCATTACACTGAATTAGAGTTCGGAAATCTGTCGGAAAGTCTCAACTCTCCGAAGAAGGGGTTTCGGAGAGACTTTGTCTTTGTCAAAATAGATGATTTACAAGCTCACAGCTGCACTCTGACAACGGATACAACAGGTACATACTGTAACTGGAGGATGTGCGTTCCCATCGCCCTAGTATGCTTAATTTATATGTCATACGCAGTGAAAATACCGTATGACATCCACAAGCTCTCAACACATTGCAGTGTGATTTGTTGTGAGCTTGTGCAGTAGATCATCTGTTTTCTCTATTTGTCATACAACAAAGTATACTGTATAGGAGGGGTGATGCCCTGTATAAGAAGCCCTATAAAATAGCGAAAATAGCTGATCTACAGGCTCACACATCGACATTCAGTCGCAGGCTTCTGACCATTTCAAGCTCTTTGGAAAATGCCTCATCTCGACACATTTGACCATCAAAATGAGTACTGGCTGAATATGAGCACTCTCTGATTCAATATAAAGGATAATGGGTGGGAGTTACTGTAGGCCTAGTAGTTGCTGTCATGTTGATTAATTCTGGAAACCCTGGCCTGGACCACAAAGTAGTGGTACCTAGTCTGGTAATCCAGCTCGGCAGTGTGTCGCGGGTTCGAGGAAAACTCTGCAAAGTTGCAAACCCTACCATACTTCACAAGGTGTCTTTGATCATCTTCAGACGAGGTAATTTAGCTGATGAAGCAGTAAGTTCTGACCAAAACATTCCCAGTTTTGGCACGCAACCCATGCCACAACCTACAGTATGTTAACTTGGTTGTGAATGGCAGTGTTGTAAAGTAACTAAGTACATTTACTTAAGTACTGTTAAGTACAATTTTGAAGTATTCGCACTTTACTTGAGTATTTCCAATTTCCAATACTTTTACTTCTACTCCACTACAACTCGGATCGAAATATTGTACTTTTACTCCACTACATTTATTTGAAAACTTTAGTTACTAGTTACTTTTTAGATATAAGTTATAATATGTTAAAACATACATGAACCACTTTAGCCATGTTTTATAACTAGGCTGTTTGAAAATAGCCGATCAACAAGCTCACAACGCGTCGCATCGCGATGCGTTGTGAGCTTGTAGATCTGCTATTTTCAAACATTTTGTACTTTTACTTTTGGTACTTGAAGTACATTTTGATGCCAATACTTTCGTACTTATTACTCAAGTACATTTTGAATTCCAGACTTTTACTTGTAACGGAGTACTTCTACATTGCAGTATTGATACTTTTACTTAAGTAAAGAATGTGAGTACTTTTTCCACCACTGTTGAATGGTAAATGTTGCAATGTTACAATTATTGTGCATTACATTCACGCACGCACGCACACACACACACACACACACACACACACACACACACACACACACACACACACACACACACACACACACACACACACACACACACACACACACACACACACACACACTCATACACCTTTGGCGGAGGAAACCATGCAAGGCACCAACCTGCTCATCAGGAGCTTACTCAACTGAAACGGTCAAATAGGACCAATAATTAATGTTTTCAGAGTAAAGAGAATGCTGTATATTTATTACAAAAAGAAGATGTTTTAATATGTTGTATTCATGCTGTAAAATAACATTAACTTTTTGACAAACATAGTCTTCTTTTCCTTTGTCTGACAATCAGAATGTGGCAGAGTAGTCTTGCTGTGTCATCCTCTGTTGCACAGTGGGGCATCAGCCATCCTCTATGGGGGGTGCAAGTGTCCAGTGTCCTGTTGTCAGGGGCGTCACACCAAACTCTGGGCCCTGGGTACAAGGATTCACTGCGGGGCCCCCCATGAATGTTAACTATTGAAAAATAGCAGATATACAAGCTCACAGCGCGGCACCGAGTGCCGCGCTGCGAGCTTGTAGATCTGCTATTTTTGAAAAATCGTGAAAAATGTGTGCAAGAAACTTATGTTTCTGTCAGTGGTGCTCAAACGTTTTCATGTCAATGATATGTATTTGGCCACAGACCCCCATCTCAAAATATTTCGTTCCAGGGACCCGCCCCCAGAAGCAAAATTTGAGTTACAAATGTTCGCTTAAAAAATACATATTCAAAGATTTGCACACATTTTCACGACTTTTCAAAAAATAGCAGATCTACAAGCTCGCAGCGCGGCACTCGGTGTCGCGCTGTGAGCTTGTATATCTGCTAAAGTTACTAGGGCCCCTCCACCTTGGGCCCTGGTAACTCAGTCCCACTTTCCTACCCCTTGTGACGCCCCTGCCTGTTGTAAATTCATTGTTCGATAGTAACCTGGCTTACTTTCCTCTCTCTCTGTCCCTCTCTCTGTCTCAGTCTCTCTCTCTCTCTCTCTTGACTTGGCACTGTCTTGTGCCTGGCTCGTACTTTTCCGTGCAACAGAATATAAATTAAGCATTAAGGGTTGTATATGTAAATGTATACTAAACTGTAAATGTATTGTTTTAAAAATGGTTCCTGAGGACCTATGGGGTCCCATGGCAAGCTCCCCTTAGATTGCACCCCTTCCATGAGTTTATCTGTGATGGTAACAGAACAAGAGGTTTGGTTTCCACCCTATATGGTTTTTTATTAGACTGTAGTTATGGGCCCCTATCTGTTGATACTGTTTGGAGGAATGATGTACCAAATTTGGACCCTGACTTTTGTTGGGACACAGTATGGTCTAACATTAGGCTATCTTCTAGAAATCCAGACCATCAACAAATTCATTTAAATTTTGTTCATCGGACTTATTTAACTCCCCGCAGACTATGTGCTATGAGGATTTTGAATAATCCCAACTGCACTCTCTGCGCCTCAAATAGTATTGGTACCTTCCTTCACATGGTTTGGGAATGCCCAAATGTGTCGTCATTCTGGAATATGGTTGCCTCCAAACTTTCAACTATTTTTAGTATTAATATCATATCTTCTCCTTCTTTATTTTTATTAAATGACGTCTCACAGTTGCAACTAAACAATATACGCAAGCGCATCTTCTTTGCTGGATTAACGGCGGCGAAGAAGATGGTAGCTACGCGGTGGAAACCTCCTCATACGTTAACGTTTCGCCAGTGGGCCTTGACCTTTCTAGATATAGTATATTTAGAGCAGTCGATAGCAAGGTTACACGGAGCAAAAGAAGAAAACATTAATATGTGGTCGGACATTGCAGATAAGCTTAAGGCTATGATTCAAGAAATCACTATATAGTGGTAACAGCCTAGCACAGGCATGCACTATTGTACATTCCGTGTTGGTCCGGGGAAAGGGGGTGGGTGGGTTTTCTTTTCTTTTCCTTTTCTTGTTTTGCTATTGTTTGTGTTGTTTGTCTGTTAATTGCATTTTTCTTTTGATTAATGTTTTACTTTTTCTTGTTCTATTCATATGTATGTCTCTAATTTCATGTTATGGAAAATAAAAATAATTGATAACAAAAAAAAAAAAAATGGTTCCAACTCAAGTGGATGGCAGAGCCCACACACTAAATCTATAACGACAATGACAGTGGCGAATGCTAAGGTTGGGGTCGAGGATCGCTTTCAGATAGATTTGATGAGCAATAGAAACAAAGACAGCCAAACAAATTCCATCCATAAAGGGCATCATATTCAACACATCTCTGACATTCCAACATGTTTACAGAATGTTATCTTCACACACACACACACACACACACACACACACACACACACACACACACACACACACACACACACACACACACACACACACACACACACACACACACACGCACACACACACACACACACACACGCACACACACACGCAGGTCTTTAAGTGCACAAGGACTGTTGCTACAGCTGAGATGAGAACAGCATGTCAGCACAGCAGCATCCTGCAATGACCGACAGCACCGCCGCACCAGAACAGCATCAATGACCTCGCTCACATCCACCTCGCACTGCAAAAATCCTCAGTTTTAATTGAATTCAGAGGGTGGATTTTCTCACATTCCATCCATTTTTCCAATCCAATCCATTTTTAAACAACAGGGCATCGGATTCAGTTTTTCTTTACAGTCCCTATAGCACCTTTTTATTTACAATATAGTCTTTTAGCAGACGCTCTTAGCCAGAGCGATTTACAGTAAATTGCATAAACCCTAGTTAACAAACGACTGGACTCACAAACAGAGTCCAAAGAGGACAATGTAGTGCTTCAAAGAAACTATGGAACCAGGTGAACATACAACCTAGTATCTATCTAAACAACATGCTGTCTGAATAACATTCTTAAAAATGGTGGTTAAAGCAAAAACAAATCTAAAATAACAAAACATGTCGACAAGTAACCAACATACAAACAGATCTATCTGTACAGTATAACTAGCATCTATCATAAAGGTGACAACCTCTGTGCTATTTTAACTCAGAGGGTGTGCAAATGGTCCCGTACAAAGCCATTTTTACACTAACAGGACCATTTTTACACATACTCTTAAATTAGCACAGAGGAAATGTCTCTCACTTTTTCCACCAACAGCTATTGCTGTTCAAAAACAGCACACATTTAATTTGCTATTGTAACATCTTCTCTTCCACAAATCCTTTGTGTTGAATTAGTTCCGACTGAATTGCTGTAGTTCACCACACAATAACATTTACCGTATGAATGTACATTCTGTATATCCCAGGTGCTCATTTATTCTTCCACTTAAATTCTGTATGTTCTATGTTCTGTATATTGTCGTGTGGCTGCAACATAGATACTGTATGTATCTCAGTAACCCAGGGAAGTTGCATTTACTTTGTACTGTATAGTCTATGCTCTGTGTATATTGATGCTGTTTTTATGCACACCAATAAGGTTATTTAAACATCTCTAACTTAACTATAACACTTTACACTTTATTAGTATACCCTATGTTTTATATCACGCTCTGGCTTCAGAATCCCTTTTATGCCCATATGAGTTCCCTGATGTCATCAATATTAAGCCCTTATCTAACAGGACCTCAAATGGGAATGCCCATATATGGAGGCCACATCGGCCACATACCACACTAACAGAATCCATATGGCCAAGACAGCCCATCTGTGTGGCTGGTTCTACAGACAGGGATCTCCATGTATGGGCATAAAAGGGTACGATGCATGTTTGGTCTCTTACAGCATATCTCCATATACAGTACATGGATCTCCATATATGGGTACCAGGGGTCTCCATATATGGGTAACTGGTCCGATATACAACACTGGCCAGATGGCCTAGAAATTGGCGCAACCTCGCCCTAAAGTGAGGTCCTAACCCATGTCGCCCTGAGGCGTCTTACTAGTACTAAATACATTAGTAATTGTTAGCACAATGTGGCAGTGTATGCCACACCAACATTTCACTACACATAGTCTACTACTATGACCTTGTGACAAATACAATCTCTTTGAAACTTGAATAGTGGGTTTTTCATGAGTAATAAAAAAAAAATCAATGTCAAAAGCACACATCTTCCGAGGTTTGAATAAATAAAAGAAAATCCCAATTACTTTTACGGTGAACCAGCACAAAGATTTTTGTACAGTCACAGTGGGGTTCACTGTAGTTTCCTTGAATTTGACATTTTGATTAGGCACTTTCATTTGCAGCAAAGCTTTGGTTAATTACCAAAGCTATTACTTACGAGGACAATTTAGATTTCTGTGATTGATTTGATGATTTTGTTTATAATTAAGTAGTAGAGTGTAGAGAGACCGGAAGCCAAGGTCAAAGAGAAGAGACGCTTACTGTAAGTGACATTGTCAAAAAGTACATACTGTACTTTTATGCATAGATCTTTGCCTCTGGAAAAGAAATTCATCAGAACTCTGACCACGGGACTCTGGCAATCAATTAATTCATGACCTGACGAAGATGTATTGACATCGAAACGTTGTCACTCTTGCCTGCACCCTGTATTAATAAAAAAGGCTCTAAAAGTCTGTGTTTGCTCCAGTATACTCCTTCTACACATTCAAGTCCTGTTCCTGAGATGCACCGGACCGGCCTGAACCAGGCTAGAGGCGCGATGGATACTCCTCATGCTTAATCAATTAATACCTTTGCAACCACTATATTAATGGCAAGTATTTCCTACAGCTTTATGTCAAAAGACCTGAACTAACACTTTAGATTGCCAACACTAAAAGATCGCATTTATAGCTCGTCTAAAAGGTCCTTTCACTTTGCATCACATTGTTTCAAGATTTTACAAGCATCTGTGAACAGATTTCAGACACATAAGAAATCATTTCAAAACTTTATCGATTCTATTTCACACTGATAGAGACCAACAAAAATTGCCAAGGCTGGCTATATTTCAAGTCATCCTGGCGGGGTATGAGTAAAGTTTTCGATCAGCAATAATCATGTCTCAGCAGTATTTCATTGACTATGAAATTGTTTCTGCGGAAGAAGGATATTGTCCAGACATTCAAACTTGGGATGTTGTCTGTGAGATAACTGGCTGAGCCAGTCAGTACAGCCAGACCGATATATTGGACCGACCGATATATCTGTCATTATTTAGGTTTTTAAAAACATCAGTATCGGCAAGTATGTAGCCAATGTGTCCCGATTTTTAACCACTGTCAATGTGGTGTCCCTATTTTGGGCAAGCCTTTATAGGTGAAAGTATTCAAGACTTTTCAAAAAGAGCTTATTTACAGTACAAGCTATGGACTCTCCAAAATAGGGTAGAGCATCAGAAGCCAAACTCCAGACATTTGTGCTGTCTCACTCTATCATGCTTTTCCAACCTAAGAGAAACAGACATAAAGTGTATCAGCTCAACTTTGGGCACAACCCCTTGTCTGGAGTGGCCTTTGGCAAGCTAGTGACATCAATCTGTGGGAAGAAAACGGCATTGGAATAAAAAGAGTGATGTGGATACTGGTGACTGCTCTTTACAATGCAATGCATTTTCTCATGATTCATGATCTTGATGACAATTATTAACACCCTCACGATAAATAAAGCAATTACATTAGTCTAATCTTTGAATTCATGTTGCACTTGTGTGTTTGTGTTATGTGCACTGTACGCACACACACACACACACACACACACACACACACACACACACACACACACACACACACACACACACACACACACACACACACACACACACACACACATTCTGGGCTACATGCCCTGACACATGTGTACAGTCAAACACTGTTGGAATAAAATATCTAATGTCCTCAATGATAAACATTTAGGGCACATACAGTACTGTGCAGGAACAGCTGGCATGAATGAACATTGAATTGAGTGAACATCTGAATGACTAACTGTAGCTTTACAGCAATCCATGCAAGACCCCTGAATGTTCAAAGCCTACCTGAGATCCTGTACAATAAAATCCGGGGCTTAATTTCACACTGAGAGCGTTAAATTAATCTCCGGATGTTTTACTGTGCAGGAAAAACGCTTGAAATGGCAAGAGATGCTCTTGAATTGGACAGCAAAAGATGATGAATGGAGTGGGATCAACGACAAACCTAGAGTTTGATAATGAATCATTAATAGCGGGTGGGTGGTATCGTGGAGCCTTTCACAGAAGTAAATGTGTTTGGAAATGTAATAAAGAGGACGTCTAACCACCCACAATGCATTAGGATTCCCACAAGTGACTTTAAAACCCATTTAGGCCTAGAATTATTGAATGCTTTAACCAGTGAAAAATAGCAGATATACAAGCTCACAGCGCGGCACCGAGTAGTGCCGCGCTGTGAGCTTGTAGATCTGCTATTTTTGAAAAAGTCGTGAAAATGTGTGCAAATCTTTGAATATATGTATTTTTCAAAGCAAACGTTTGTAACTCAAATTTTGCTTCTGGGTGGTCCCTGGAATTAAGTATTTTGAGATGGGGGTCCGTGGCCAAATACATATCATTTTGGGGGTCCTTCACATGAAAAAGTTTGAGAACCACTGACATAGTAGTCTCTCAAGAACAGACTAACTGAGCTCCAGTTAAGTGAAAAGGACCTTTTCTTTGACGATGGCTGGCCAGATTGCTGACATAGAAACAGAGGTTTTAAAAAAAAATCTTAGAAGGATTCAAAAGACACTCTGTGCCGCGCTGTGAGCTTGTATATCTGCTATTTTTCAACGGTTAAAGCATAAAATAATGATACACAATAAGGTGTACCCGTTCTGAATGGGTTAACTAATCAAAATGGAAAGTGCTTCTGAGGGCTCAGTTTCTCGCGTCCCCCCCCAGGGACGGCTTGTAAAATGTCACTAAACGTAATGCCGCTGAAACCCAGTGTCTCTCACGGCGCTGCATGCTGTGCACAGGACGCGGCCAGACTTCCTGTGTCCTCAGTGACTCGAGTGAGGACGAAGCGTCACCACACACACAAACCGCACGGCCCCGCTGGTCCCGCCCCCTCTCCCCATCTGCGGAGCGTCACCGGCGATTAGACCTGCCTGGAGATTACAGGCCTATTAGCCCAGAGAGACGGATGGCCAAGAGTAACCCCCCCTCTCCCCTCCATGCCACTTCCTCTCTCTATTTAAAGACATCCTCCTGACTGAGTGCGCTTTCTCTTGCTCGCTTTCTTTCTTTCTTTCTTGTCACCTGTTTTGTCACAGGGACAAAAACCTGATGTTACACATTTTCTATCTGCATTCAAACGTGCGTTCTTGTTAATCTGCCACACAAAGCCCTCTGTACCTCCCTCCCCTTTTGACCTCTTTATCTCCACCCCCAGTGGGACCACCCTCCAGGAGATAAGACCCCACTCCCCCCTGCCACCAGTGTTACCGTCACTGTCACTATAGGAGCGACAGCTATAACCACCAGCCCACTTACTGTATGTCTATGTTCTGCGTGGAACTCGAAGTCAGTGGTTCCCAACCCTTTCCAGCATTAGTCCCCAGAGCCCCATTTGATTTAGCCTATTTATACCCTGGGACCCCAATCCACACTGTAAACTCCTCAGTGTTCATTTACCTCTGCTAGTATACACATGGAACCAAATGAACCGTAAGGGTCTAATTGGTTACTATCAATCAGAGTTCCTGAGTCTATTTAGCTGGGGACTCCCCTGGCTGGAACCCCCTCAAGGACACCTAGGGGTCATCAGACCCCCTGTTGAGAAGTACCTGAGTTATTACTAACATACAATACAATACCTTGGCTATACTATATAATATATGTGACAACTAATGTATTTATATTTGTCACTAACAATGAGGTTAACACCCTAGCATTTCTGAGCATTTAGGGAAAAAAAGTAAGTCTCTAGCCCATTCCTGTCAAGAGTTATGATTTTTTAAAGAATTAACCAACTGCTCACTGATGGAGTCTAGGTTTCACTCAGAGACCAGCTGGCGACAATATTGAGTTGATTGATTGGAATGTTAAGTGATCAGCTCTCTCTCTCTCTGGTTGTCTGGCTATGAATATACCTGTACATACCTGCAATATCCGAACTGTACTCAAAGATTACACATATTAGGCTTGAAAATTAATGATGTTAAGAAAATATTTTTTTTGTTTTTTAGACTGTTGTGTGGGGAATAAAAACCCGAAACTGAAATAAAAAAACACCCAAAACCGGATAAAACCCGAAATCTTTCACTCGCGTGGACAAACTCCATTCCTTGCAACACCCTAGATATTTGTCAAATTACGCCTCTGAGTGACAAATGGAAAGCAGTGATGATGGATGATGGTAGCTTCATACATTGAGAGAGAGAGAGTACAAAATACTAAATGATAGACACATAACTAATTGAGGAGAGGCTCTATGGGTTGTATGTGTATTTTTTAGTTTGTCTTGTTTTTGAGTTTCTTTTTTTGTTTTTGTTTTTTCTGTTAAGTGTTTATATGTATGCAGCTGTGACTCTGTCTCCAAGACAAATTTCTCCCCTGGGAGACAAATAAAATTGAACCTTGAACCTTGAACCTTGAGAGAGAGAGAGGAGAGAGAGAGAAAGAATGAGAAAAAAAACAGAGAGATGCAGTGAAAAGGAGAGCAGAACATGTGAAAAGATAGCGGGGGATTGAGAGAGAGCAGAGAGCAGAAGGCGAGTGAGAAGGAAGCAGAGGCGAAGAGGAAGTGTGTACCAGCAAGATGCAGACTGCGAACGCTCTGCAGTGTGGGAGAACCGACACAGCAGAGCAGCAGCTGTGGGCCAGGCAGTGGATGGAAGAAGGCATGCTATACACAGTACATGCTAGCAGGCACCGGTTAGCACTTACAAGGAGTCTGTCGGAGGAGGAGGAGGAGGAGGAGGAGGAGGCAGCCAGCTGGGAGCCGGTATGGTGGTGGTGGTGGTGGTGGGGGTATGTATTGTCTAGGGGGGGCCTCAGGAGGTTATCACATAGCCCTGGGAGAACCGGTCATTACCTTCTTATATACAGTATAGAGTATATGCCACTGGCTAGGTTACAGCCGAGGCGAGCGGGGGAGAAGCGTCGTGGCCTCTTTTCTACCTCGCGGGCCTCCGTATCACACCACCTTTCGGCTCAGCAGACGCTGTACGCTCTACCCCCTCCCTCCCTCCCTCTCTCTCTCTTTCTCTCTCTCTCTCTCTCTATCCCCCTCCCTTTCGCTCTCTCTCCCCGTATCTCTTGATTGCCCTCCTCCTCCTCCCCCTCCTAAACCCACAGACAGTGTCATCTCATCTCATCCACAGCTAAAAAGATGCACAGGTCTCTCAGCTTACACTATAATGGACCCACAAATACCCCCACCCTCAGCCACACACACACACACACACACACACACACACACACACACACACACACACACACACACACACACACACACACACACACACACACACACACACACACACCACAAATGCAGTGCAGCAGGGGACAACATACCTGGTCACATACATGTTTAATACTGTACACCCACAGGACATATGCAAATTGTGGCTGCTGACGGTTTGTACAATGGACATGTGTTCAAAGTAACCACACACGCACGCACGCACGCACGCAGGCAGGCAGGCAGGCAGGCACACGCACACGCACACGCACACGCACGCACACACACACACACACACACACACACACACACACACACACACACACACACACACACACACAGTCAAAGCTCTTAATGCCCCTCCCAGATAAATTTGACTGTTAAAAGGGATTGTGGTTGGACTTCATCCTGCCGCTGTCAAGTGGGAGCCTCGTCAAAACGACAGCTTTCGGGAACAAATAAACTAGACATATTTATTTATTAAACTGTCAACCGTGTATTTTATTTTTTTAAATGTTAAAATGATACATTACAGGGATTAGAATTGGGGTATTTATCACGATAAGACTCCCCGACCACAACACATGCATAGGGCTGTCACAATTATTACATAATCGTCTAATCGTGATTATTTGACATTATCGCAATTATTTTTTCATAATCGTCATAATCGTGAATGTTGAAAAATGTCCGAAATAGTCGCGATGCGACACGTTGTGAGCTTGTAGATCGGCTATTTCCACTATCAAAGTTATTTTTTTAAGTAGTAAGTTGTCAAATATGTCAGTAATTTCTTTGTATATTTAGGTTACCGGTATGAGTCATATCTACCATGTACAACTTCAAAGCCTAAAAGCCAAACAGAAATGTAATTATCAATGACAAAAACACAATTAAATCGTTAATCGCCAATTATTTGAGTGACAATTAATCGTCATGTAAAATGTCATATCGTGACAGCCCTATCTGTGCACGCTTTACTACACAGTCGGACGGTACAGCGTGTTCTCAGAAGAATGACCTGAGAAAGCCGCGTGGACGTGTGACGTGCATCAGTAGAGGCAGAATCACCGTTTCAGCACTTTTGCCTTTAATAAGTCAATAGAGCCCAATAGAGCACAGCAAAGGAATGAGAAGTGAGAACACAGTACTGGCATGCTGAAGCAGCTAAGAGGCACTCAGTCAGTATAGTGGAGAGACTACAAAGAGAGACGGATGTCATGTGTTATCCGAGTGCACACTGGGAGGCCATTATTATTGATTACACAATGTATTGAGATCGACTGGTAAAAAAGACCTGATGTCATCATTATGTGTTCTTAATATCTGAACCACTGTCTTGAAGCTCTGCATCCATATTCCGGGCGGGGGAACATTAACGAGAAACAGACAATCTACAAGCTCACAAGTTGTACCAAGCTCTCTAAGATCAATTTCCTCCCTTAACCTGTTCAAAGAATCTCTTTTCACTCACCTTCAAACACCATGCTCATGTTTCTAATTTTGTTTTGTTTTCTGCTTTTGCCTTAGTTTTCTTTTGCTGATGTGGAATACATATTCATTTCACTATGTACGGGTTGAATTGGTGGGGTGGGAGCGGCTAACCTTTGGGAGAGAAGCTGTCTTGTGTGTTTGTATGGATGTATTGTGTTACTGTGTTACTGTATTTAATGTAATGTCATGTAATGTATTGTTCTGTGTTTGCTCAATATGGACCCTCTCTAAAATGAGATGCTATCATGCTACATCTCAAGGGGTTTATCCTTCAATAAAGGTTATTCTGACCAAGAGATTTGGTGAAGAGGGAAAGAAGCGGCCAAAGTACAGAGCCAACTCAATTCCATTTCACTAAATCTAGGAGTGGTTAATACTACTGACAGCTATAGTTTTTTTCCTTGCTTGGCATCCATGATATGGGCTTCCAAATGTACTTTAAATGAGTTGAGAGTCATCTTCACTAATGGGGTTGGCATCCCTGTCCTAATTATTTAAAACACTTTTGAATAAATTGTCTGGCCACAGCAGCAATCCTGCCATTGACAACATGATTGTGTGTCAGGTAACTGAGTCCACAATCATCTTGATGATCGGCTGTTTGACACTTGTATGTGTGGTTTTCTGACTAACGTTGAGCCTTACGACTGTCCTTAATTATTAATTATTAAGGAGGAAAAGGAATACGTTTACAGGTCTGTGTGTGGCAGTAGGCTACGCCAGATGGTGATTAAATAAATGTATTATTCATAGTGAGGTGTGGCGTGGCGAGGTCGGGGTACAATGACGAGCTGAATGTTGAGCGCTAGCCTACTGCTAGCACATGTTCTCATGGGGGTGATGAAGTTGTGTCCCACTATAGACTTACTAAAAGCACTTTGTTAAAATAAATAATATAAAATTAAATAATTATTTAGGCTACAACTATAAAACGATATTACAACCAGACATTAATAGTTGTTAACTAGTTGCAATAAAATAAAAAATGACAATAAAAAGGTTTTCTAAACACAGAGGAATTTGCTTCAGGGGAAAGATGGAGGCTGGAGATGATGAACATGCTGTGGTTTGCCGGTAGGCCGGGGTTGATTTCAGCACCCCTCTCCCCTGGACAGTTCCCACCAATCACCAGCGGCCTTCCGCAGCGCTCCCGCGGCCGATTGGTAGGAGCCGACCTCTTTCAGCCAATCAGCGCTCGAGAAGAATAACGGAGGGCTGTTCCTCCTCCTCCTCTTCCTCTCCATCAGTGTAGCATGATGGAGGACAGAACATTATCGCCCACATCCACCGGCAAACCATAGTCCATAACTAGTCCTCGCTGATATCTGGCCATGACGCTGCCACGTTCATATGTATTGTGCATTACAAATTGAGATAAAGCCTTAATATGCGGCCTATAGGCCTATGCACGGTATAGCTTGTCCTAGTCTAGATCTGTTCTTTATTTTTGGGGCAAACGACGCCGTCGGACTCGCGTCATTGGTAGAAATCACATGCGATGCGTGTACATCTTTTAATGTGCGTCCGGTTCGGTATCATATACGCACAATGTCACACGACCTTAGCAGCTGGCCGACACACGGTGGCACTTTATCCTGTTTGGCTTAGAATGGCAACAACGTACGGGCCTCCCTCCACCAGCATTAATCCTCCGCTAGGAGGGAAATAATAGCATTGATCTGCCAAATAAATATAATAGCACTATATGTTTATTACAGACAGCTCCCATGCAGCCAGCACATTGCACATGCCTTTATGTGAAAGCAGTATAGGTTTGAGAAGGGCAGTATCTCAACATATATCCCTATAGGCATAGCTATTAGAGCTTATGGAAAGAATATGTAGGCTACATTGCTGTAACCTCGAGTCAATGTTGTAGCGGGTTAGCAGACGCTGCCCCAGCCACACGCCACATTATTATCATGAATTATTGTTGTTATTATCGTCATCGTTAGCCTATTATTAGTAATGCCACTGTTCCACATTGATTGTAAAAGCTAGGTTGGGCTCGGCAGGCTACACGTGCATGGTGGATTAAATAAAACATGTCACCGGTTCGGTGTTGTGGTCCATATGTATCCCTACCGCAATCCAATTCAATTCAATCCAAAGGAGCTTTATTGGCATGAGAAAGCATACGTTTACATTGCCCCAGCAAGTGTCAAATCCAGGCAACGTGGCAAATTTGAGCAATCTGGCCCAAACTGATGTAGCCTACAGCCAATTCCCTGTCGCTAAGAAATAACGACAATAATTCAACGGTCTGTAGAGGAAATAAGAAGCCGGCAAATGGATGAATGAATGAATGAATGAGCCACAATGCGCCTCAGATCAGATCAGCCCATATGCGAGACTAGCTTATGTGACATCACCAAGAAGACCGAAGCGTTAAAACGGGAGTGAGAAGGGAAGGGGGAAAAAAAGGTCATTTTGTTCATCAGAACTCTAACTCACCTAATATAATCCACAGCGACCCAGACACCAGAACGAAGGCGAGCATGTCTTTCTTCTCATTGAGTCTGTGTGTGTGCGTGCGTGCGTGTGTGTGTGTAGCCTATCTGTCGCAGCAGCACACCGCAGTCAAAACTGCAGCATCGACTCTGCAGGCTGCAGCAGCAACTCGCAGCTCCACGAGCTTTGGGATGAGATTATAAAGAGAGGAGCGACAATATATCTGAGACGAGACACAGCGGGAGAGCTGCTGTGCTGTGTGTGTGCTCTCAGTCCCACGGCACGACGTCCAACCGCCTCTCTCTCTCTCACACACACTGCTGCTAGCTTTGCATGAAAAACAAATGGACGTGTCGTGGGTCGCCTATAGAAGCAGCGCAGCGCACCTGGTGGGTGTCTGTGGTGCGTAATGGAGGTCTCACTGTCACAGCAGCACAGTATTTGGATGGATGGACGGGGGGTGATGATGATGCACGGATGGAGCCTTGAAGGTTAGGTTATACCACAGGGAAATATGGATGATGATGATGATGATGATGATGATGATGCATATTTTAAAACGTCTTAGCCTATCGCTAGCAAATCCCGAGGGTTCGTTTAACCTTGAGAGTGTGTAGCCTATGGGCTACACGTAGCCTAAGCAATTGACCCATAGCCTAAGGGTTACATAGAGTCTCAGTTTCCAATAGGCAATGGATACATTTTACGTTGACCGATTTTTACTGTGATATGACACATGGTAGGCTAACTTGAAATGGATATTTATTTATTTTTGAAGTAAGTGTGCCGTTGTCAGTATAACGGTAAACTACCATATGCTGCCCATTGTAGCATCTACATTCTAAAGATGCAATTTTAGGCAAGTGCCAAGTGGTATCAAATCATCCTGCTAAGTTAACACAAAGCCTTCAACTTTAAACAACAGCCGCTATAAAACCCCATACATAGTGTCTTGTCGGGGTCATTGCGGTCAGTGATGATGATCAGAGTCAGACCACATCAGACCATGGCAGCAGCAGCAGCATCACTGTGCTGTGCACCTCCAGTCCCTCCATAAGGGAAGGGAAGCACAGCTCTGATGACACACAGTAACCTCGCACCACCGTCACGTGGTGCCGCAAGACACTCCCACTGAACTAACTTAACCTTGAGAAACGTGACGTACGGAGCACATATGACCAAAGAAAACCTCCTCCTTCTCATTGACTGCAGTATTTATCTAACCAATCTACAAGCACGACGTTCATTTAAAATCACATACACCCCAAACCAAGTGTCTATATCCTCCTCAGTGTGTCAGTGTGCACACCTACTACTACTAATTGCCTTATTTGTGGTGCCATCACGTGACTGACCTTATCAAGAGGGGTCGCGGTCAGTCAGGACGTCCCATCTGTCGCGTCCTTCCAGTGCCCGCCGTCATGCCATCATCCTCCTCCAGCCTCCATGCCCGTCTGTCTGCTCTGTCTCCCCCTCCTCACCGTCCCCCTGTCAAGCCCAGGACATACGGCAGTGGTGGGAAAAGTAGGCTATTCACATTTCTTAAATAAAAGTATCAATACTGTAATGGGGGAAAAAAAGAAAAAGAAAGACTCTGTTACAAGTGAAAGTCCGGAATTCAAAATGTAGGCCTACTCGAGTAAAAGTAGGCCTACTAAAGTATTGGCATCAAAATGTACTTAAAGTTCTGAAAGTAAAATTACTCATCATACAGAATGTCCCATTTCAAGTTTTCAAATAATACTTTTAGATAGATACCTTTATTATCCCTAGCAGCTCTCACAAGCTCACAATTTGTCACATTGTGAACGTATGGTTAATGTATGTTTTGTAATAATAATCAAGATCTACAAAGTAACTAGTAACTTAAGTTTTCACATAATTGTGGTGGAGTAAAAGTAAAATATTTGCCTCTGAGATCATGTGAGGTGTAGGGGAGTAGAAGTAAAAGTATACAAAATTGGAAATACTCCAGTAAAGTAAAAGTACCTCAACTTTTACTCAAGTACAGTACTTGAGTAAATGTACTTAGTTACTTTACAGTACTGACACACGGTAAACAAATGAGACTGCGGCTGGCAGCAGCGGGACAGAAACAGACAGACAGTGAGTAAAAGATGGCTGTCGTGGTGCATAGAGGCGGTGGTGTCATTTGTCAAAGTGGGGGGCCCAGGGTAAACCAGAGGACTCATGGGCACTTGAGAGAATTGAATTAGGCCAGTGTTGTTTTTCATGAACTGGGCACTTGAGAGAACTGCTGGGTTTAATTAATATTATACTATAATTAAACTTATACATAGTAGGCCTAGCTAGAAAAAAGTACATACATGTGTCCAGTTAATTATTACCTCACCAACTAGCTACTGCTAAACTGGGTCATTAACACATAAATGGTAAATGGTGCATTTATATAGCGCCTTTATCGAAGGTCACCCATTCACACACACATTCATACACCGACGATGGCGGAGCAAGGCACCAACCTGCTAGGGGTTCAGAGTCTTTGACACTAACTCTGGGCGAGCCCAGGATCAAACTGGGAACCCTCTGTGTTCTAAGACGGCAACTCTACCCCTGAGCCATTGCCACCCCCCATACACACATCCCAGAATTATGGGTAGAAGACTGGGGAAGTTATCCAAAAACAGTTGTACAGGGCCCACTTCAAGTACCCAGTTCTCCCATGGGCCCAGGCACTTCTCAACATTCCCCAGTTCACCTGTATCCCTGTATCCCTGTATGGTTCCAGTGACAGCAGAGCTAAGAACACTGCAGAGCTCAAGAACCTAATGGTAGACAGGAGTGTATGGAGGGCAGCAATAGACCGTTTGTCAGCCTTCTGATTGGTCCCTGAGACTCCCTGACTGGCCAACCAGAAAAAAACATTCACTTTTTGCTATCGGGGGTGGAGTTTGTGCAGTGGAGAATATTGAATGTGCCTTTCAACAACTGTCCGCAGTGCGCGACACGGAGATCGGCCGGTACGGTGATAGCGACGGCAAGCGTCAAGCGATCTCGCTCATCATAACGAATAAGCTTCAACAAACTAGTTCACATGTACCTTATCAATGGTCTAAGAGTCACGATTGGGTACATATAATTTAAATGGGCAGAATTACGAAAAGCCAGCCTATTATGTGAGGAGAAACATTCTCTCTGTCCTCTTCCTAGTACCCAAGATGCAATGCGCTTCTCTTTCTATCTCTGATCCAGAGGATTAAACTAATTAAAACATTTATTTTTCGGGGGAAAACTACTGTTTTGCTATGTAATTACTGTACCTTTTTCTTCCCTTTTTATTAATATCACGTAGATGTGTTTTTTGTGGTACTTTATATAGCTGTAATGAGGCTATGAAGGGAAAAAAAATCCCATCCACTACCACTATAAAAGAATCTGCAAAGAGGATTCTGTCCCACTGGGATTAAACAAATTAAAACATATATTTTCGGGTAAACCCCCTGTTTTGCAATGTAACTACTGTACCTTTGTCTTCCCTTTTTATTAATATCACCTAGGTGTTTTTCCTTTGGTACTTTATATAGCTGTAATGAGGCTATGAAGGGAAAAAAAATCCCATCCACTTCCACTATAAAAACAATCTGCCCAGGGTTAATGTCCCATCATAGTAACAGGGCAGAATGGGGCGGGATTTACAAAAGGGTTTATTCAGGAGTCCTAAGTTGGTGTTGACCCGTCTCCACTCTCACATCGCATGTCAAGGGTGTATTTGGCCTAACGATGGCCATGGTTAACCGTTTTAACAGGTAAGCATTAAGAAATTGGTAAAAGGTTAATACTAATTGTTAAATAGTCCATTTTATTTTATTTAACGTTTTTGGTGCAAAGGTACTTTCCTTTTCTTTAAAAGGATTACTGGAAGCAGCCAGCTTTAATGTCGGCAATGGTGCTGCCTTCCAAAGATTATACGCAGCGAAAAATAAACAACCTTACATCGTCCAGGAAGTGGCATAATAACATAATGTTTTTCAATACAATTATGATCTGAATCAATATTTTAACTTTTTGTTTATCAAAAATTGCATGGTTTGATGATGATGATTGGGGCAATTACTTAATGCGTGCGAAGATGGAGGATGCAACCGCAAATCTCTATGAAATTAATGATTCCTACCAGAATGGTCTTCATAATTTCCTCACCAACTCACTTTTTGCCAAAATTATTTGGATTAGGTTCCTGTGGAACAGTTATTTTTCCAAAATAGCAGATCTACAAGCTCACAACAAATCAAATCACAACATGTAAGCTTGTAGCTATTTCTGAATGAGAAATAGTGTTTGGGTTAGGTAATTCCGCATTTTGCTGGGGACTGACTGGAACCTCTTCAAAGACCCCGATTTTAGAGAGCTCAGGCTCAAGTCCCAGCATGACAGCATTTGTAAACAGTGGTACATGTATACACTGAGATCTCTGAACTCCCCTCGAGAAAGGCACCAAACCCCTTACAACTTCTGACACGGCTGTGTGCTGCTCCAAGTGAGCGCACATGGAGCAGTTTGGGATGAAGTGTCTCACGCAGGGACGCTGCAACATTCCAATGACCAGACAGCCCTTCCACCTCCTAAACCAAAACCGGTCGGCGGTTACTTTATTCCAAATCCATACCAGCAGCAGTGTGAGCTTTGTGCCTATTGTTGCTATTTCAGACCACAGCGGGCTTCTGGCCGGCTCCCGCTCTCTCTGTCTTGCAACCAGGAGCGCCAGCCCATTGCTCAGATAGAAAGGAAAGGAATGGAACTCAACTGTTCCAGCAGACCTGCACTACCAGAGACCACGACCTCTCTGAAGAATTGTATAATGTGTACTGGCCTATACGACCAGCTCAGTGGCCTTGTGGTTAGAGTTCCCGCCCTGAGAAGAGGAGGTTGGGGATTGATCCCCGGCCGGGTCATACCAAAGACCCAATGCCATCCCATCAAAATTGAGACCCAATGCAATCCCTGCTTGGCAAAGGTTGGATTTGGGGTACTGTAAGTCCCTGCAACATACTGGCATCAGGTCCACTTGTATAGTGCATCAAGCTATCTAATGCTACAGAAACAGGCTCGGTAAGGCTTACAGAGCCTTATGGCCTATACATTATGTGTGAGACTTGAGTAATTTGGCAAAAATAACATAACATGATGACAAATAAATGATACTGAGACATAAAGAGAAGCAGTTGATAATAACAGACACAATGCTAATGAGGAAGACAGGAATGTAACTAGCGAAACAGAATAATATAATGATGATGACAGGTATACAGTTGGATAATTACAGGTGCAGTGGGAGATCTGGTCATAAATCACAGGATCCCAGATCTGTCACCTGAATGTCAGAGAATAAAATAGCCTAGTGTGCAGATATTTAAATTGTTTACATAGGTGTGATTAATTACATAGAGTATATGCATGTGGTGCAATGCAGGGGTGTTACAGTAACTTTGCTAAAATGCAATTGTAAAACACAGAATTAAGGGCTACAGTAATAATGCAAACCATAAATATTACACAAAGTTTTAGGCGTTAAGTGTCTTGCAAAGGGATACTTCCCATTCCCAGGCAGCATCTCTGCCCACTCAGCAACTGCAACCTTCAATAAAGTTAAAAGATAACTTGTCCTTTGAAGTCAGAAAATGCAATACAAGTCACAGATGACTAGGGTGCCATGTACGGCTTCATTAAACAAAACCTCCTTAAGCAAGGCAAAATAAAATTAATATATTTGTATGTCTCTATCTATAAAGATACAAAATTACTGTTCCCACATGCATGAGATATACCTACCCTCACACCCACATATTACATCCGTTAATGTATACCAGGGGTTTTCAAAGTGGGTGACGGGGCACCCTGGGGTGCCGTGATGGCAGTCCAGGGGTGCCGCGAGATAGTTTGATAATATTTGAAATTTATTTGGACATTTAAACATATATTTAGTATAATTTTAAACTTGAATTACAAAGTTATTTTCAGTCAGTTCTAACCAAAATGGCTATTATCTCGTTTTCCTCACAACATAATCGCTAAAATATGCTATAAAAATAAGGTGCTGGGAGTGAAAATTAGGAATATAATAATGTAGGGGTGCCTCGGATAAAATAAATATTTATAGGGGTGCCCCGAGCCAAAAAAGTTTGGGAACCCCTGATGTATACACACACAAACCGTAAACTTACACCCTCATACATTTCTATGGCATTCTCATAATGGGAAAATAGCCATTTGCCACATGCATGTACTATGACAGGACTAACTAGATTTGATGGAATCAATCTATTCCACTCTACCCCTGCCATGTACAGAAACTTATTTTATGTCTTAAATATACATGAGGCTATGTCTGTTTGTTGCCCTGCCTCTATTTACACCATATGTATCCATGGTACTATTGGATGTCTAACAAATGGTGCCTAGTACTGCCTACCCTTGGTGCAGAGCAGGTACTGAACTTGATAAAGCTCCCAATGCTACCATTTGAGCAATCAATACATGCATATACCAGTGCATTGTATAGCCTGATTTATACTTTGTTGTACACCAAAAATAGTTGATCTACAAGCTCACAAAATAGCACAGATGCAACGCATTGTGAGCTTGTACATCAGTAATCTTTGGCACGTGATACTGCCGAACGATGGAGCATAAATTAGGTGTAATGGGCATTCTCAGCTATGGACGTCAACATTTTTCATTCCATGACACACAAGAGGTCGAAAGCTTAACATTCCATTATCCCTCTGAAGACAAGGAGATGAGGAATGGAATGGATGCATCAATGGTTTTAAATGAAGGAATGTTTAAAGATTACGATGCCATACTGTTCCCCAGTAGAGATCTGGCTCTGTACACTTTGCATAGTATAAAGTGCACATCCAATCAATGCAATAATCATCACCAAATTACAGACAATATTTATGTTGCCTGAGGGGAAAGACTAGGCAAAACGTCAGAGGGTCGCTCAACCAAGAAACCAAGTCATTAACACTTAAAGGGCTTTTTAAAGGGATTCCCAAATTGCTTAAAATGTATTCACTTATGCCGTGGCAGGAGAGAGAAAATAAACCTGTCGAGCTCAAAACAAAAGGCCTGTTTAAAAAGCGTATTCAAGATAGTAGACCAAAACCACAAGAAAAGGACGAGGCCACTGGCCTCCCTGTCTCCCCCAGGTACTTTATCTGGCCATGTTTTAAGAGCTTTTATTTTTTACAACACTGGAGATAAGATAGATCTCATCCGCAGTGCATCAATCTAACCCCAATCCCACTCTCCTCTTCCTGGTCCACGTCTGCTCTTTGTTTTACAGTAGTTTATGTAGTAGATAACCTTTTTATCCTCCGCAGATAGTGATTTAAGAGATTGAACTGTGCCGGTTAGTGACTGTACAGTATGTACTGCCTGACACAGAGCACAACTCTTATGGACTACAGTGTAACTGTTCATTTTAGCCGGTGGGCAAAAAGGTTAGTTCACCCCCAAAATGACTTTTTTTTCTATTGATTACTCATGCCATAGACCATAAAGACTTGAGTTCAGTAATATTCTTTGGTATTTGTCGCATTCCTAAGACAAAAATTTGATTATAGTAAATTTACCCCCATTGATTCCGGATGGGGACCCGGGTATATGGCCCTGGATGGGGACCCAAATGCATGCCACTGGACGGGGAAACCGTAATTTTTATTTTATTTTCTTATTTTATTTTTGTAAAATAAATGATTGAACTCAAGTCTCCATGGCATGAGTAATCAAATCAATAGGAAAAAAAAGTCATTTTGGGAGTGAACTACTCCTTTAACTACTCCTATAATCATATCACATATGCATGAGCACAATAATAAGGACCCAGGTTAGATTCAGACCCCTGTCTTGTCTCGCATGTGTCTTGTCTCTAACTGCCCTTGGTTACAGTAACTTTCTCTTCACCCTCTGCTGTCTGAAATAAAGCATAAGAAAGGGGCCCTAGCTCTGTCTTAATGTAAAAGATTGTGAGTGCCACACTGTATTATATAACCATGAAGATAGTGATGCTGTATACTGTACTATATAACTGAAAGTTGTGATAATGTATTATATCTCTGCTGTCATGTAAAAAAAAACAGCTATTTCCAAAATGTAACGTTTTCCCGGAAATGACAAAAGAAAATGATATGATTTCAGAACAACACAACATTGCATCTTTTCCTTTTGTGTTATGTTTGTCTTTTTGTTTCCTATACACTTTGTTTGGTTTGTTTATATTATATTATGTATGTTTGTTAATTTAAAATCTATGTCTAACCACCTAACTCCACAAGTTGGAGTTAGGTGATTTGAAAGACAGTTAGAGGATCCAAAGGAGTTAGGAGGTTTAGTCAGAAGTGCTTTTTAATACTATTCATTGGTTCAATATTTGTAAAAACCCACACACAGTGAAGGGTGTTCAATAATAGCACTGATTTAAAACAAATTAAAAAAGTTGAAAAATGGAGATACACTATGAGTGCAGGGTACAGTAGCTATATACTGTACTATAACCTGTGGTTATAACAACTATTTCAATGTGTACTGTTCTCTCTCCTGAATGGATGAAATTGGCAAACCACCTAAAAATGTACTTTCTGTTTATTAAAGAGCTGGAGAGATCTGAATGTAGAGCTTCAACCTTTTCTAATGTGTCTGTGGTATTTCCCAGGGCATAAATAAGATTCTATTTATCTACTGTACCACTCTTTCAGTCTTCAACCCCTACTCATGGGCTTTCCCGCTCCCCGCTCTCTGTCCAATCTGCCCTCTCCCCATCTGCCTCCCACCCCCCCAGGAAGTGGGCACAGTGACAGTAGCTAGTACAGTAACTACTGGACACACCGATAGTGGCTTTGTGTTGATCCAGTGTCAACTGAGCTGTCAAAGGCAGATGGTCCAGGGGAGATTGTGCTCACAAGCCGCTTGGGCCTTGCGTCTCCCCAAAGCCTCAAGCTCCTGTCTTGTGGACGCCAGGTTGAACCTGGTTAAAGATTGTAGCATTCAGTCTGTGCACACTGGCCCACTATTTTACACCCACAGAGGCCTATAATAAAACAGAATCAATATCACTTTATTATAAGAAAAAAAGGAAAAGAAAACAGGAACCAGTGCAAAGAAATCATGGTATATGCGCTGTGAGACAGAGAGGGAAAATGTCAGCAGGTGCATGACATTCAACAGAGGGAACAACTATGCTAGATATAATGAGCTGGCATAAATTCTATGTACAGTAAGTGGATAATAAAGGATCTGCATTTAGGAACTAGCAAGGTGGCCTACAGTACACTAGGCAGAAAATAATTGTCTCGCTGCTTGTAATAATCATAGTATGTACGCAACATGCTTATTGGCTTGACTAGTAGAACAGGGCACAAGGACCTCTTTGTAAATGCTGATGAAACTTGCTGTCACGAAAGGATGAGTAAGTATGAAGATAATGTGTTTTCATGGTTTCAGTCTTTCATGTACAATGGGCTACATGGGTTAAATAAAAAAGGGAATGTGAGGCTGGTGGGGCTGGTAGGAGACAGTTCTATTGGCTAAATTAACCACATGTTGAACTAATCTACCCCCCTCACAGCCACAGAAATTATTATAGTAAATAGAATCTTGTGTACTGTATTTTCTCTGTTTGTGTGTTTGTTTGTCAGTTTTACATTGTGTTGCCAGCCAGTGCTGCAGGCAATTTTATTTTTAGGCAAATGTAATGGACCACACAGTTTTCCTATCTTATCTAATATAGAGAGGATTATCCCTTTCCATCCTCAAGACAAAAGCCTAATCTCTTGAATCCCTATAAATGCTGATTCAATCCCTTAAAAAAACGAATTAAGAGTCAGAACAATAACAAATGGTAGCCTACTGCACATGTACGGGCATATTCGCCTATAACTTATTCGCCTTAACGCATTTGGTCCTTTCGCCTGGCACTTTCGCCGTGGAGGAGAGTGCTTTCACCCACCCTGTCTGGCCAATTCGCCGCCGTAAAAAACATAGGCGAAAACGCTGGTGACCGTACGGTATGCTTGCACTTCACTCTGCTATACTGCCCTACAAAGCGTAAGTGCAGTAACTACGGGAAACAATTGGCTGGTAAATGGATTTAAAAGTGTTTCAACTGGTCAGCCAAATGAGATATGGGCATATATGTGATATTACACTAATTGTACAGTACATCTGTTCCTGAGGTAATTGTTTATTAATTCGACCTTTGGAATACATACATAAATCCAAAAACGTAGACTGATTGATTGATGGAATACTTTATTAGTTTGCATAGGAAAAAGTACAGGACAGTAGGCCTACAGTCCTGTACTTGTATCCACAGATACAAGGTCAACTAAAAGGATGAAGACCAGAAGAAAGCTGTTATAGTCGTATTTGCATTAGGTGTCCCTTTGACCACAATTCATCCTGCACCCTGGCTTTGTATGGCAGTATACCTCTGTCACTTTTTTGTGATAAAGTTTGTTTTGGAGAGAGTAATATTTCCATCAACAATATCCTTATATCCAGAGACTTGTCGTCGCTGGGAAATCCCAAAAATATTCAATCGTTGCGAAAACTCCAGCATCGAAACTCCCTTGGATTCCGCCTCCTGGCTTACATGCACACACCCACACCCACACGCGTCGACTCGCCCGCCCCCACACACCCACACTACACACGCACACGCCCATTTCCCTTTCCCTTCTCCTCCTTCCCTCCCCTGGCTGAGGCCCCTCTCGTGCTTTCAGGCATGGGAAGTCCCAATATGGAAGCAGAGGTAGCAGCACTTTGTGTGGAGTTACCTCACGTGGAGTTTCCCAACTCCCATGATATTATGACAAGCAGCCTGCCATGCTGTCCCTGCATACATTTAAACAGTGGTGGAAAAAGTACTAACATTTTGTGCGTAAAAGTATCAATAGTGCAATGTAGAAATTCTTGTCTGTTACAACTTCAAGTAAAGTCCAGGAATTCAAAATTTACTTAAGAGTAAAAGTACAAAAGTGTTGGTATCAAAATGTTCTTAAAATACCAAAAGAAAAGGTACTCGTTATGCAGAATGTCCCATTTCATGTTTTCAAAGGTTTAAAAAAAATATCAGATCTACAAGCTCACAGTGTGTTGCAACAAACACATTGTGTAGATCGGCTATTTTCAAATGGCCAGAAATGTATAAGGCTGAATTGGGTTATGTATGTTTTGTAATAATAATCAAAATCTACAAAGTTACTGAACTAAAGTTGTCAAATAATTGTAGTGGAGTAAAAATACAATATTTGCCTCTGAGATGTAGTGGAGTAGAAGTAAAGATAATTGGAAATACTCCAGTAAAGTTAAAAAAAAAACACCTGAAAATTGTGTACAGTGACAGCAGCCTGCAGCAAAGTGCTGTCACCAGAGGCTGCCTCTCATGTTGTGTGTAGAGCTGTGTAGTGTGTGGAGCTGTGTCATCATAGAGGTGTGTATAAGTGTGTCATGGTCCCCAAGCAAAGCAAGCTTGATTCAAGGCAGCTTCGGACTCCCCCTATCGACGCCTTATGGTACTATATCATTTCTTGTAAACGTGCAGTTTATTCTAAAGGGCTTGTCTTTATTATGTCATCACCACACAGCCGCCCGCAGTCAGTCAGTGCCAAGACGGACTTTGGCTTTTCTGGAAGAGCTGTTTGCTGAAAGGTGTTTGATGATCAGATTAGTATCAGGGTCAAATAGCATGTGTCATCTTTTATTTATTGCAATTTTTATAGGCTGGTTGATTGATTGATTGATTGATTGAATGTTTAGCAGTTTGGGGGGGAAAATAAATAAACAAAGAAAGACTATGGATGTCTCCATTAATTGGGGTCCTTTGTACTCAATTCATAGATCACAATCACATCAAATGATTTAATTCATGCACTGCTATCTAACCAACGTCAACTTCAAGTTTATTATTCTTATCCTAAGTTTAAAGTTGTATTAAGGAGTGGGGGAAATGTACAGTAGGCCTACAAGCTAGGCCTATTACACATAATAGCAATCACATGGAGATACATGCCTCTAAAGAAAATAGAAATGTCAAGTAAATGATCGCTATACTGTAACGTGGCTGGCTAGAGGCTATTTTAAATTAGTGCAAAGAAAACAATCTTGTCTGTCAAGTTTGGCACAAGTAAGAGTGGCCTACAAAGTACAATAGGGCCAGGCTATGTGGGGGTGCAAAAGGTTAACTGTGTGTATTGTGTAGCCATGTGATAAGAGACTTTACTGTAAATTACGTGCAGTAATAAGCAGGTTGGACCTGGCTGCATGCATGCCACTCGGTTTGGTTGATTTATTATTGTTGCAGGGACTTCCTCCTTCAGCATGGGCTCTTCTACTAGGTCGTGTGATTTCTGGGAAATGAGACACTACACCGGCTCGCCTATTGGGGCGCTGTTCGGCACATCACACGCGCACTGACTGGTGTTTGGCTGCAGATCTGAGCTGGGGAAAACCCACACGCTCGTCAGTCGCTCTTAGCTATAAATTCAGCTCTGACTGCTCTCTTACTACAGTTCTTCTCTGAACAGCTCTCACTGGATACACATACGCAAGAAGACATTGCAACAGCATCTTCTTGAACACTCTAACAAGAGACGGAATACCTTTTTTACGGGACACATTGGATTATAAACCCACTCCACTGCAACCGTAAGTTTCTCATCATTACTACGATTTCTAAAGTTGCATGCAATTCAAATTAAATTGCAACCCTCCTCAAGTCTTTTTGGCACTGACAGACCGGTGCACACGCGCTACTACTACTTATGTTTATTTACCAGGCAGGTGGAAAACAGCGTTTTGCAAGATGTTTGTCAGATCAAGACATTCTTCATAATGAGTTTTACTTTTGGAACTTTAAGTAGCCTACATTTTGATGCCAATTTTGTACTTTTACTCAAGTACATTTTGCATTCCAGATTTTTACTTGTAACAGAGTATTTCTACATTAAAGTCCTATTGATACTTTTACCTAAGTAAAACATGTTACTAGCCTACAAATCTCGCTATTCCTACGTCCCATCATTTAGACTAAAGGGAGTCGGCAGGTTAGCTACTCACCCGCGTCACGGTTACTGAGGTTTTTAGGCATGGTTAAGATTCACCAATTTCACCCGCGTCGGACTCGGCAGGTTAGCTTTTCACCAGGTAAAAAATCACCCGTGTCGAAAGGATGATGGATGAACCACTGTCCGAGTGACAGGGGCGCGGCGAGTAGTCAGCGTGCATGCAGGACAGGTGTCTCTCCATTGCATCGCTCGACTGCTTCGCGCGCCGAAAAGAAGTGATCTGCAGTCACATCTGCTTGACGATGTGTTCGTGTCGGCAAGCGACACCGTCATGAGAGAGAGAGCGAGAGAGAGAGAGAGAGACAGACAGACAGACAGACAGACAGACAGACAGACAGACAGACAGACAGACAGACAGACAGACAGACATACAGACAGACAGACAGACAGACAGACAGACAGACAGACAGACAGACAGACAGAGAGAGAGAGAGAGAGAGAGAGAGAGAGAGAGAGAGAGAGAAAGAGAGAAAGGTTTTGCTTTTGGTATTAGGCCTATTATTTCTTTTTTTGGGTAGTTTTTTGCTATGCTATAAGTTTTTTTTTTGGGTAGTTTTTTGCTATGCTATAAGTTTTGAAAGCCATATTTCTAAAGCAACATTTTGCCTTTACTAAAACTGTCAAACATTTGAACCATGCTGTTGTATTAATGAGCTGCATCATCATCAGTTGCAATCGCGCCGTTTCCTCCTCTCCCCGATTCCCTCACACACACATTAAGCCTCCTCCTCTTCTTCAAGGACATGAACTCCTTACCGCGCGGGCCAGGCTGCACATAAATCTAAACACATAAACATCACCCTATAGAAAGTGTTTTCACATTCCATCCATTAAATGCCACATGTCTAATGCGTGTTTAATATATGTGCCCTTATAGAAAACCATGCCTGTTTCAAGAATGAGGATGAGGCCCTGGCTGGAAACTCTACTCAACTCTAACAAAGTCTCTGGTCTGATGTGGGTTGATAAGGTGAGATTGTCTTTCTTGCTGTTCTGATTCATTCAAGTGTCTGTACTGTAACTGTTTGTATGCAAAGATCTTTTTTTGCAACACCGACAACATTTGACAAAGCATGCCCTGTGATTTCAGGATAAGCGGATGTTCTCCATCCCCTGGAAGCATGCTGCACGCCACGGCTGGGAGGTGGACAAGGACGCCTGCCTCTTCAAGAAATGGGCCGTCCATACAGGTGGGTTGGTGACATGCATTTACAAGTGCAATGTGCGCACGCACACGCGCACACACACGCACACACACACACACACACACACACACACTCACACGCACACACAGCCTGGGCTTAATTAGTCATATTAAACTTTACTCGATCTTCTACAGGGAAATACGTTGAGGGCCAGAACTCTCCTGACCCCAAGACGTGGAAAGCCAACTTCCGCTGTGCAATGAACTCTCTGCCTGACATCGAGGAGGTAAAAGACAAGAGCATCAACAAAGGCCACCAGGCGGTACGAGTCTACAGGATGCTGGCAGCCACCACAAAACCTAAAGGTGAGATATGTAACAGGAAGTAAACGTGCTCAACATGCAAAGTCTTACAGTAAATGTCAGTTGTGTGCAGGCCCTCCTTCTATAAGTTATGAATCAGTACCATTATGATAGCATGTAACGACTAACAGTAAACTGCACACATGAAGTGTAGTGTAATAATGCAACTTCTTCCCCCACTCTATCTGTGCAGATGCAAGGTGCAAGGCGCGGGATACCAGGCGAAGGAACAAGGTAAATAGACGTTTTATGACCTCCGCATTGTACTGTGTCCCTTTTCAGAACACCTGGAACATTTTACAATCCTTTGTCTGCTGCACATACAGTGCTGTAATCACAATTTAGACAAAATGCTCAAGCCTAGTTTATACAGTATAAGACAGGCCATGGCTCATACTGTATCTCTGGGAATTCATTCATTCTCAATACTTTGGCTCGCTGACAACTGTCCTGTGTCCATGGCTTACAGCCTGTGAGATGTGAAAAATCTGTCTCACAGGGTTCTTGCATCAAAACCCTTTTAGAGTCGAGTTACAGTAAATCTGCAGAAATGTGTCTTGGTGCAGAAACCCCCTAAAAGATCTCTATGGTAACAATATAACTGACGAACATGCTACAGAGAGCAGATAATAAAGTGCTTAGGGACAGTGCAAAACATTAGACACACTTACTCTACAGACCTAGTTTCAGCTTTCAAGGAGTAGGAATGTGGCATCTATCAGTGTAAACTAATTGCATGTCCCTTTTTGTCTGTTTCCTCTTGACAGAAGATAAAGACAGAGGAAGTGGATGATTGCAGTCCGGTCCAGTCTCCGGCTCCTTGCTACGCTCCGATGCATGAAGACTCCTCTTCCACACAGGAGAACACGGTGGACAGCACAGAGCACCAAGGTAAGAAAGATAGACACTGGAATAAAGCACACTATACCGTAGAACAGTGTTTCTCAAATTTCAAGGTCTCCCCTTAACTATGACAGTGTACAAATGAACAGGGTTCATTTGGTTCCATTTGTACACTGTCAGAGTTACAGAATTGTATGGGTCAATTTAGACCCCCCTAAAGGAACCCACAGAGTCCCTGGAATCCTCTTTGAGAACCACTGCCGTAGAATATACCAAACCAAAATGAAGAAAAAAGTATCAGTGTCAAGTTAAACCAGACAGTTTAAAAGTAATGTTGACTTACTGTACAACACCTTCAAAAGAGCTAAGATGAACTTTCTTTGGCATGCCTTTGAGTTGTTTTATGTTGTCTTTTTCTGTTGAAAAAAAATGATTAAAGCAAAAGGCTAAAGTAATTTCATTCATTTAAGTGTGCCTTTGTGGAGAAAGTTGGAGCCACCATGCTGATTGAATGTTTATCTGCTTCATAGAACTCAAATATGTGAGCGCATCTGACATTGAGTGGGCGACATCAGTGGAGATCGGTCCAGATAGCACGAATGACCTCTACCGACGGTTCGAAGTGTCACCAGAACACAGCCCTGGTAAGATTATAAGATTACATTATAACCTTACTGTGACCACAATCATCACTGTGACCACAATCATAACTGTTGGTTTTGGCAGAGGCTTCAATTCCACCTTATATACTCATTCTGTAAGAGTGCTTTGGATAGAACTCTCCTCCAAATGGTGTATTTGCTGTTTTGTCACTGGAAGTGTTTTCAGAGTCACACATTATACTGTATTGTGCTTGCCAGTAGGGATACTAAAGTTTTTAAAGCAAACATTAAAACAACACATTGCCATTCATTGGCTTGATGGAAATTGAATTTAAGGTCAGCACAAACAAAAAGTGTGCAGTCACAAAGCTCCAGGTATTTGGAGATCTAACACCATTTGAAAAATGCATAATCATAAACGCACCATACTCATATCTGTTTGTATCCTCTCTCCTTCTCCCCCTCCGATCTTCCAGAATACGACGACACCGACGAAATTATTAAGGTATGTTTGGCTTTTATTCTCCTTCCTGGTTACTAGCATGCTTTTGTCATTGTCAGGAATGCCCATGTTAGCCTAATATTCTGTTTCAGATTGTGTTACTAATCCAAAACATTGGTTAATTCCCAACCAAAATGCAACCATACTGACTCCAGCATTGCTCTTTCAGCTTTGCCAGCAATTGGAACAAGAGACACAGTGGCCAAGAAGTTTAGACGACAAGGGGTTCCTGAGCAATGAAGCATGCATAGATCCATATTCCTACTCAAGCCCTGGGAGCCAAGGGAGCAGTGACACTTCCTCAGGTAAATAATGCTGCTAGATGATTTGTCGGAGGAGCAGTGATCTGGGCAAAGTCTCCTTCACAATTGATTAATTAGATAGGACAACATTTAGGTGAAAATAGCCAATTTACAAGCCCACAATGCACTGTGAGGTTGTAGATCTACCATTTTTGAGGAAGAGGTTTGGTGACAAATAGTTAAAATGCCTTTTCTACAAGCTCAGCAGGTTTGTTGACATGTGAGCTTGCAAACCTGCTATTTTTGAAAAATGTGACACACATACTTTCTGTAGGACTGCTTGATGTCAGAGATTTGCCTACAAAGGCTAATTTGTTAGTCAAATTAACTAACCTGAGCACAAAGAAAGAAACGAGTGTGAAGTATCTGCAGGGCTGATGACAAGATCCGTGATCTCCATGATATCAAAAAGTGTGTTGATTTTTTCTTTTTTTTCTCTGTGCAATCCTGACCGCGTTCTTCTGCTTTGTTTAGTTTCAGACGAACTAGACCTGCCCATGTACACAGACCTGGGGGTCGGGCTGTCGGGGGTTGGGCTGTCGGCACCGCATGACGACTTCTGGAGCATCCACAACAGCTTTTATCAACACATACAGAGCTGCTGAGTCTGAGGACCACAGGACAGGACTTAACTTTGTACATAGACACCAAAAAGACCTCAAAGCTCCTTATGCACCTTTCCTGATTTCCTGACGAAGACTATTCAAGGACTTTACCCGCCACCGTCCAGTCCACAACATGCCATGCCAATGCCAATGCCAATGGCAATGCACACCTTCTCGCATTTGCTGTCGGAGCCTCTCGGCAGCAGGCCGATTGCGTTCCTTACGTCCATCAAGTCATCATTGCCTTCATCATCAAGCTCAGGTGTTTTTGGCAGTTCCCAGGTTTTATTTTACAAGTGAATTGTAACAGGATTACAATGATCTGTTTTTGCCATACTCAATCATGCCATAACATTTTGATTCATACATGTTTTCTTTTTCAGTGCACAATAGCAACCTTACATGTAATAGTTTCATATGTAATTACTTTGATTAACACACATATTAAGGTGAGAATGGGCCAGTAGTGGAGAAATGTAGTTTTTGGTTTTCATTGCTTTTGGTACATCAGCCATCTGTTAGTATAACAGAAGCTCCAGTGATTGTGAGAAGAATAAACTGTTCCGTTAATTGTTCATCTCAGTTCGAATACTCTGAATAATGTAACATAGCAACGACGACAATCAAAACTTAAACTGCTGTGTTCCTGGTTGAAGTTCCTCTTATGGCCTTTGTCATGGGTTTGTAAAAAGTTGTATTGTATATAATGTTCGTTTGTGGTTGTTTGAATCTTGTTTTTCTACAAAATAAAAAAGTGAGTTATGAAAGGAAAAAAAAGTAACGAGTTTTGTATAAACCATTATTATATTATTCTATATACTGTATACTGTATGTATTGAAAACTGAGATGCGCCGATGGTTACCGACTGAATGCGGCAAAATAGGATTCAATAAGGTTCTTCTAAAACTAGAAGTGTTTATGATAATAAGGAGTGTAGGGTTATCTGAAGTTGCATAGAGCACATCACCCTCCTAAGAAATCTTGATACATTGCCTTTTATATTTTGAACAATGCATTTGCATATCCACGGCCATTTTAGACTAAGGCAGTAGAACAAGCTGTACAATGCATTCACCTGAAGTCACCTGAAGTGTCCAGGCTTGCAGAGAACCACAACAAAGTGTTGGTTTCATGGAGATGCTATCTCCTCTAGATATGAATATGTGAAGAATGAGAAATGCTACTATCCTTGCAGAACATATTTCTGTAGTAGCATCGTAGCGCGAAGGAAATTGGCAGCTGCTGAATTAGCACGCAGACACGCATCATGCGAAGGTGTCACTTGCCAAAAAAAGAACTGACCTAGCTGAAAACGTGTGATCGTTTTTGTTGTCGGCATGAGACACCGCCGTGCTATGGAGTATAATTAGCCTTTTCTGGCCTGAAAGACATGCTTGAAAATGAATGAAGAACAATACGATATGTGGGATGATTACACATCTCATAATGATTCATGTCATTAAAAAGCTGTAAAGCACTGACTGGTCATAAATTAGTGGTTAACTATGAAAAACATGCACAGTCACACACACACACACACACACACACACACACACACACACACACACACACACACACACACACACACACACACACACACATTCTTCCTCGACATTTGTGTGTAATTTATAGTATGTTTATTCTCACTCAAACATGACTTAAGATTCCAGAAATCCATGGTAACACTAACTCATTATACATTAAGGTTGGGTCATAAGATGACACAGCATAATAAGTCACCATAATAAGCCGTCATGATCAGGGGCGTCACAAGGGGTAGGAAAGTGGGACTGAGTTACTAGGGCCCAAGGTGGTGGAGGGGCCTTAATTATTTTACACTTTAGCTATTGAAAAATAGCAGATATACAAGCTCACAGCACGGCACAGAGTGCCGCGCTGTGAGCTTGTAGATCTGTTATTTTTGAAAAGTCATGGAAAATGTGTGCAAATCTTTGAATATATGTATTTTTTTAAGCGAACATTTGTAACTCAAATTTTGCTTCTGGGGGGGTCCCTGGAACTCAATATTTGGAGATGGGGGTCCGTGGCCAAATACCTACCATTTTGGGGGTCCTTCACATGAAAAGGTTTGAGCTCCACTGACATCGAAACATAGGTTTTTCTTAGACCTTAGAAGGATTTGAATTATTCAAAGATTTTCATGATCTTTCAAAAATAGCAGATCTACAAGCTCGCAGCGCGGCACTCGGTGCCGCGCTGTGAGCTTGTATATCTGCTATTTTTCAATAGTTAAAGCACAGGGGCCCCACAGTGAATCATTGTACCCAGGGCCCAGAATTTGGTGCGACACCCCTGGTCATGATACACCACACTGTAGTTGTATTGCAACTCATAATTGTATTGAGGGAGGGGGAGAGAGGGGGAGTTGCTTAATATTGTTGCTTTTCAGAAAAATAAGTCTTCCAATGGATCGAACGTGCGTTATATCGCTGTAATACCACTTATGACTAAGTTATAAATGTAATAAATACAATGCAGATTTTATTTTATGATTTAGGTATTGCTCAAATAAAAGACAATTGCAAACAACTTTTTTCATAATTTATTTTCAATTTAATGTTTATATTATAATCAACAAATATCTGTTGCCTACATATAATAATTAACATATATATATCTTTTTAAAACATCATGTTGCTTCATGCCCGTACGGAAGAGAAACAAAACCAGGAAAGACCACAAACAGTATAACAATTATTAACTAACTCACTAACTCAGGGGTCTTCAACATTTTCAGGCCAAGGACCCCTTAGTTGAGAGAGGGATGAAGCAGGGACCACCACAACCTCTTCATAGATTCCATATTGTTTCATTGTTTGACAGCACACTCATCATTGTATTTTGGATTCATGTCAATTTGTGTTTTCAGATATTTAACCATTTGAACCGTCAATACTAAACCCTATTAGTGCCTATCCCGAACAAGTTCGGCTTTATTTCAATCCAATCCAATATTTAATTTGCTATTTTACTTCCCCCGAGCTGCTTGGAGCAACGTGGGTGGTCCTTGCTCGTCCAGCGCTAGCCAACGAGAGACGCTAGATGGTCCGACGATTTATTCCATTGAAAATGGTTTAAAATAAAGTTTAGAGCCCCCCAAAAAACCTCAATCTATACTGTCGGCGGCGCGACGTATTCCAGGGTGCCTATCCCGAACTAGTCCGGGATATTTAATAAAATGAATTATTTAATCGGAGGCCTCAACGAAGCCCCGGTCTAAACGTCCATCCATGGTCCGGGCCAACACTCGGCCATACACGGGCAGTAGTCGCGCTAACGGCCGCATCGCGCCGCCCACTCCAATAATAAAACACATCTTTAGACAGGATTTTCTCCGGATTGTGTTCCCAGACCCAAAGAGAAAGTGTTTTGCGACTGAAATAGCTTTAGATCGGGCTTCTAAATGGGTTAGCATTTTGGCTACGTGTCAGCTAGCTTCCTCCTCTAGTCACCCATAGCATTGGCTGGAGTGAAATCCCAAGGCACTTGGGACAGTGTCGACGGAAGCTAGAGCGAAGGTCTATAGAGAAATTTCTGGCACTCTAGCGCCCCTTGTGGCCGGCGGCACTGTATGAGTTAATAAACTTGAACTTTCACTCTGTACTTATTGAGCTCTTTTTTCCCCTCTGCACCAAAGCTCTTTGCCGAAAATAGCCGATCTACAAGCTCTTTGCCGAAAATAGCCGATCTACAAGCTCACAACGCCTGGCAGTGCGAGGCGTTGTGAGCTTGTAGATCGGCTATCTTTGGCTAAAGTTCTCAGAATACGGACGCTATAGGCGTTCAAGTAGTTCATATAAAAAAGGAGAAAAAAAGGTTTCTACCACACCAAGATTTGGAGGATCCCCTGTAGTAACCAACCCCTGCACTAACTAGTCTAAATATTCCCAAGTCAGTTTCACTCATAATGAAACCTGAAGTCTTTCTAACAAAGAAGGCAGGCCACAGAATTCAATTCTCTATTTTTTATGCTGACTGTGCAGTATGTGCACTTGTGCAATTCACACAATAATTGGTGTCCTTAGCAAGTTTCAGCAGACAGATGAATAGTTCCTCTATATAGTCTGATCAAACACATTTTTGATGTATTTAGTTTTTAAGATTAATGTAGTTTTTTGGCATTTCATTTTTTATTTAGATAGGAGAGTGACAGAAAAGAGAGAGGGGAGACATGCAAGACATTAAGTAGCGCGTTGGAACTAGCTGAACCAACCCTCCTTTCTTATATACTGTGTATATGTTCTATGAAACTATGAAGTTGTTCCTAGGGCTGTCACGATTATGACATTTTACATGACGATTAATTGTCACTGATTGCGATTAACGATTTAATTGTATTTTTGTCGTTGACAATGACATTTCTGTTTGGCCTGTAGGCTTTGAAGTTGCACATGGCAGATACTGTATGACACATAACCTACATATACAAAGAAATTACTGACATATTTGACAACTTTATACTTAAAAAAGAACATTGATAGTGGAAATAGCCAACTTACAAGCTCACAACGCGCCGCATCGCGATGCGTTGTGAGCTTGTAGATCTGCTAGTTCCATTATTTTTGAAAATGTTTGAAAATATATGAACATTTTTCAATATGGAAACGATTATGACAAAATAATTGCGATTATGTCAAATAATTAGATTAGATGATTATGTAACTGATTATGTAACTATTGTGACAGGCCTAGTTGTTCCTTCCTCTGCAAGGTGTCAGACGTGAAGAAGACATCTCCAGGTGTGGGGGGGATCATGAACACAGACCCGGCCATCACGGGTTGCGGTCTTCTGCCGAGTGAAACCCTGTCAGACGAAGAGAAAAACACTACTTTAGCCACATGAACCCTAGTGTCCATACATACAGTATATATTCTGGGGGGGACATTTTGTCCAAAAGAAAATAGCAGATCTGCAAAATCTGGGAAAACAGAAAACAGACTTATGTTCTTGACCAGATGGTCGAGAACATAAGTTGTTAAGGTCACGGTGCATGTACCGTATGAGTTGCTGGATATTGCTGCCTGCGTTACAGCGTATACACTGGAGGGGTGCGACGGTTGAGATTGTGATCTAAATGCATGAGTCATGACCTCATGACTTCAAACCTCTGTTTGAGAGGTGTTTTTAATTATCTCGGCTGACTCTTCTTGCAGCCACAAACAACACCACCAATTCCAAGTTTGAGCTCAAAGACGACATCTCCTGATGTTCTGGGCTTTTATTGTCATGGTCTGGGCTCCATTATGTTAATGATGCGTGGCTGGCGAGCTAGTTCAGGCAGATACATAATGTGGGTCGCACGCACGCACGCACGCACACACTGGGTGCAATATACTGTATCTCCTATCTTGCTGTTTATTGTTTGTCATTTAATTGTACACCTATAACTTGTCTGACTCGAGATGTACCTACTGTAAGTCATGGTGCTCAAGCAAAAAACACAACCTGTTTAAGCGGAGCTTTAACATTGTGCACACATTTTTAAATGTGACATTGAGGAAAAACAACAACAAAAAGGTTTGCTACATTTCTAGACGTACATTATTCAGTTCACTCGGTTCATTCATGTAGCGAGTCGGTGCACAATCCATTCTGGTGCTGCAGCCTGTAGTATGCGATAAAGGCAAGCTAAGGTTTGGATAAAGGCCAAATCATGATTCAACACAGCTGTGGAATTCACTCTGGCTCTTGTCACGACATCTTATTTACTAACAGGTCAGTCGGCTAAGTCCTACAACTATCCTCTGGAATCTCTTTGCTAGTGTTCTTATTTTCATCCATCACGTTTGGTTCTGTTTGGTTCTCTGCTGAAAGTCTAAAAGTCCAAAGTCCAAAGAAAGGAAAAAACATCCCATTGTGTGTGAGACGATGACATCACTGGTTGCCTTCCTCTGGGTGCAGGCGTGTTATATGAGTGTGGGGAGGAAAGCAGGGAATACTTTGTGGAACTCCAGAAAGACATTTCAGGTTACCAAAGTTAATTAAGGACACACAGGCACACGTACGCAGGCACACGCACGCACACAGACACACACACACACACACACACACACACACACACACACACACACACACACACACACACACACACTGTGACACACACACACATGTCATTTTATCTTCGCTTGCAGTAGATAAACAAAACATACCAAACCATCCACAGCAGCCTGTAGCACAACAACTGAACTGAGACTTTGTTCTATGAAATATGTGAAATGAATCACCACCCTTAAAGACCTATTGAAATGAAAAATACTTTTTTCTCACCTTTAGAGCATACCCGTGGTCATCATATGGGCATACCTAACAATAGATGCCCCCAAAAAAGTGTATTTCTTTGTGTATTTCTATATCAAAAGTCCCTAAAAAGCCAATCTTAAATACTTCCTGTGAACAAAAACGTGCTGTGTGATGACATGGATAGGATTTTGTGAATATAAATGAACCTTGATTACACCTGTTTGATTCCCATATCTGCACGTTCCTTCAAACACAGCTGATTTTAATTGCAGAACTACTCCGTTTTGAATGGCATTCAAGATGACGCCCAGAGACGGTGTATTACTCATTTTAAACTTAATCAGCAACTAAAATATGTGTCTGAAAACATTATAAAATATAAATATAAGCCACAAAATAAGCCATGTGTGTCTTTGTGGCTTATTAGAAATAATAGCACCGCTCAAATAAGGACAAGGACTGACAGATACAGAGATATTTGCAAGTGTGACTCGCCTCAAGGCAACCACTCTTGCAATTTCCAATTGCATCTTTCTAGTCATAAACTAGACCGGCTCGTCAGCCTTCTCCGGGGCCATGCATGACGAGATCACATTCTTCCATGTTAATGGCTTTTCTCCACTTTCTGTTCCATTTTATTGGCTATGCAGCACAAATGTTAGGCAAAGCTCGGCCAATCAGTTACGCCGCGGACAGGTTGGGTTAGCCAATCAGTGAGTTATACTGGCACAAGCGTGATGTGAGGCCAATCCGTGAAGCCGGCGGCTTGGGTTGGCCAATCAGAGGAGCCATTACAATTTGTGCATCCTCCTAACACCCACCCGCGGGCTACACATACAGATATGTTTGTGGGTTTTTTAGGTTCTCGGAAACAAACTGTTGGCACTACATTGGAGCTTGTACTACCAGATACCCAGTAGGTAAACAGAGAATAATGGAATTGTCACATTTAATCCCTAATTACATAGTTGCCAGTATAATCTCCAATTAGAAACCAAACAGCCGCAGGGAAAAGATAGTAGCAGAATCGGGGTTACACATCGGCACCCTGAAACATTGCTATTCTGACCATCTAAACCTTAACCCTAACCTCAGTAAAACTAATGCTGGTGAATGCTAACCATGTGAAATGCTAACCTGGCCACGCTGGTGAATGCTAACCTGGTGTTCGGAATGGGGATGTTTCGCAATGGAGAACTGTGCCCCCCAGAAACCTATGCCAAACACTTGAAGATCGGAGTAAGTCAAACCAGTGTCTCTCAAACCTTTTCATGTCAAGGACAGCCAAATGAATATGTATATGGCTGCGGACCCCCATCTTAAAAGAGTTTAGGGACCCTCCCTCATACAAGAATTGTGTTGTTAAATGTTTCCAAAAGAAATCACCTTTTTTCAAGGTGTGTAAGCTGAGCTCACAAAACATTGCATCACATTGTGACGCGTTAAAGTTAAAAGTGGTAAACTGATTTTTGACCATGACTTTATCTACTGGGTTATACTGTGAATATGCATGTTGGTCACATATCTTATGTTATTATTTAAATACATATTGTTTGCTTTACCACGAATGCTAAGAGAATATTATTTAGATGTTAGCATGTTGTTTAGACTAATGGAGAAGCATCGGTCCTCCACCAGCTAGGGGTATTTTTCAGGCCAATGACCCCTTAGCTGAGAGAGATAGATGAAGCAGGGACAACCACTACATACAGTACCTACTACATACTGTATGAAATGCATTATTTTTCATAGATTTCGTACATAGCTTTAGACTTCAGACCAGTGGTTTTCAACCACTGATACGGGGACCACCAGTGGTCCTTGAGTCCACTTGGTTTCATTTTATGCTCTCAAGAGTTACAGTACATTATTAACCATCTGGATTACTTGATTTACAAGAAGTCTACACAATTAGAGAATACAGAAGAATTGTTATTTTGGTCAACGTTTGCCTGTTATCTCTCCTATGGTACCACATCAATGCAGCAAGGAATTGTGGACAAAATCGCATCCAACGATAAGAAAATATTCGACGTTTTAGGTCTGAGAGGCAAAATCTCATCAAATGGTGGTCCGTGGCTCAAATGCCCAATAAATAACCGACCTTGATATGAAAACCACTGGATTAGAGCGTTGTGTATATTAACCCATTCAGAACGGGTACACATTATTGTGTATCATTATTTTATGCTTTAACTATTGAAAAATAGCAGATATACAAGCTCACAGCGCGGCACCGAGTGCCACGCTGCAAGCTTGTAGATCTGTTATTTTTGAAAAATCGTGAAAAATTGAATTTTGACCCGATTCTATAAGTGTGTTTGAATCCTTCTAAGGTTTTTTGAAAAACCTGTGTTTCTATGTCAGCAATGGCTAGCCATCGTCAAAGAAAAGGTCCTTTTCACATAACTGGAGCTCAGTTAGTCTGTTCTTGAGAGACTACTATGTTTGTTTGATTGATTGATTGATTGATTGAAGACTTTATTAGAAGTTTGCATAGGAAAAGGTACAGTTTCATGACGGTACAGTTCACTGGTACAAGGTCTACTAAAAGGAGATCCATGAAAAGACTAAGCTTATTTCCACTGGAAACCATTGAAGTATCTCATATAACATTGAATGACAGACAAATAGAACACAGTACTATGCAGTAGATATGTAAAGAAAAACAAAAAAAAAAGACAGTAAGTCTAAAACAAGCAGTATATACAAAGAAGGGGCAGGGGAGGGTAGGGTTGGGCTAGGTTCATTTTTTACCAGTTGCGAACGGCTGCTGCCTGTAAGTGGTTTTTCAGGGCAATTTTAAAGGATGCTAGTGATCCACACTCCTTTATGGCCTTCGGTAAGGCTTTCCATGTCAGTGGTTCTCAAACCTTTTCATGTGAAGGACCCCCAAAATGATATTTACTCGGCCACAGACCCGCATCTCAAAATATCTAGTTCCAGGGACCACCCAGAAGCAAATTTTAGTTACAAACGTTCGCTTTGAAAATACATATATTCAAAGATTTGCACAAGCTCGATCACAGCGCGGCACGCTGTGAGCTTGTATATCTGCTATTTTTCACTGGTTAAAGCATTCAATAATTCTAGGCCTAAATGTGGCCATCGGGCACCGGCCTACTTGGGAACGATGCCGAGTATCCCCATGCACTAGACCCGTGTATCCCCATGCACTAGACCCGTGTCTAGCCTGGAAACCTTACTAACCTTGAAGAATGAATACTGCCTAGGGTTGTAACCATACATTTTACGGTACGATATTTTGCTTTTGCAAACGATATAGTAGATCATTGCAAATTAAAATCGATTTTTCGATTCAGTTACTATATCGTTACACCCCTAATACTGCCCGGTCAGAAACGTACTCTGGGCTCTTCAGATACGGTATAACCTCAGTGAAATAATACTAGAAGTTTGCGGCCCGAAGTCTAGAGTTCAGGCCGCTGCGCGGCCCTCACCGCCATGTTGCGGCAGTGTGGTGTGTGTAATGGCCAAATATGTTTTTTTTTGAGAAAAAATAGTTTTTTGAGAAAAAAAAAGTTTGAGAAAAAAAAAGTTTTTGAGAAAAAAAGTTTTTTGAGAAAAAAAGTTTTTTGAGAAAAAAAAATTTTTGAGAAAAAAAATTTTTTTGAGAAAAAAAAGATTTTTGAGAAAAAAAAATTTTTGAAAAAAAAAATGGAAAAAAAAAAAGTTTTGAAAAAAAATAAAAAATGGTGATGCGATGACATGGTGTTTACGGATGTTACTGCGATTGAGGTGAAAGCGAAAAGTGGAAAGTTGTGAGCTAACTATTAGCTATTTTTGTGTGTGTGTGTGTGTGTGTGTGTGTGTGTGTGTGTGTGTGTGTGTGTGTGTGTGTGTGTGTGTGTGTTCTGGCTACGCCCCCCTCGGTTCAAATTGGATCTGCCGGTCCCATAGCTGGGAATACGAGCCAATGGACGGCGGTCACCGGTCACCATGGCAACGGGGGGCCAATGATAGAGTTAGGGCGGTATTCCGTGAGTTCTACCGACATACATCTGAACTACATCTGATCTAGCTATGAGTTGAGGTGGATGTGAAGTGGGCGTGAATGGGCTTGGAAGTGGGATGCGGCTCTTAGAGGAATGTATATATAAGATAGTGTGCACATCAAAAAACACAAGTTATCATAATAACAATGTGTGATTTCATCTGTGATCATCTGACAGAGGTCGCAATCAAATAAACATATTCATAAGCTGGTTCAGCCGGCTCTCATTTACTGCATTCCATTGAACGGTTGCATCTGCCAATGTGTCTATGGCACATGCTATGGCGTAGAACATCTGCCCTCACCTTCTTTACTTTATCCTTGATTTTGGGCAGGTCGATTGCCAATTCTTTCCCCCAATAGTTTTCAAAATGTGTTTTCTCTACAAGCATCACGTCATGACACGTTGTGAGCTTGTAGATCAGCTATTTGTAATGTATTTTGTAAAATGTTTGAACTCATAAAATAGGGCTTAAGTGGTTAACTTAGCACCATATGAAATCTTGTATTGCTGGCTACTATTTGCAATGATGTCAGACTAGGCTAGTTTGCCAATTTCCGCAATGCTATATTCAGAAAAACAGAATCATGTGATCACCAGGTAAGTTGCCAAATAAATTACACCTCTGCACCAAGCCAAAGTCCTCGACATTTATTTCTTTTGGTGAATAAAGTATTTATTAAACAGATACATTGGGTGTGGGTATACATGCCACACACACACACACACACACACACACACACACACACACACACACACACACACACACACACACACACACACACACACACACACACACACACACACACACACACACATACACACACACAGTAACTGCCACATACTCGCACACACACAATCCCTAACACGTTCAGCTATGCACATGGTAACTGCCAGCCCATTTAATAGACACACGCACGCTCACACGCACGGACGCACCCTGTCCCTTCCATGTTCTAGATCCAGCTATGCACACAGTAATTGCCAACTTGGTTAATAGACATACAAACACGTGTGCACAGGTGCGTACGAGTGCCCATACACACACACACACACACACACACACACACACACACACACACACACACACACACACACACACACACACACACACACACACACACACACACACACACACACACACACACACAGGCACACCTATTGTATCTTCCTCCACCCTCTTGCCACATGATATCTTGGCACAGTGAACTTTACCAGCTTACTTTGAACTGCAATTATCTTCACACAAACATATAACCGCTCACTGTGCTTGTCAGAGATAGAAGAATTCCACACATCTCTCTGAGAGTTATAGCCATTTATGTAACGTTTACCTTTAGAGAATTGTGACGATAGATTTGAACATATTTGAACATATTTATAAAGGTAATTATTGGAATACAATTCAAATTTGGATCCAATCATGTGCATAATAGAAGCATAACCACTTTGACCCTGACATCCCTATTTTGGTCATGCCATAAAAACTTTTAAAAATATATATTTTTGCGAAAAATGCACATTTTACAGTATTTTCTTTTTTTATTGCAGATTTTTTCTTAATTAGTTAACATACATGTATCACAGGCTTGCTGGGGTCAAAGAACTGGTGCACACTCACAGTACATTTTTATGTGTGGCCTACATACCATAGCATGACGAATGGGTGGTCATTTCACCTACTGCATCTGTTGAATGGAGGAGTTGGTGAGATACACTTCAAGTTAGGGCTGGGCCAAATGGACAAAATCCAATATTGTTGAGCAAATAATGTGCGTCAATATGTATTGTGGGGTTTGACTATTGGTGTTTTCACAACATATTTGACCAATAGAATAATGCCTATAATTAAGTCGAAAAAGGCAAATAATAGGAACAGCAGCTTGAGCAATCAGTCAAGATAACATTTGTAAAATGACATCACTGTACTATAATATGGAGCCGATAAAAACCAGGCAACACTTATGCCATACAGTATCACAATGTTATGATACCCAAAATATCAGATGATATCTGGTCTCATATCTAAATTGCCCGGCCCCTTTTCTAGTGAGCCTAGATCCACAATAATAATTTATCCACACCCTTTCACAGGAAATAAGAAGCTTCTATACTCTGGAATTTACTTGAAACGACATTATTTCTTCCTTTTTCTTTTATATGTAATTTGGTTACTATATTGATCTCTTAACCACTTAAACCATATTCAAATGAGTCACAATATGACACATTGTGAGCTTGTAGGTCAACTATTTTTGAAAGTTTTGTACATTTTTGATGATAACATTTTATATTCAACCTCTCACATGCACCACAAGGCAGCTATGTGGCCTTGTGGTTGGAGTGTCCGCCCTGAGACTGGGAGGTAGGGGTTCGAACCCCGGTCGGGTCATACCAAAGACTCAGAAAAATGGGACCCAGCGCCTCCCTGCTTGGCACTCAGCATTAAGGGTTGGATTGGGGCTAAGTCCATACGACATACTAGCGTCATGTCCAGGGGGTGTACTTGGACACCAAGCTGCCTCACACTACAGAAACGATTCATGGCTACGCAAGGCATATTTACTCTCACATGCAACACCACACCATCTGGGAGGTCAGAAGACAAAGATACTCATCAGAACTGGCATTCCTGTTACAAGATGGTCTCAATCACTAACAACAGATTTCCGGCAGTTTGTAAAACATTGCAACCGAATGAAGAAAACAAATAAACGTCAAGGGAAGGCGAACAGTGGGGAGGTTGGTTGGTATGAGGAAATAGCTGAGAAAGGCGCGGGAGAAAAACTAGACATGTGGTGAGTAGCCACAACATGTCACTTGACAACAGATAACTTTGGTGCTTTCCACCCACATACTGCAGCACTTCCCAGATTTTTATCACTTTGGCAGTAGCGCTACGGTAGATCTTCTATTTACTGACTCTACGGCAACCCCATCAGTCCCACTGGGATTCCCCAACAACATCGAATCGCTGGTTTCACAAGGTTTCTCTAAATCTCTAGAAGTTAGCAGGACTTAAGGCCCATTCCCACTGGGCCAGATAACAGATATCTGGAGATATTTCTCCAGATATTTTTCCATGCAAAGTGGATGGTAGATACAGATAAAAAAAATATCTACCACAGATATTTGCCACAGATACTTTTATCTGTGGCAAATATTTTTTTTATCTGTATCTACCATCCACTTTGCATGGAAAAATATCTGGAGAAATATCTCCAGATATCTGTTATCTGGCCCAGTGGGAATGGGCCTTAAGATTGAGACTGAAGGGTTGTTTAGTCATCCCAGTGACAGTTGTGAAAAACCAAACTCAAACTCACAGCCAATGACAGATGTCTGTATCCTGCCTCTTGTACCGTTTATTACATGGGCGTAGGAAGCACTTAAAAAGTGGTTGGGACAATCTAACTGGGGGGATGTACTGCAACTAAACCTATCATCTATGGTTTCATAACCAGTAATGTTTGTAGGACAATGACAACATAAACAACATAGGCATGTAACCGGGTTCCCAAGTCAAATAACACAACAGTTAAAATTATTGTCGGTGTGCAACATTACGAAGCATGCACGTGAGCTGAGCTCTCTTTTCATAGCTATTATTTTGAGGGAGAGACATTTATAACATAATGGAGATCCCTATCTGAACCAGCCACACAGATATGGGCCATGTCTTGCCCATCTGGCCAGTGATGTATATGGATGACATCAGGGATCTTCATATATGGGGTATATGGACTTTTATATGATATTCATCTGTGATGTCACAGTGATGTGTCAGGGGAACCACAGTGTCAGGCGTGACAGAGATACGCGGACAAGATGTGTCCCAATAATTTCAACAACAAAAAGTCAAACATTGTCATCAATTAAAAACAATTCCAACATCTATTCTAAAGTATTTCAAAGATCAAATAATTTCCATAAAAAAAAAGTAGTGAAATAGCAGATCCACAAAGCTCACAACGCAGCGCGTGCTGTGAGCTTGTAGATCTGCTATTTTCCCTGGTTTCCTCGAGAACTAGCCTACTCCTCAGCACGGAACGTGAGATCTTCTGCGGGGCTTGGAGGTCTGCTATTTTCGATATTTTCACCAAAAGAAATTAGAAATGTCAGCTTCTGCCCCTCTAACATTCTCTGCACGCCTGCACGTTAAAAAGGTAAGAAAATCGCAGCAGGCAACCGCGAAAGTCACAGTTTCTTTTCTTAGCAATCAATATAATTAGTTTGGGCCCGGGCAAACGTCTAATTTCTCTTTTTGGGTCTTGACTGAACCAAGATGTTTGGGAAGCACTGCTGTAAAGTGACCTGGGCCAGTCAGCCAGTGTCCTTACTCAGGGTCAGTGTCCTTACCCTCAGGTACTGAGGGTAGTGAGTAGTGACAGTGTGGCTGCTGCTCAGACACTTCCCCAACCAGATGGGTTCCTTTCTGACCGCAAGCAGACTCCTCTAACCACTGGGCTATCGCTGCCCCTCAACAATGGCATGCAATAGTGCTGTCCTTGTAGTACCTATATCCCCAAACTCAAATTTCAGTTCTTTTTTTTTCTGTTTAATGCCAAAACCTTATTCTGCAAGCACCAAGTTATTCTGCAGGCACAATAAAGGTTCATGAATTGGTCTTACAGTAGCAACGGTTAGCATAACTGTTGTGTAGCATAGTCCAAAACACATATAGCATACAGTACAACAAAATGTATATTACCGGTATGTCACGTCAATACATGTCAGATAGCCTGCCAGAAAGAGCGAATACATTCTCCGGCACCAGCACCTGAGTATAGTTTTACTGAGGTTAGGGTTAGGGTAAAGGTTAGGTTTAGGTATAGTTTTACTGAAGTTAGGGTTAGGGTTAAGGTTAAATTAAGGCATAGTTATACTGAAGTTAGGGTTAGGTATAGTTTTACTGAGGTTAGGGTTAGGGTTAAGGTTAGGTTTAGGCATAGTTATACTGAGGTTAGGGTTAGGTATAGTTTTACTGAGGTTAGGGTTAGGGTAAAGGTTAGGTTTAGGTATAGTTTTACTGAGGTTAGGGTTAGGGTTAAGGTTAGGTTTAGGCATAGTTATACTGAGGTTAGGGTTAGGTATAGTTTTACTGAGGTTAGGGTTAAGGTTAGGGTTAGGTACCGCTCCGGCACCTGCCATGGCAGCGTTGCGGCAAGTGTTGGTGTCGGAAAGTGTATTCGCTGTCCCTCTAGCCTGCTATAGTTTGCTGTTAACCAAAGCCATCCATCTACAACACTTTTAACGACATAACCCCCATGCTATTTATGCTTTATGAAAATTGCAGAGATTTGTTTTCATAAAATATTTTCCAATATCAAGACTTTATCAATATATCTATATCAATTTGAGGGTTCTTGACATGACAATGTTTGAGAACCGGTGACTTATGGAATTGAATCCATAGAAGGTGGTTTAATTCGTCCCGTTTTTATATAAAGGTATTACTATAGGCCTACTTATAAATAAACTCCCAAACTCCAACAATCCTCACCATTCCATGCCTTATCTTGACCCTGCCCGAACCTTATTTGTGTGGTGTTATTGTCTGTACAATGTCTGTCTTGTTCCCACGTGAATGCCTTTGTGTAATCTATAATTAATTATAACCTCACATAGATAAGGCAACACATACTGATCTACAGTAGCCTGAAGCACAACAACTGAACTGGGATTATTTTCATAGTTGTGAAATGACATGTGAATTGTGAACACGTTGGGTCACTTCCCTTAAACAGTTTGGCTGCTCTTGGTAGCCAAACACGTTCACAGACGAGATAAGGTTTCCATGGTAACCCGCATCTCAGACGCTTGCTACGGGTGCTGGTGAAAGAAAAAACTGCATACGTCATGACGCAACGCAGCCAGAAGCAACCGAGAGCGGCCATTATCCATTAACTCCTATTCTATACTGAAACATAAAAACGGCTTTATCTCGAAATAAGGTGCAAATAACGCTGAGGAGGCCGAGATCAGCTTGTCTTCACGGCGACACTATGCCGTGATGGTCGGCCCCGGTTAGGATTTTAGTTTTCGCGACCGTTTGTAAACAAACAGATCTCCTTCCTGGATCGTCAGTGTACACCCACGTGCACACGCACGGAGCTTCCGGGGCTCTTCAAAATAAAGCGCAAGTGAATGGTGGCGTCCTGAGTGTTAAAGTTGTACACATGCATGCATGAGCACAATCACACACGTGTGTGTACACACACACACACACACACACACACACACACACACACACACACACACACACACACACACACACACACACACACACACACACACACACACACACACACACACACACACACACACACCACCAGTAAGGGAAAATCAAGCCAGGTATTTCCCTAGCTTTTTGACTCTCGTGATACACAGCAAAGGACATGAGTCAACAAAGCAACTGTACACATTTATGTAGCTTACTGTACCAAAGTGATAGTGTGGGACAACACACGCACACACGCCAAGTGTATGCGTCAAGTCAGTTGTATTTGTATATAACATTTCATTCAAATAAACTGTGCACTGGAAGACAAAACAAAAACGAGGTAAACTTGGTATATAAATATGCAGACTCGCATGAGTACAGACAAACAGCACAATACAATAGTTTCACATATCTGTGTGGCTCAACAACAAAGAAACTGCAAACAGATGTGCCAAGTACATTACCCCAACCCCGCGAAAAATCATTTCTACATTCACCCATCCACATGAAAACATTTGTCCTCCTACCCACGCCCACAACAACACACACACACACACACACACACACACACACACACACACACACACACACACACACACACACACACACACACACACACACACACACACACACACACACACACACACACACACACACACACACACACGTTACAGCAATGCCACACACACCCACTCGCGCATGCACGCACGCACACCAGTGAGCTTCCCCCACTAGGAAGACGGAGGGTCTCCAACTCCATCCTACTCCTCCCGTTCCAACACCCCCGCTGAAAGGTGCTGCTCCCAGTCCGCAGGAGTAGGGCTGTCACGATTATGACATTGATTTTAAATTTAAGATTAATTGTCAATAATTGCGATTAACTTAATTGTGTTTTTGTCGCTGACAATTACATTTCTGTTTGGCTTGTAGGCTTTGAAGTTGCACATGGCAGATATGACACATGACCTAAATATAAAAAGAAATGACTGACATATTTGTAATAATTGTGACAGGCCTACGTAGAGGTTACACCCCGCCACTCCGACATGTCTCCTTTCCGACATGTCTCCATTCCGACACTAACCCTATCTCTAACCCTAAACTTAACCCCTATGGAAGTGTCGCCACTCCGACAATAAGAAGTCTATTTCGGAGTGGCGACATGTCGGAACCCCTGAGCCACCCAGTGGCCACTCACACACAAACATTTGAAGTTATTCATGTCTTTACTGTAAACAAGCAAAGGCCACAAAAAATTCTGTCACTTAGCAACATAGTGCACTTCAGGTTTACAGCATAATCACATATTTGGCTTAACAAGTCACGACAGCAGACTGGGTAGTCTACAGCAAAACATGACTGTATCAAATTCAAGGCAGCAGTATCTTCTCCAAATATAGCCTACGGAGACCAAAGCCTCTTCTTTTTATACATACATATACAGCTACCAGCTGCAAATGTCTTGTTTACGGCCTGTGGGGGAAATCTCGCTTTTGCGAACGCCCATCATTTCGACCGGAGGGTTAGCGACTCACTCCACGGAGGTTAAGGTTAGGGTGAGGGTTAGAGTCGGGTGTCGAAAAGATGAGGTGTAGTAACAGCGACACGCTCCCGGCCTGTGCACATGCACTAGGCTAGCAATAAAGCCTGGAAGCCTACAGTACATTGATACCCACGCTGTGAGACCGCATTCAAGAGAGGTTCTTAAATGTATCAGTTAAACGCATACATTTTGAGCATACCATACTGTACGTTAAAACTTTCAGACATTTTCCAAAATGTTGAGTTTGTTTGTGACATTTTCTAAAAGAGGGTGTGCATTAACTAGGCTCCAATGTGGCCAGCCTGTAACATCAGTCATCTATGTCTATGACATCAGTCCTCTATATGACAGATTTATAACGTATGACTTCAACATTTGGGCAGGGTTTCAGCACCACCACGGCCACATTGATAAGAGTTAAGTGTCTGGCGAATTGGCAGCAAGTTGTGTAAATGTTTACATATGAACTGATGAATACATCCTTTTCATATAAGTGTAGATGATATGCTATAACAGATGATCAGTTCTGTTATGGTGTGCTACTGTATGTACAGTAATACAGAATGTAAACAGAAAAGCCATTATAAGGACATGCGTCATGGATCCAGTTACCCTGATCTATGGTGAGTTTCCCTGTACAGTAAACCACTCCAGTGTCATTGTCATCTCCACCAGCCGAAGGCGGGCGACATAAAATGTTTTCCCCCATACGTCTGTCTGTCTGTCTGTCTGTCTGTCTGTCTAGCAAACTGCTGAACCAATCAGAATCAGTAGCTACCCTTTTGTGCATGCCGTCATCCCAGTCAAGACAATTCGTGAATATTCTTCCATCCCGTCGTCAGCAACAAGTATGTTATTTAAAGGTTTTGTGAATGCATTAACACATATCTACCTGTTGTCCCACAGCCCTCATGTTTGTAGGTATTCACAGCCCTCATAAGTGGCTGTTGGCCTCACTGCGACAGTCAGTGCAGGTCAGTTAATGACACTCGCAAGTGTCATATATCCCAAAACCACGGCTGTACCAGTTTTCCACTGGTTTTCCTTCTGAACTCCACAAAGTAATGGCCGATCATACCGAGATGCATCGCTAGAAACGTGTCAACAGCAAAGCTATTGTGGTCTTATGTTACTACAGTATAGCCTGGCGTGCCGTGCACTCCTCTTGCATCACATTTTGTCTAGTAGTTTCTTGTGGTTAAACATGGTTTTCAGCATAGAGCACAGAAAGTCATACTTCTCCTTCCTGTTTTGATGCTGGTAGATGTGGTTGGTACAAAGACAGACAATGGCAAATGCAATTTTATTAGATATAGATAAGTCAAGACTAAAGTGAGCTTGAATCAATTTCTTTAACGTGATTCCTCCATGCTCCACAGGTAAACCCAGCTATTTTGTCTGATGTGCTTGAAGGTGGTTGCACACTGCTGCGTTTTTCGGGCCGAATATCGGAGTGGATTTCGGAGCACGCAAATAAAAAAACAACCTCACGTTATGTCAGTCACGTTTGCACACTGCCGCCCGTTTCGCGCACCACTCGGTCCCTTGCTCACTCTATCTCTCTCTCTCTCCTTGCCCTGAAAAACGCATTTCGCAACGAAAAACGCAGCAGTGTGCAACCACCTTTATTGCCAAGGTATTTTTGAATTGTGTGCACAAGCAGAGCCAACAATATTTGTTCATATAGTATATTGCAATAAAGAGGCTGTGTGTTTACACTCAAGTCTGGGTTAAAACTGAGGATCTTTACTGTACGGACGGCCCAACAGTGCCTAATGGTGGCGCTATAACAGGCTGATTCACGTTTTTACAGATTTTATCCAAACATCACACACATCTGTACACATTATCTCTATAGTCAACGTGATCAACACGTACATTTCTTTATATATTCCATCCTGATTGGCTAAGATTGGCATCTGAAGTTTGCAGAAGTGGCTTGTTTTGAAACAAAATGCCTAAAATCAAGAACGCAGCGTTTGATTGATTGATTCGTGTTTTGGCCTACAACTCTTGAACCGTAGGTCACACAATCAAAATTCTTTTCCCCTTGGATTTCTTGGAATAAGCCATGCCCATTTCCACCTGACAAGTTTTCCGTCATATTGTGTTTTCAGTTTTTGCTGGTGCTACACCGATTTTGTCTAAACCTGAACCAAACTGGTACTCTATATTACTCCAACCTATCTTTATGCAATTTGGAACACATCATCTCTGTATTATGTCATCAATACATATCAGCCAGATTTCTTATATTCCCTGCTGTCACAGGAGTGGCCCCTTTCTCACAAAATGCTACAAATAATTGTTTCATTGGTGTGAAAGTTAGCACGCACACTCCAACTAACTTGACATGCAATGCCACCATACCCTTTTCAAATAAGCCTCATGGTGGCAATATAACAGGCTTATTTATGTTTACCCTACGTAATTCATATCTCATGAATTGTAGTTCATACTATAAAAATCTTAAAATGACTGGTTTCCAAACATTACTGGCCCACAATAACCTACCTGGCCTGGAGGAGACCTGTGCTCCGAGGAGCACTTTTTCTAGTCTATCCCTGTTTTCAATACACACGCCATGCACGCACATAGCCACAAACATACACAGGGCCTTGCAAACCTTTGGGGACATTATTCTGAAATTCAGTCCATATCCACCATCCATAACCACGACTAATCTAACTATAAAATTAACCACAAGAGATACAAATCTCGATGGCCAGAAACTTTCAGGTAAATTTAAGGGACACGTCAAACTCAGTAATTTGGAAAATTGTGCCCAATTTTTTTTAAGGGCTTGCTCTGGGCTGATATGTTCTTTTTGCTGAGCTAAGTATTGTAGTGTTATACAATGTGTGTTCACCACTTCACCTCAATTAGGAACATTGCAAAACTCCCCCCCCCAGATGCTGAAAAACTGGTCCGTGTCTTTGTCTCCTACAGGCTGGATTACTGCAACGCACTACTCACTGGGATCCCTAGCAAGATCCCTTCCTGCACCCATCCTCCATTAACTTCACTGGCTCCCCAGAAACTTCAGGACTGAATACAAGATCTCCCTTCTGACTCATCAGTGCATCCACGGCAATGTTCCCCCTTCTTACCTGAAAGAACCACAACCTTCCACTCGAAACCTTCACTCTCAGTCTTCACTCCCAATATACCAATCTTCTCTTTGCCCCCTTGACCATGTCCATGGGCGACCGGGCATTCTGCTCACTGCTCCAATGCATGTGGAATGCCCTTCCTGATCATCTGAGAGCCCCACACTGGCCACAGTACCATTATTAACTAGAAATACTGTTCCTACTTAACAGTGTGGGCTCGCTCGTGACTATATTCTGCAGCGTGCTAACTGTCATGTGAAGGTCAACCAATACTCCAGCTAACACCACTCCCAGATTGTCCACACCTCAATTGCACCCCATTGGCTAAGGGCCCTGCCTTTATACTGTCTGCGACGGAACTCACTATGCGACGGATCTCACTATATAAATAATGAAGATAACATAGTGTTCTCGCCTTTCAGGCGAGCCCACAATTAGCGTACTTTGCCTTGAAGCCTTAGCATTCTAGATATTCCATAATTATGCTTCAGTAGACAACCTTTCAGTATGAGCTGAGGTCAGCTGTCAGGGCTCTCACCGACACCAACCTCTGGCAGCACATCACCCCACCCTCATCCACCAGCACTTACACTAGCTTCCAGTTACATTCCTCATCAGTCCTCCTCCTCAGCTACAAATCTCTCCATCTCTCCCTCACAGAACTTGCGGTCCTCAGACAGGGGTTTCCTATCCACCCCCGCATCGGCTGGTTAACGTTTGGCAACAGAGCTTTCGGTGTGGCAGTCCCCGCCCTCTGGAACACTCTCCAGACAGAGATTTGCAAATGCTGCCCAGACACATTTAAGTCAGCCATGAAAAAGTGAGAAAGAAAAAGTGTTTTGTTTGTTTGTTTTTTGGTTGTTTTGGGTGTCAAGTATCCTTGAGTCACTTGAAAGGTAATAGAGGTATTATATTATGTTAAACAACTGTTATTGAGTATATGAATACGTTTATAGCCCTTTTGGATTATTCCTTTTTACAGGACATGCAGAGCATCTAAGGCAGGACAGGTGAGAACATGTTAATGTCTATCTATATAGCGTGTCCCTGCTGCGGTGAGTTCAGGTCACGCTGAAGTATATCAAAGCAAGCGTGGTGAAGTACAGTATGAAACTTGTCTTTAGGGCCTGTTTTGACAGTTGTGAGAATTGGGGAGACAGCCAAGAACTGAATCAGACAGCTGGCGTGGAAGTACTTTATATAAAAACTAGACGATAGGGAGAGGTTTCTGTTAACGGCTTCCCCGGCCGCGGGTGTCCCTATTCTGGGCATGTCATTATTGTCTTTTTTATAATTTTTATCCCACGATTTTGCAACCCATTTTCACCCAGTGCCAATTGCCTATGTAATCCTAGGCTCTGCTCTTCCTCTGCCGCGCCTGGGGAGACAATGGACTGACCTCATGCTTCCTTCAATGCATGAGTAGTCCAAGTTGTTTCTTTTCACCTGACGGGGGATTTCCCCAGGATGGACGTAGCGCGTGGAAGGAACACGTTATTCCAACCAGTTCCTTTCCCCTCCATCAAGCGCCCCGGCTGACCAGGGGGAGGCATTATTGAGACCAGGATTACTGCATGTTTTTGTGAGGGTATCAACCCTAGGAGACACGGGGAGAACATGCAAACTCCACACAGAAAGGCCCTATCGCCGATCCCACTTAGGGTGTGGGCGCTGATGACGCGGAGGGAGAAACACGCCCCCAGCACCCACAGCGTCCCCCGGCGGGAATCGAACCCAGGACCTTCTAGCTGTGAGGCGAAGCGCTAACCACTGTGCCACCGTGCCCCCGGCATGTCATTATTGTCATGGTCACCTGTTTTTTCTGCGTACGGCCGTGTGTGTGCACAGGCTAGATCGGCCTACCACTTCTAACTAGTTCAATCCTAGTGAAACTATTCTTTAGTGTATTGTAGTTTTTCTCTTGTGCCCCAGAATCCATACCCACCAGCTCTTGCCTGCCTGCCTGTTGCTTTGCTGTGTGTGCCAGCTAGCTCACCACATCCCCTGCAAGCATCTACAGCATCTACAATATTGTGCTCGCTACTTGTGTTTCGAGATTCTAAATGGAAGAAATCATTATTGGTAGTATATTAGTTACACATTGGTACAATATCCCATGCACCTCTACACATCATTTTCATTATAAATAGGCATGGTTCAAAATATATTCATTACATAGGAAAGATTGACATAGTCTTGCGATATAACTAATTATTCCTTGGGTTCTAAGCTTTCCATTTTATTCCCAAATTTCCCATTAATACATCCATCTCCAATGAACTGGTTTGAAGTCCAAAATATGCCCGCACGCACGCACACACGCACACGCACACACTATTGACGCAGATCATTTCCATGTAGGAACCTTGCCAATAGGACATGAGCCACTCAACCAGGATCATATCAAATATCAAATAGGATCATATCAAAGGACAGGAACTTGTTTCCTACAGAGGATCGCCCCGATGGTCAATTTCAACACACTGAAGACCATAGCTGGTGCAATAATCCAGCCCCTCTTTGACTACGGAGTCCACGTATTGTATCGTGACGCCCCACAAGCCCTAAAAACCAAACTCCAAACAGCCCAAAACAAACTAATTAGGGTCCTGCTTAACCTTCCCTATCAGACTCACCTCACCGCTACTCACCAGTTAAGAGTGGGGTGGCTCAGAGTAGATGATAGAGTACAGCAACTTGCAATGGGCCTGGTGTTCAAGATACACTACACCACTAAGATACCCATGTACCTGGCAAAATACTTTATAAACGTTAAGGACGTCCACAATTACAACACCAGAGGCAGCGCCACAGATCATGTTCAACCGAGAGTCACCTCAAAGAAAGGGTCAAACTCGTTCTTCTGCTCTACCACAAAAATGTTGAATGCCCTACCAAAGGTCTTAAAGGATTGTGGATCACTAGCATCCTTTAAAATCGCCCTGAAAAAACACTTACAGGCAGCAGCCGTTCGCAACTGGTAAAACAAACCTAGCCCAGGCCTACCCTCCCCTGCCCCTTCTTTGTATAACTTACTGTTTGTATAAACTTACTGTTTTTTTTGTTCTTTCTTTTTTTTTACTGACTATATCTACTGCATAGTACTGTGTTCTATTCGTCTGTCATTCAATGTTATATGAGATACTTAAATGGTTTCCTGTGGAAATAAGCTTAGTCTTTTCTAGGATCTCCTTTTAGTAGACCTTGTACCAGTGAACTGTACCGTCATGAAACTGTACCTTTTCCTATGCAAACTCCTAATAAAGTCTTCAATCAATCAATCAATCAGGACAGGCCTCATGCTGTTCTGCAGTGTCATCGGTTAGGTGATAGGGATCTGGCCTTGTGCAAGCACACAATAACCCAGTGGCTCTCAAACCTTTCATGCCAAGGACCCCAAAAATGTATTTATATTTAGCCGCAGAAACCCTTCAGAATAAATGGTTTTGCCATGGACCCCCCAGTCCCCCAGATTTATTTGAAAATAGACTCTCTACAAGCTCACAACGCGTCACAATGTGGTGTTTTGTGAGCTTGTAGATCGTCTATTTTCAAATAGCCAGTGTACAAAAGGGATAAAGTGGTTAAACCGATTTTGAAGCTATGTGAACAGTGAACACATTTTGCTGTGGACCCCCTGGAATCCCCCAAAGACCTCCAGGGGTCACAGAACTAACTTTGAGAACCACATTGAATTTTAGATGTCATTTTGCGGCAGGGGCAGAGGAAACCCCAAAAAGCCTAAAGACAAGCCTAGCAGCTTACTTTGTCTTAACATCTTCTTCTTATGTTTAGACAAGGTAGGTATGCATTGTTTTTATGAATAGTTGGAAGAGTCTTTACTTGAAATTTACGGAAGTATTGAGTTCTAAACAAAATCATTCATCCAGCAGCTTAAAAACCAGGAACACAAAAAGGCTTGACATACAGCAGACAGACAACGCGTTTTCCAACTACTCGAGTTTTTCCTCAGAGTCCTTTAGGGGCTGAGCTTTCTGGAAGAGGGTATGTGTGTGTGTGTGAGTCTGTCTGTGATGAGCAACAAAATGTCTTGTGCATGCTGCCAGAGGCCAAGGAAGCAACACCCCAAATTGTATGTTTACATTCTTCTGCATTTCACTAGTCCCTGAATGGCATGGTCCCTGTATGGAACTCCAACCTCCCCCGACAAATCAAACTCAGCTTCTTCTATGCAACAGTAGAGTCTGTTCTCCTATATGGCAGTGAATGATGGACTCTGGCTGAAGCCAACTCTGCAGAACGGGTGCTACACCAGAATGTTACACATAGTGCTCAGCCAGCCAGCAAACTGGTGCTGTGGTAACCAACACATGGGCACCGTCACAAGGACGTCCCTCACTGACATATGTAGATGTACTCAAGAAAGACACAGGAGCCGCAAAGCACCAATGAGCTGACTGGATGTATGGGGAACCGGAAGCGAAGATGGAAGGGTCGTCTGGGGACGATCTAGAGAGAGTCCCTGGATGGGTGCCAATGCTACACCAGAATGTTATGTGCAACACCAAACATCAACCAGAATGAGCAGGTCACCGACAAGCATCTGTATGGGGGGGCAATGAAGGGTGAGTGGGAAGATAGCAACCAGGAGGATGAGGACGACTGGGTCGCTGCCAAAAACACAGGGGTAGCTCCTCCCGGTCGCCAAACTAGAACTGTTGGACTAGAACAGTTCTAGTCCAACAGTTGGACTAGAACTATAAAGTTACTCTATATAAATTACTCTATAAAGTTACTCTATATAAATTACTCTATAAAGTTACTCTATATATATTACTCTATTAAGTTGGGAGAGAACTATAGTGTGTTGCCAGGCAACCAACCACACTAATTAGCAGATGCAATTAGACACATTTAGCTTATCCAGAGTGACTTAAAGGAGTAGTTCAACCCCAAAATGACTTTTTTCCTATTGATTACTCATGCCATGGAGACTTGAGTTCAATAATATTTTTTTTGTTGCATTCTTAAGAAATTTACACCCATTGATTCCGGATGGGGACCCAAATCCATTCGGGTCCCCATCCGGAATGAATGGGGGTAAATTTACTATAATCACATTTTTATTTTCAGGAATGCAACTAAACTAAATAAATAAAATTTGAATTGAACTCAAGTCTCCATGGTATGAATGATCAATAGAAAAAAAGTCATTTTGGGGGTGAACTACTCCTTTAAAATAAGCATAGGCGCTCCACACCGACCTATGTGGACGTGCAAAAAAAAGAAAAAGATGCACCTGCAGAAGTACCTCTGAGCTAGCCAGATGACCTAGAGATATTCCCTAACCCTAATAACATGACCGATCTAACCCCTGACCCTGACAGAGACGAATTGCAATGGTTTTAACATTTCCAGAACGTTTCGGAGCGTACTGTACGCGACTGTTCTACTGTAGTTGTTCAATGATTTGCCTTTACCTGCTTAGCCATGATTAATATTGATCAAGGTATTTGGTCAAACATCTTGTCGAAGTTTTATTCACTCTTAAAGGGGCACTCCACCACTTTTCAACCTATGTTCATATAATTGGTCCTCACTCAAAAATAGTAAATAAATATTATTATTATTATTTTTTTTCTCAGAGGAGGATTGTGGGCAGGTCAGAAACCCATCGTCTTGTGACATCATCGATTGCCAATCCAGCTTATAGAAACTGCAGGCTTTCTATTCCTGAAAAGTTGCAATTTTAAAGTGGAAGCCATTGCTCTCGCAATAATAAAAATCTAAAAATATTTTTCAAAAATATTGATTAATTGTTTTGGGGGGAAAATTATGATGTCACAAGACGATGGATTCTGAACTTCCCACAGCTCTCCTAGGAGACTTGGACTGAGTAGAAAAAAATTGTGATATTTTATCATGAACATTAGTGAGGACCTATTATAGGAAGACAGGTTGAAAAGTGGTGAACTACTCCTTTAACTTGCTTTACTATATCTGTATTATGTTCTAAGTTCTACTTACTTACTACACGCATTGTTTATACACTGTATTTTGACAACGAGGGACTTGTAGATTAAGCATTTCATTGACAGCAATAATTAAGGTGCTGTTGTTTCTGTACATTTCACCATGCAATAAACGTGATTTGATTTATTTGATCAATTATAACATTCTCAGCGTGAAGACACTTGAGCGTCTCTGCCCAGCAGCGCATCCTGTGAACCACAATACACCCTTCCTCTTCCCCACCAACAACACTTTCAGAAGCAATGGTTGGGGTTCGCACTTCATGACAGGAAGTTACACAAGATCACAAGGCTGCGTCTTCTTCGCACACATGGTCTATGGCCGTGGCATTCAAACATTTTGCGCCCAAATTCACACTAAAGGGCGAGTCAAAGTCTCAAGGCAACAACCGTGCAGAACAGCCTCTGCAACACACATTTTCACTCTTATCACTCTATAAATGTTAATATTTCTTTACTAATGCCAAATAAAAAGTTTAAAATAATTGTATATATATATATTTGTGAATTTCAATTTAGTATAGAATTTACTTCTGTATTGGGAAGAATAGGCTATGTACATGTTTTGAAATAATAATGTGTGGTTGTCACAGAATCGCAGGGCATACCAGGACAGTGTACCTCTGCATACCGTTTGAGAAAAGTCTCAAATGTCTCGTAGCACACCAGTTCCTGCAACTAGCTAGGTCTTGTTTGAGACGTTGTGGCTGAATGTACTGTGTATTTTTAGGCTGTGTTGTTTATGACATGAATTATATGTTAGAACAATACGAATGCGTTCATGTGCAGGGTTAAACCTTTGGGCCTGAAGGGTAAACATTAAACAACCAGCACCATATCAACACCTGTACACCTCCTGTTGTCACACTCATCTGTGCATAATTACGCAAAAGTATTTGATATGACCACTGGGTGTTTCTAGGCAGCCGATAGGCGGTCGCCTGGGGCGCCAATAAACAGGTGGCCAGGGTGACTACAACCGCCACTTGATATGTCAATGCAGAGAGACGATTAAACCTGTTCTGCACGCACGCACGCACGCGCGCGCACACACACACACACACACACACACACACACACACACACACACACACACACACACACACACACACACACACACACACACACACACACACACACACACACACACACACACACACACACACACACACACACACACACACACAAGAAGATGTCATGGTAGCTCTGCACACGCTTCTGAATGTGTAGTTACATTTTTAACCACTTGAACACTAGTAGTATCCCTATTCTGCAGCAAACATTCAGTAAAAGTAACAGATCTACATGCTCATGACGCATCACAACGTAACACAATGTTGTGAGCTTGTAGATTGGCTATTTTCGGCAAATAGGTTTGGTGAAGGGGGAAGAGCAGACTAAGAACAGAGTGAAAGGTCAAGTTTTTTAAGTATTGACGGTTCAAGGGGTTAAATATCTGAACACACAAATTGACATGAATCCCAAAATACACAGGTGATTGTTCTGTCAAACAATGAAACTATATGGAATCTATGAACAGGTAGTGGGGGTCTCTGCTTCATCTCTCTCTCAGCTAAGGGGTCCTTGGCCTGAAAACGTTGAAGCAAGGACTACACTTCCCATAATGCAACCGAAAATGACGTCATCCCCAAATTCTCTGCTCCGTCCACTTTTAGAAAAATGCATATATCTCAGATTATTTTCCCAGATTGCGTCCTTCCTCGGTCAAACCAAGCCCTTTTCTACGGACCATAACTAAAGCATGGATGATCGCGGTTATTCTTTTCAGGGGCAGAGGCTACCAAATGAATTAATGAATACCTGGCAGTCAATGTATTTACATTGAACACAACCGACGGTTACAGGCTTGTTCCTGCTCATTTATCAATACACACCATCTGTTGTCAACAAGCCATAAACAGTGGGCAGCCGTGGCACTCATGCATGGGAAACACAAGGTGTGTGCAGGTCAAAAAAGCTGAGTCAAAAGTCAAAAATTAGTCAAAAGTCAAAAATAAAAAGGTAAACCTTAAGCTTTATTAATCCTGCAGAGGAAATTCAGTTTCAGCTTCGCCCAGCTGATGGCTGCTCTGGAGGGGGAGCTGTTGGGGGATAAAGCCTGTATCAGAGTCGGCACCGCGGTGGATAGAGTGCGGTGTAGTCTTTTTGAGCGTTAACGTTGTAGTTTTATGACTCAAAAAGACTACACTGCACTACACCGCGGTGGATAGCCTTCCACTGCGGTGCCGACTCTGATACAGGCTTAAGGGTCCTGCTCAGGGACTCTCACCATGTATACTGGGTGTATGAACGTGTAACCAGAGAACACCTGACAGCCACTCCACCCACTAAGCTACACTCGATCCAAGTATAGTATCATTACGTAGTCAAGCATTTAACGTCATTTCCCTTTTTTACATTTATTCATTGTTTTACTGTTTTATAATATAGTCTTGACATCTTGTCACCTATTATGGCAGTACTTCAAAAGCTGATGATTTTCTTTCTCTCTTTTTCGGCCTTTCCCAAATGTATTTGGCTTTAATGACTATTTTATTACGGTTAGGGTTGTGTGTGTTACACACGGTAGCATGGTGCCATGGGTACGACGAGACAGAAGGAGATAATGGACTTGGACTGGTATAACCGGAGTTTGTTTACAGTATGTGGGGACAGTTGATAAGCAGGTTGTGCGGATGGGTAGTTGTGTGGGCATGTCTGTGTTGGCACAGTGTGTGTGTGCATGCCAGGGGCGTCAATTGGGTATGGCAGGGAGGGGTATGCAGCTGCCATACCCTGGGTCCAGGGGGGGAAATAAAAGTTATAAATAAATATAAATCCATGAATGTCTCGTTGTCTATCTGTGCTGGTTATTATGTTGTTAAATTACAGTAAAATAACTACAAATGCAAAATGTAACAAAATGGTCACTTTAACAAGGCATTATAATTATATTCTCCACACTTTTATTCTCCCCATTTTGACAAAATGGTATATTTCCAGGTTCCGCAGGTCAGCTGCACAGGTGCAATGCATTATTGTTAATTGTGGCATTTTTACTAACATGCCAAGTTTAGCTGCACTTGAACAACCGTTCCAGGGTGCCATATCCAGCCCAAGAAACCGTAGAAACCTGTGTAAAAAACAGACAAAACTCATTTTTTTCAGACATTGTGAAAATAGCCGATCTACATGCTCACAACGCCTCGCAGCGCGAGGCGTTGTGAGCATGTAGATCAGCAATTTTCACAATAGAACCGTGTTATACAAAATGTAATGCCTCTTTTCCATGAGGACTCCCATCTTTGCCATACCCTAGCCTTTGCTGAACTGACGCCACTGGTGCATGTGTGCGTGCGTGTGTGTGCGAGAAAGAGAGGAGGAGAGAGAGAGAGGTGCGGAAAGATATAGCCTAGAGAGAAGGGGAGGGAGAGTGTGTCTCTAGCTCAGCTGGTTTACTGGAAAAGGTACAGGCCTCTCTTGCGTGCCGGTGTCGTCGTGCAGGAAGAATAGCAGATCTACAAGCTCACAGCGCACTGCATGGTGACGCCTTAGTGGGCTTCCAGATCTGCTATTTCCAGTGTGTGACACACCGTCTGGATGTCATTGTTCTTCAATGAAAAGACAGAAGTGCAGGTGAGGACAGGAACACCCTATACCACAGGCCCTAAAGGAGTGTAAATCCTTCAGAACGCTTTGCAACATGACGTGTAGTGAGCTTCTAGATCAGCTATTGTCCAAATTTTGTTGTACGATAAAGTAGGCTACCCTGGGTAACTGTAACTGATACGTTACCCTTTGCCAATGTATTAGCATAAATAAATAAAATTACATCAAAGGAAATGCTTCAAGCACCGGAGAGCTTCGCGTGTTCAACAGTTACGCAATTCCATACTTTTGCGCTCCAGTCTTTTATTTATTTATTTTTTAATAATCTTTATCACATTTATCGATTTTGCAAACCATTTTCACCCAGTGCCAGTTGCCTGTAATCCTGGGCTCTGCTCTCCCTCTGCCGCGCCTGGGGAGACAACGGACTGACCTCATGCTTCCTTCAACACATGAGTAGTCCAAGTTGTTTCTTTTCACCTGACAGGGGGGATTTCCCCGGGAGGGACGTAGCGCGTGGAAGGAACACGTTATTCCAACCAGTTCCTTTCCCCTCCATCAAGTGCCGCGGCTGGCCAGGGGGAGGCATTATTGAGACCAGGATTTCTGCATGTTTTTGTGAGGGTATCAACCTTAGGAGACACGGGGAGAACATGCAAACTCCACACAGAAAGGCCCTATCGCCGACCCCACCTAGGGTGTGGGCGCTGATGACGCGGAGGGAGAAACACGCCCCAAGCACACACAGCGTCCCCCGGAGGGAATCAAACCCAGGACCTTCTAGCTGTGAGGCGAAGCGCTAACCACTGCGCCACCGTACCCCCATTTTGCGCACCAGTCTTAACCAAAAGGTTCCTCGAGCTCTGCAGCTGTCAGGAAATTCCTTGCAGAAGGAAAAAGAGTTATTGTCATTGAGTGCTCTACACATGGCCTTATGCTATAAGCAACTGTAGTAAATAATCAGCCAGAGAGCAAATAGGGGATGAGGTATGTGGGAGGAGGAGGGGACGGAGGTTGATTGAGGGTCTCTGGACACCAACCGGGGGGCTGCAGAGATCTACCGGCCCGCTGACAAAGAACATGCACGATGTGATGTAACACTGGCGTGCGTCAGTGTGGCCAGATTGTGCGAGAGAAATAAGCAACCAGGTCTATGAAAACAAGTCCAAAAGAAGCGCTTTAGCTTGAGCACTTTAAACCTATAGCAAATCTACAAGCTGAGCTTGTAGATTTGCAACTTTCCCCAAAAAACTGAAAAAGGTGAAAAATCGGAACACAAATTTGAACACGAAACTTGCACGAATCTCCCCTTCTCTCTCTAGGCTATATCTTTCTGCACCTCTTTCTCTCTCTCCTCCCCTCTTAAATGCAACCTACCGTACGTTATCTGAGCAAGCATATTCCAAGTGCACTGAACAGTGCTTTGAGAATAGCACTGAAGAGAGCGGCCTCAGCCAAACTGTAACTCTGTTGAGAGGGTGGGATGGGGGGAGGGGGGAGGGTGGGGGTGGGGGGTATATTTGCAGCAGGAAACAACTGACAGGAAATACAACTTCGGACGGCAGTTGTCGACAGTGCTGAATACCAGGGGTGTACTGTACTAACATTAAAAAAAAGAGGCAGGCAATACAATTACCACTTAAGCCCTATTACATGGGCAATCAGCATCTTCAACGTAGACACATGTAACATGTAGGCTAATCTCTCTCTCTCTCTCTGTGTGTGTGTGTGTGTGTGTGTGTGTGTGTGTGTGTGTGTGTGTGTGTGTGTGTGTGTGTGTGTGTGTGTGTGTGTGTGTGTGTGTGTCATCCAGGTGGCACAATTTGGGTCAGGTAATTTTAGGAGAAAATGGGGAAAAAAATTAAGAAATAAATCTAAACTTTCAGGAGAAAATAGATGATCTACAAGTCCCACAGCGCATCGCATTCCGACACGACGTAGGGCTTGTCGATCGGCTCATCCAGGAACAATTGTGAGGTTTTAAGTGCTTAACGGCTCTGTGTGTGTGTGTGTGTGTGTGATAGATATTATAGATTCAGCCCTATATACAGTATATATTTCAGCCATTTGAAAATAGCCGATCTACAAGCTCACACGATGCATTGTGAGCTTGTAGATCTGCTATTTGAATTTTCTTTATACATTTCATACATTTGAAAACTTGTGAAAGGGGACATTCTGCATAATGAGTACTTTCTACTTCTTGAACATTTTGATACCAATACATTTGTACTTTTACTCAAGTACGTTTTTAATATACCGGACTTTTACTTGTCAGAGTATTTCCACATTGCAGTATTGATACTTTTACTCAAGTACTTTTCCCACAACTGCTGCCATTCCCTGGAACCCCCACTAAATGGCACCCCATACTGAACACTGCTCTAATAAATTGTTGCCATTAGGCCCAATGCTAAAGTACAACACAAACCCTATCACACAATGAATCCAGGGCAAAATTGGTAAAAAAAAACAAAAAGAAAAAAGTTCAAGAGCCTAGATAAAGAAAATCAAGCCATAGATTTAATTATCTATCTTTTATTTAGTTTTTTTAGTAACTAGCTCATTCAACTAGCTCATTTCACAACCCCTTCTAAACTGTGTGTGAACTTGAGACAAGCCCAATAAAAGTGCATAAACACCCCAATAAAAATGCCACAGTGGAGTAAAGAGTCATTGTTTATCTCTGTGTCACTGGGGTAACTACAGTATGATCTGCATAGCTTCTAATTCTTTGAAACCACGTGACTGTGAAGAACATGGCTGCTGTATCCGTCTCTGACCAGCAGGTGGTGCTGCTGCTGATTAGAGCAGAAGCCAGGGCATTTACAAGAAACCGAAACCCTTTTGGATTTAGGAATTCACTCCCTATGGCACTTTTCTTTTTTCTTTTTTTTATAATGTGATCGTCTTCTCCCAGAGTCTCAGCCAAGTGACCCTTCAAACTGTCAGTAGCTGCAAGCCAGTAACTAACAGCTTGGAAGCTGCTGTTGCTAAAATATACACCGACTCCTGCCAAAGATCACAATGCTTTGTTTTCCTTAGACAAACTATTTTGTACTCTCACAGCCGTTCAGCGTTCACAGGCAACCGAATGATGACTTCCCAAACAGAATATTTTACTTTTAGGATGACTTATGCAATAAAGGGGAGAGAATCATTCTCTCATAATGCACTGTGTATACATTTATTTTATCCTTATTACACTTGTGCTACTGTATGACAGGGCTATATACTGTATTACAGCAAGCTGCAGCTGGGCTATTCATGTAGCTTGCTGAGAGTAGCTATACTGTGTGTATTAAGATAAGTTGTGTGAGTGTCTGTTTTTTTGCACTTATGATCAGGATTTTTTGCATCATGTCACCACTTTCTGTACATGGCTATACACTTAAAAAAATAAAAAAATAAAATAAAGAATGATTTGCTGTTTTGTTTTTAATACCACCTAAACTGTTGAAAGTACACTATGAAAACAAATCATTAAAGCCAAGGCAAATGATTTATTCTGAGTGCGGCCCGCTTTATTTTCATAGATTTTCTGCCATTAGCAGGAGTTTCAGACACATAGTCTGAAAGTCTTGCACGCCCCCAAGACAGGAAATATACAGTTTAGAGCCAGGTTTCACAATGAGTCATTCTTCTCATTCACACACACACACACACACACACACACACACACACACACACACACACACACACACACACACACACACACACACACACACACACACACACACACACACACACACACACACACACAGGCTAAGATGCATACATGATAACAAGCATGATAACAAGCATGAATTACGTCCTGTAAAATGTAAACGTCTACACATGAAAAAGTAACAAATTACCAACCTATACAAACAGTTCAAACCAAAGGGGTTCTTTATTCTGGTCAATGTTTGAGTTTTACATTCTCACTCAAACACTGTTATCGTCTTTAGGTTATTTGACACTAAAGGTTTAGTTAATATTCATCAGTTTTCTTTACAGGTTATGCTTCACACGCAACGGACAGACAAAAAAGGAACTTTTATCAGAGAGAAAATGAGGGGAAAAAAAGGTTGACTGTCACTCCGCCTCAGTACTGCTCTAGTTTAAAGCTCATAACCACACAACATTAAATCGTCGTTGTCGGGTGGAAACCTTGCATGTCCAAAACCGTTTGTTTTGTATTTATCACTTTTAAAATGATCTAAACTAGTGAAAACAGCCGATCTACAATCACACAACGCCTCGCACCGCGGTGCGTCGTGTGCTTGACTTGTACTGTAGATCAGCTGTTTTCACTACTTTTGAGTGATGGCCTTGTGTGATGAAGCAGTGCTTTACTTTGCGAAAACATTTACACATTTGAAACTTGGAGATACAAGGTTTCTCTTGTTTTTGTAGTCACTAAACAACAAAAACCTTCATGGGTGATCATTGAGCTCTGAGTGTGTGTAACCAAACGTTCACACTTCACTGTGTGACTTTCATCTCTCCAGATGCACGGCACGCATAGGCTAATGTTGTATCATTGACATGAAAGCTCATAATCTGACAAACAGCTTCAGTGACTCAGGACATTGTCGCGCTCGTCTTCGCACGCCAAAGGATCAAGCACATCAATCAAACTTCTGGCACTCATACAATCTCTTCATGGTTGTTACGCAACACAACAGTGTATGTAGGGCTTAAACGCTTACACAGCAACTTTCACATGGCAAATGTAGCAGGGGTCCCCCTCCACACAAAAGCTCTTCACCGTGTTACAATATTAGGAGCTTGTAGATCGGCTATTTTAGCCTACTGTTCGCCCCCCACAATTGGGTTCATGTTCTTAAACTTATAGGCTGTATCAGTGGTTCTCAAAGTGGGGTCTGGGGACCCTCAGGGGTCCTTGAGGGGCTTCCAGGGGGTCCCCAGCTAAATGATTAAAAGTTAGGAAATTAGAACATTTAGTTCCATCCACTTGGTTCCATTTGTACACTCACAGAGTCAAACTACTTCACTAGAGTGAGAGATGGCCTCGGGCATAACACCAGAGGGAGCTCCTCTCTGACCTTGTCTCCCCCCAAATTCAACTCAATCATGGGGGAAGATGCTTTCTACTCTGATACCAGCACAGTGAGGAATGCTCTTCCAACAGACATTAGAGTTCTTAATATATCTTTTTACTACTGCTTTTTTACTACTGCTACTACAGCTACTGGGGCTTTTATGGTTATGTAATGTATGTATTGCACATCTTAAGGGCCATTCACACTGAGCCATAAAAATATAGTTAAGAAGTCAAGTGGATGGCAGAGTTCACACCTACTATATAAATTAAAATAAAAAATACAATGGTGAACAATATAGTTATAGTTATCGTTATATATAGTGCTCATTGTGAATGGCGCTTTACTGATGAATCAATCAATCAACTGGGGGGAGACAGGTGTCATTTCCAGGCTCAATAATGTGCCCTGTAGTGCAGACTATGTAGCAAAGTAGGTCAAGGGCCGCCACACTGCCCTAATTAAGAATACCGGTTTCCTGTTTTGATGCAGGCTGCTACTCGCACGCACGCTTCTATTACAAGTTAGACGCTATGCAGTGTGCTGCGTGCATATGAATGTGACAGAATGTGATCAAAGTCAGATTGTAATAGGCCTAGCCTAGGTCTTTAAATTGAGAACATGCATGCTGTCCAGTGTCTTGAGTGGACCAAGGACAAGGAGGGAGGGGGGAGAGAGGGACGAAGAGAGAGAGAGAGAGAGAGAGAGAGAGAGAGAGAGAGAGAGAGAGAGGGAGAGGGAGAGACTGAAGGGCTAACCATACTGTCTCCGAACACCGAACTTTTTGCTAATTTGGGGTATGCTTTTCAGAAGTTGCGAGTGACCTCATTTTGTAGTTGAACCGGACCTTTCCGACAAAATGTTCGGTGGTCGGAGAGAGTAGGAACAGTCCTTAAGCAAGTTGTGGGTATGCAAGTATACAGTAACATAATTGTTACTTGCATGTCTTCAGGACAATGGGTGTCATATATATCCTTTAGTCAATCACACTGTAACCACAGCCACGACTAATCCTTTGTGCAATAGGCCTACTGTTAGGCTCTTGTGTTGTTTAGGCTATAGGCTTGCAGTTTATAAGTACCGGTAGGCTACATAAGAGTCATTGTGAACTGGATTCAGAATTCCATAGTTATAATTTAAATAAAGCGTGTTTGGCCATTAAGCCTGATTCTGAACATTCTTATTTGGCTTTTTGAAATATTCTGTTCAATGCAAACTAGAAGGGGAACCAGACCAGAGTGCTGCCTGAACTGCTGCAGTTTCCTTGATCAGGGGTGAGATTATTTAAATGTATGCTCTTGTCGCCATCTAGCGGCTCTATTGTGCAGTGGCGTAAAGTAAGTATATTTACCTAAGTACTGTTAGTATACAATTGTTACGTATTTTTACTGCAGTATTTCCAATTGTCTGTACTTTTACTTCTACTCCACTACATCTCAGAGGCAAATATTGTACTTACTCCGTACAATTATTTGAAAACTTTATTTACTAGATAATTTTTAGATTTATTATTATTACTATTATTATTATTAGATTATTATTACAAAATATACATTACCAACTTCAGCCCTATATACATTTCGGCCATTTGAAAATAACCAGTCTACAAGCTCACAATGCGTCGGGGTGGGACGCATTGTGAGCTTGTAGATCTGCTATTTTCAAATATTAAAGACTTGTGAAATGGGTAATTCTGCATATAATGACTAGCCTACTTTCTACAATTGTAGCCTAATTTTGTACTGAATTACAGACATTTAGGTTACACAGAGTAGACCTATTTCTGCATTGCAGTATTGATAGCCTACTTTTACTTAAATTAAGTAAAACATTTTATCCACCACTGCTAATATTGTGCCATTATCCCCCCTTTCTTTTTTTGCATGCACGCACGCACGCACGCGCATAAGAAAACGCAAAACATCTAAAAACTAGTCTATCTGCAATTGTTGAACAGTAGGCCTACAGTATGCAGTTGATTTGTTTCAAATTAAATATTTACAAAATGAAATGTATTATAGGCTAGTCACAATAATAACAGATCAAATCGTATACAAGAATAAAGATAACCAGCAAGTTTCTTTAGCCCCATAGGCCTACTGTATATTTAGCCTATTTTACCGATTCTTCTTCAGTGTAAAAAAATATTAGGGTAGACTGGGGTAAAATTCGTTGATTGATATGACAAAAAAAAACGTGGAAAAAAGGACAATCTAGATGACGCAATAAAACCGTTACGTAAACTGCTCAAATGTGTAGGCCTATAGCATATGTATATGATAATCCAATAAACCAAGTCTACGTTTATAAAAGTAGTCTATCCATAAACAAGATAAAACAATGTGAAATATTAAGATACACTTACCCTGCTAGATGTTCGGTAGGTCTGCTACTTTGCTGTGCCAATTTTAGGCCTGTTGATTCCCTTTCACTTTCACTTTGACATCAAGCAAAATAATAGCATCCCTGCAGGAAAGAAAAAAAACAAACACATGATGCAATATTCCAACACAATCCAACATATGATCATAGACTACTGACTATACTTTTTGCCAATCAAAGTATTTTACACGGTCAAATAGATTGTTTAGGCTATTCTGTTGGATAGAAAAAAATAGGCCATCACTTTCACTTTTCCAAGGCAGCAGTGTGAACTGAAAATGTCAACAGTCAAATGTGTCCAGATAACTGCATGCTATGTAGGCTACAGGATAAGTTGGGCTATATTATTACCATACTTACACTTTGCACTTCAGCATAAAATACGTACATTTGTGACAATTAAAAACATTTCCATTAGGCTATTTATTTGACGGTGTTAACTCACCTTAAATGATGTGCAGCCACTGCTAGGCCTACTGACGTATGTGATGTTCTTCAAAGTTCAAATTAAACATTAAAGCATCCACAAATAAAATAAAATAGATCCGTTAACGTTGTAAAGAACATCGTTTTGTCTCCATGAAGGATGGATGTCTAATCATTTTCTCCACAGTCTATAATGACTGATGTCTGTGTGCAACCAGCATAAGTCCCTCCCACCGGTTGGTCGGTCCCCTGCTGCAGGCAACAGCTAAACTGTACATTTAGCCTACTTATAGGCTATTGTACTTAAGTAGAAATATTTGTACTTTCTTATATTTTTACTTCTATTCCACTACATCTCAGAGGCAAATGTGTAGCTACTTTTACTTCACTACAAGTATTTGACAACTTTAGTTAATTTATAGATTTTGATTATTACATAATACACATTAACCACTTCACCCCTTTATACACTTTGGCCATTTGAAAATAGTAGATCTACAAGCTCACAATGCAAAGCATTGTGAGCTTGTTCATACATTTGAAAACTTGAAATGGGACATTCTGCACAATGATTGCTTTTACTTTTGGTACTTTAAGTACATTTTGATGCAGATACTTTTATACTTTTACTCAAGTAAATTATGAATTCCGGACTTTTACTTGAGTATTTCTACATTGCAGTATTGATACTTTTACTTAAAGTAAAACATGTACTTTTCCCACCACTGTTTATACCGGTGGTTTTCAACCTTTTATATTGTGTTCCTTTTCTACAATTCCATGCTGTACAGATGTTGGTACCATAGAAGATATAACAATTCCATGCTGTACTGATGTTGGTACCATAGGAGATATGCTGTATTGATGTTGGTACCATAGGAGAGATAAACATGCTGTATTGATGTTGGTACCATAGGAGAGATAACAATTCCATGCTGTATTGATGTTGGTACCATAGGAGAGATAAACATGCTGTATTGATGTTGGTACCATAGGAGAGATAAACATGCTGTATTGATGTTGGTACCATAGGAGAGATAAACATGCTGTATTGATGTTGGTACCATAGGAGAGATAACAATTCCATGCTGTATTGATGTTGGTACCATAGGAGAGATAAACATGCAGTATTGATGTTGGTACCATAGGAGAGATAAACATGCTGTATTGATGTTGGTACCATAGGAGAGATGCTGTATTGATGTTGGTACCATAGGAGAGATAAACATGCTGTATTGATGTTGGTACCATAGGAGAGATAAACATGCTGTATTGATGTTGGTACCATAGGAGAGATAAACATGCTGTATTGATGTTGGTACCATAGGAGAGATAAACATGCTGTATTGATGTTGGTACCATTGGAGAGATAAACATGCTGTATTGATGTTTGTTGGTACCATAGGAGAGATAAACATGCTGTATTGATGTTGGTACCATTGGAGAGATAACAATTCCATGCTGTATTGATGTTGGTACCATAGGAGAGATAACAGGCAAATGTTGATCAAATAGCAATTCCACTACATTCTCTATGTAGACTTCTTGTAAATGAAGTAATGCAGATGTTCAACAATAATTTAACTCTTGAGAGTTTTAACACGCTCAAGAGTTGAGTTCTGTAAGGTTCCGTTTGGTTACCAACTCTCCGTCATTTAGCAGGGGACCACCAGGAACTCCCTCCAGGACGGACCACTGGTTGAGAACCACTGTCCGGCAGTTGCTCAGGTGTAGAGAAACCGTCATTAGAACACGGAGGGTTCCTGAAGGGTTCCCAGTTCGAGTCCTTGAGCAAGACTCTGAACCCCTAGTTGCTCCCGGTGAGCAGGTTGGTGCCTTGCATGGTTTCCTCTGCCATCGGTGTATGAATGTGTGTGTGAATGGGTGAATGTAATGCACAATCTATGTAAAGCACCTTGGATAAAGGCTCTATATAAATGCACCATTTACCATTTGAAAACAGTTGAAAAGCCGGTAAAAAGATAATCAGTATTGGCTGGGTTATAGCATGGATCACATGGGCTATTCGCTGCTATTGCAGCCGTGCATGGTCATACAGTCACGTTACAGGGAGGATGGGGCTGAGCACACAGCCCTGGGGTGCACCAGTATTTAGGGTCATTGGATCAGATGTTATATTTCCCGTTCGCACCACCTGACAACGGCTCGATCCAGCTGCACATGGTCGGGTGCAGGCCTATAGGTCTCTGAGCTTAATGTCGAGTCTTGCAGGAACAATTGTGCTGAAGTCCACAACCTCTTATCCAGTGCATGAGGGTGGCGTGGAGAGCCATGGCCACTGCATCATCGGTAGATCTATTTTGCTGGTAGGCAAATTGCCATGGATCCAGCACAGAGCAGATATAATCTCTTACCAACCTCCAAAACACTTGCTGACGACTGGGGTTAGGGCAACAAGTCCCCAGTCATTGTGGCGTGATGTGTTAGCACACTTTGGGACTGGTACAATGGTGGACATTTTGAAGCCAGCTTAGGAGAGGGAGAGGTTAAAGATATCTACAAACACACCAGCCCATTGGTGTGCACAGACTTTGAGGACACGACCTGGTATGCCATCGGAGCCTGCCGCTTTACAGGTGTTCAATTGCATGAAGGCCTTACGCCAGGGTTCCCAAATTATTTTTCCCCAAGGGCCGAATTATTTCTAGGGTACCAAGCCGAGGGCCACAACATTGCAGGGGGCGTTCGTCATTTTAAAAATGATTTAAACTAGTGAAAACAGCCTCTGCTGTTTTCACTACTTTTGTGCGACGGCCTTGTATGATTTGCGAAAGAACGTACACATTTGGAGATAGGAGATTTCCACCCGACAACGACGATATACTAGTGTTGTTGCTGCTCTTATACCACTATTATTACTGGGGTTGGTGGGGGCCAGACAGTAGCCCCCCGCGGGCCGCAAATGGCCCGCGGGCCGCCTATTGGGGAACCCTGCCTTACGCACATCTGCCATCCAGATGGATAATGGGCTGGCCTCCTGTGGCGGTACAGGCTCTGGTGGTTTGGTGTTGGTGCTGTCTGTCTGTCTCTGTGCTTCTAGTTCGCCCTCTGAAGGCCGTTATTTCCCAGGGCCCTTGCCACACGCTCCTCGCATCCCCATTCTTGAACTGGTCTTCCAGCTTAGTCCTATATTCCCATTTAGCTTTCCTGATGGCTCTCTGGAGGTCAGCGCGGTCGTGGGTAGAACCCAGATTTCTGGATCTAAAGGAAGCATCTCGTGCATGCAACGCTGCACAGACTTGCTTTTGATCCAACACTTTTGCTTTGGATAGGTCCTTGTGTCATGGTACGTCGTCTTCTATGCACTTACTGATTAATCCAACGACGAGCCTGGGAACTTGTTGATATTATTCTCAGAGGCGTGTCGAAACATCTCCCAGTCTGTGTGTTAGAAACAGTCCTGAAGCATAGAATCGGAGTGCTCAGACCAGCCCAGCCGATGAGCACACTCTTTGCAAATATTTGCAGATGTCACTACTGTCTCATTTCACAATGTTCTGTCCTAGCCTATGTACATGGCCCCAATTGTCTCTGACAATAACATTTATTTTTGTACAACATTTTTATCGACTTTTGTAACCCATTTCTTCACCCAGTGTCAGTTGTCTAATGTAATCCTGGGCACTACACTCTCTCAACCTGGAGAGAGCAACGGACTCATGCTCATGCTTCCTTCTATGCATGAGGAGTCCAAGCCGCTTCTTTGCACCTGACAAGGGGGAGTTTCCCCGTTTGGACGTAGTGTATGGAAGGAACACATTATTCCAACCAGTTCCTTTTCCCTTCCATAAGGTGCCCCGGCTGACCAGGGGGAGATAGTATAGAGACCAGGATTACTGAAAGTGTTTTTGTGATGGTACCAACCGTAGTCTAGGACACAAAGAGAACAGACAGAATGGCCCTTTCGCCAATCCCACTAGGGTATGGGCACTGGTGATGCGGAGGAGAGAACACGCCCACAGCGTCCTCGGCGGGAATTGAACACAGATCTTGTGTGAGGCGACAGCTCCACCGAATGCGCCACTGTGCCACTGGACAATAACATTCCAGCTTGCCAATACAGTCTAATACAGTCACTTGTACTCCGTCTAGTTAGACACGGCAAAGACTCGACAAACAAGAAACACTGTGGACACTAAAGCCAAACATCTTAACCACTATCCTAAAGGATAATTCCCTTTGGATGGGGAGATTTTTATGATTTCAGGCCTCTCAGGCCACTCTGCTATAAAGACACTGTTGGTTTCGGTTGTGAAATAAATTCCATAGAATGAATCAATGCCTGGAGGCTGGACAAGGAGTGTGGGGGGATATGTTTTGGTCTGAATTTCCCCTTTAAGCTGAAGCTAGGTCATGCACAGATGCATATGGGTTAAGGAGCAACCACAGATGGGGATTGGGGAGAAGGTAGTGAGACATGCACACCAGGAGCCCCCTTGGCCCAAGGTGAGAGATTTAATGGAGGGAAATTTAAACAGAGAGAGAGACAGACAGACAGACAGACAGACAGACAGACAGACAGACAGACAGACAGACAGACAGACAGACAGACAGACAGACAGACAGACAGACAGACAGACAGACAGACAGACAGACAGACAGACAGACAGACAGACAGACAGACAGACAGACAGACAGACAGACAGACAGACAGACAGACAGACAGACAGACAGACAGACAGACAGACAGACAGACAGACAGACAGACAGACAGACAGACAGACAGACAGACAGACAGACACACACACACACACACACACACACACACACACACACACACACACACACACACACACACACACACACACACACACACACACACACACACACACACACACACACACACACACACACACACACACACACACACACACACAGAGAGAATCCATGTTGTAATGCCATTTGTCAGATGGTAAATGCAATGCCAAATGATGCCACAGGGTGGTGCCATCTGACATTGCATTTACCAACAGACTGACTATTAATAATGTGTGTCATAAACCAGAGGTTCTCCAGGACCAGGGGTCCTTGAGGGGGTTCCAGGGGGTCCCCAGCAAGGTTTGTTAATTTAGCATCAAAAATATGTTTAACCAATTCAATCTTATATTTGAAAATTGATTAAATTAATTGATTGAAGACTATTAGAAGTTTGCATAAGAAAGGGTACAGTGTCATGACAGTATAGTTCACTGGTAGGCCACATGGTCAGCTGAAAGGATTAACACCTCAAAAAAGCTTTTGGACATGTTTCAATTGGTGCTTGTAGATCTGGTGAGGGGAATTATAAATAATATGTACTCGAAATGTTTTAAGAACATCTTTCATGGAGGTCTCTGTCACCGTGACTTGAAACCGTTTGAGAGAACCACTGGCATACACCATTAGAATGGTTCAGGTCTGAATGCTTCACAGGGAGCATTCCCATTATGCTGTGGGGGGCTTTTCCCTAGCATGGCTTGGGCAAGGTCACTGTATAAGTTATTCTGAGTGATCAGCTTTATCCTATGATGTAAACACTTCCATCCTGATCCTGGAGGGGTCTCCTCTCTTCCAGGATGACATCCACAGGTCACAAGGGGTCACTGAATGGTTTGAGGAAAATGACGTGAATCAAATGCTTTGGTCTTCACAGTCACCAACCAGATATGAATGAATGCAATTAAACACCAATCAGAGATTGTTGACCGACGTGGTCAACAGTCAGTGCTTCAAATCAACAAATTAATTATTTGGTTGGTGTTCCATCCCTCCATTCCAGCCTTCCAGAGACTTGTAGAATATATGCCACAGTGCAACACTACTAAGTGTTGGGCTTTGTTGGTCAGAAGGGGCTCAGGAGGTAGAGCGTCCATCTTGGAATCCAAAGGTTCCAGGTTCTATGTACCAAAGTTTCCTTGAGCAAGACACTGAACCCCTAACTGCTCCCGATGAGCAGGTTGGTTTGATTGATTGATTGATTGAAGACTTTATTAGAAGTTTGCATAGGAAAAGGTACAGTTTCATGACGGTACAGTTCACTGGTACAAGGTCTACTAAAAGGAGATCCATGAAAAGACTAAGCTTATTTCCACAGGAAACCATTTAAGTATCTCATATAACATTGAATGACAGACGAATAGAACACAGTACTATGCAGTAGATATGTAAATAAAATAAAATGAGAGAACAAAAAAAGAAAAAGAAAACAGTAAGTCTAAACAAACACTAAGTATATACAAAGAAGGGGCAGGGGAGGGTAGGGTTGGGCTAGGTTAGTTTTGCGAACGGCTGCTGCCTGTAAGTGGTTTTTCAGGGCAATTTTAAAGGATGCTAGTGATCCACACTCCTTTATGGCCTTCGGCCTTTTGGTGCCTTGCATCATGGTTTCCTCCGCTGTGGGTGTGTGCGTGTGTGCGTGTGTGCGCGTGTGTGTGTGTGTGTGTGTGTGTGTGTAGTACAGCATAAAGCGCGTTGGAGAAAAGTGCTATAAATGCAGTCCATTTACTAAGTTTACACTTTAAGTTGTTTTTCTAAATTGCCACTCATGTATACTGTAGACTACATCCTGTAAGCCTATAATACTAGATAAATACTTGACAGACAACTAGGGGGTGCCTAGCAAATAAAAGTTGTTTTACAACTAGCCTAATGCTTCATGTTGACTCAGATTACTGCTCTCTCCCCTGTTGGAAAGAAGTGTTATACAATGCGATATGCAAGTCATATCTAGTGTCTAAGAACAAACGTCTCTTCAGATGGGAGCCTCATGGGACATAATCTGCTTCCTGTGTGTGTGTGTGTGTGTGTGTGTGTGTGTGTGTGTGTGTGTGTGTGTGTGTGTGTGTGTGTGTGTGTGTGTGTGTGTGTGTGTGTGCGTGCGTGCGCGTGCTTGCGCGCACATGCTATTTTACACAACAGACCTAATAGAACATCTTCAACCCAGCTGTAATGACCCATAGGTTATCTGGGGGTCAAGGACACTCATCATGGGAATGCTGAAGGTGTTTTGAGCATTTTGGTTCAGAACAAATCTACAGTAGGCCTGTATTGCTCAGTGGGTCTTATTCTGCCATTAGAACACAAGCACTGAAAAGGTTGTGCTATCAACTAGCATTGTGTTCTTATGACCGTTTTTCTTTTCTCTTCATAGTAGGCTATACTGTGTTTATCTGTTTGTCATTCAATGTTACACAAGTTAAAAAAAGGATCTAAATTTAAATAATTCTAGGCTTACTTGAGCTTATCCCTTTAGTTGACCTTGTGCCAGTGAACTGTCATGAAACTGTACCTTTCCTAAGCAAACTTCTAATAAATTATTCAATCAATCAATCAAGCCCAGGCTCATATAGTGTATATGTTTTGATTGATTGAATACTTTATTAGTAGATTTAACACTAAACAAGGCTCTAATTCGTTCTCCTGCTATACCACCAACATGTGGAACGCCCTTCCGCAAGCCTTAAAGGAGTGCAAATCCCTAGCCTCCTTCAAAATTGGAATGAAAAGTCACCTTCAGGCGGCTGCTACTCGAGACTTGTAAATAGCCTAAGCCCCCATGCTTCCACCACCCCTTTTTTTCTCCCCTTTTTCTGCTTTTGTACTTGATGTTATCCTTTTTCTGCTTTTGTAATTGATGTTATCCTATGTAAAGTACTATGTTCTATCTGTCTGTCTTTCAATGTTATTTGAGATACATAAAGTGGTTCCTGTGTAAATAAGCCGTAATAAAGCTTACTTTTAGTTGACCTTGTACCAGTGATTTGTGCTGTCATGAAATTGATACTTTTTTTCTACTGCAAACTGCTAATAAACTCTTCAATCAATCAATCAATCAGAAATGTAAACAGCATGAGGTACATTGAGGCTATAACGATAAGAAAAAAGTCCTGAGGACTTGTTTCCAGTGGTGGAAAAATTGGTCCTACAAAAAAAAAAAAAATCTTCAGTAAAAGTATCATTGTAGAAATAGTCTAAGTAAAGTAGGTTACAAGTTCGGTATTAAAAATGTAGGCTACTTCAGATAAGTACAAAGGTAAAAGTAGTCATTATTACGCAGTCCCATTTCACAAGTTTTCAAGAACATTTTGAAAATAGCAGATCTACAAACTCACAAAGTGTTGCATTGTGTCGCTTTGTGAGCTTTATAGCTTTATAGATTTATAGAGCCTACAAAGTGCTGAAGTTGTGCTATGCCAGCATTAACTTGAAAATAGGCCTAGCTAACAGTAATATAAGAACTAGGCTATTATTTTCTCACCTCAAATGGATTTAGGCTATATATTTTCTTTCATATTTATTTCCTTCCTCCTTATACAGATTCATCTGAAAACAATAGAATGGGCCTATTGTGTAAAAAAGCATGCTGATTCCAACAGCACCCCAAATCATCACTGACTGTGGAAACTTCACATTACTGGAGTCCTGTTAGTGTGAAGTTTGCTTGAAGTCCAGAAGTTGCTTGAAGTGCAGTGACTGTACTGGACTTCAAGCAACTCTGACTCATTTATGTATTATAAATCCTTGTTTTGAGTGTTTTGGTGTAATATGGATTTTGGAGTTTATGAGCTGTAAAAAAAGGTTTTGAATAATTTCACTGCATGCGCAATGTAGGCCTATATCTAAAATTAGAATAGGCCCACCTATTCTAGATAGATTCTATAGATTCTTCTTTTTTCTCTGTAGACCTGGAATGAAAGAAAAAAACATGTAGAGGTCACTGACTGCTTCCACGCTGTTTTTCAACTTTCACCTGAATACATGTGGTGAGACTGAGGTGTCTTACAAAACCCTGACCGAAAAACAACATTATAACACACTCTACTGAAGGGCCTCTCTCTCTCTTTCTCTCTCCCGGTGGTGGTGGTGGTCAGCTGGTCACTTGTCCACCAATCACAAGTCGCCCTGCTGCTGTCAACAGTGTACATGCTTTTAGATCCACTGCACGGTAAAACAATAACAGCGATCTGATCTGCGCGCAGCCTGACAGAGATACCTAGACACACAATGACGGTGGACACCGGCGCTCACAGTAAGTTCCTTTATTTCACTGGATCCTATAATAGATGTTGAGTGACCGCTATTTGCAGGTGATATGGATGGAGGCTGTCGTGAGCTTTGGAGCAGCTTTTGGACCGATTATTACACAGCCAGTACTCAGTAACAGGCTAGCCCTGAAACATGACGGTCGTATCTCAGGACCGTCATGGAATTAGTTTTGCATGGTTTGAAGCCGTTTAGCCAATTAACCACCTACGTCTACACAAACGTTCACATTAAAAAAACAAAGTATTTACTGAAGGCTCATAGATATCACAATGTGGTACGCTCAAGAAGAATTACCCGTATCTTCCGTATTAATTTAATAAAAAAACATTTTAATCCGATCGGCGGCCATTTTCTCGGATTTTTCCTCACTTTCAATTCGTTTCAATTACGTGTCCCCATCGGTTGGAGGGTGTACTGCATTCTGTTACATTGAAAGTATTTTAGAAAATGGTGACTGAACGGATTAAAATGCTTTTTATTAAACAATACGGAAGATATGGATAATTCTGCTTAAGCGTACCATATGGTGACATCCGTGAGCTTTCAGTAAGCACTGTATTCTTGAAATCCGAACGTTTGTGTAGACGTACATGGCGAATTGGCTAAACTGCTGAACACCAGGTTGAGGTCGATCCATGGCGGTGACCGTCATGTTTCAGGGCTAACACAGTCAACAGGGATGAAGTCTGTGTTAATACAGAGTCAGAGACAACAACATCATAATATGTAGGACAGTAGTCTAATCTCAATCCGTGGTTTCTGGGGTTACCTGGGGTAAACCTGATCCGTGTATGACGGTTTGTCTTTCGCTCGCCAAAAATAGCAGCGTTACGCAATACTTCTGGTCGTGAGCTTGCTTTATATTTTTTTTTAATATATATTTTGTTGTTTGTATTTGAAAATAAAGCATAAGCCTCGGATATATTGCCCCTGATCTCTTAATATTGTTTATTTTTTCATGTAGGCCCATCTTAAATAGGCTATGTTAAAATAGCCTAATCTTAAACGGTCCACTTCAAATGAGCATCACAGTGCCTCTCAATCTATACTATCATTTTGCGAATGTCTGAGGCCCCTATTAGACGAAAACAGGCTTCACTGTAAACGTAATGATTTATAGTCGTTTGTGGGGGTTCATTTAGACGAAAATGGCGTCTTCGGGGGGTGAAACCGTAACAAAGTGAAACCCCCTTTGAAAGTGGAAAAGGTAAAAACGCTTTGTATCTCCCGCTTTCATCTAAATACCGTAAACGCAGCAAACCACTGAAAATGATAAGATGTGGGACGTCCTAGGGCTGTCACGATTAGGAATTTCTCCAGATGATAATTGTCATACAAATAATCGGCGATTGACGAATATATCGTCTTTTTCCCCCCTTCATTTTATGCCACTATGATAAATAGCTTTGAGCTCATACTCATAGGCTACTGTACCTTAATGAAGAGCAATTTAATTGCTTTTTAAACATTCAGTGGTGTAAACTGTAAAGTAACTATTAAGTACATTTATTTGCTAACGTTAGCCCTAATTTATACCGTAGCTATTTGAAAATAGCCGATCTACAAGCTCACAACAACGTGTCGCGGTGCGTTGTGAAAATAGCCGATCTACAAGCTCACAGCGCGTCGCGGTGCGTTGTGATAATAGCCGATCTACAAGCTCACAACGCGTCGCGGTGCGTTGTGAAAATAGCCGACCTACAAGCTCACAGCGTGTCGCGGTGCGTTGTGATAATAGCCGATCTACAAGCTCACAACGCGTCGCGGTGCGTTGTGAAAATAGCCGACCTACAAGCTCACAACGCGTCGCGGTGCGTTGTGAAAATAGCAGACAACTGCAAAAATAGCCGACGCTGAAAATAGCGACAGTAGCCTATAATGTTTATCATGACACGATCCAACATCTCATCATCATCCCCTCCATAAGCTGCAGTAAAGGCATTGACTCCAGTCCTCTGTGTTGAAACGAAACGTGAAGTGAACGCCTTTTTCTGTATCGTATCATAAGGAATAAATATAGTCCCGGGATGTGTATGCTACATGTGTCTGTTCCGACCGTCTGGAACAAACTTTTTAAGCATCTTTAGTTAGCCAGCCAGCCAGCCAGTCTGCCTGTCACTGTGCTGTGTGACGGTGCGTTGTGTTGACTGCCTATGTGAAATGGTAGGTTTCTGGGTAAAAAAGAAAGGTTTTAATAACATAAAAACATGATAAATGGATAAATGCTGGTCACTGGAGTGCATAGCCTTTACAAATTTGACTCTGGACAGCAGACGGCTCTTTGTGTCGCCACTTTGGAGACATGCACGCGTGCGGGGAAACCTCCTCTATCACGCCACACTCTCCGCTAAGCGGGGGAGGCGTCCCCTCAATTTCTGTTGGCTTTCCAGTGCAGCCACCCGCTCAAAAAAGTGTAATTTTCGGACATTTTCATACTCTAGTTGGCGCTGGAGAGTAGACGGCTCTTTGTGTCGCCACTTTGGAGACATGCACGCGTGCGGGGAAACCTCCTCTATCACGCCACACTCTCCGCTAAGCGGGGGAGGCGTCCCCTCAATTTCTGTTGGCTTTGCAGTGCAGCCACCCGCTCAAAAAAGTGACATTTTCGGACATTTTCAGACTCTAGTTGGCGCTGGAGAGTAGACGGCTCTTTGTGTCGCCACTTTGGAGACATGCACGCGTGCGGGGAAACCTCCTCTATCACGCCACACTCTCCGCTAAGCGGGGGAGGCGTCCCCTCAATTTCTGTTGGCTTTCCAGTGCAGCCACCCGCTCAAAAAGTGACGTTTTTACTTGGCAAAGGCAAACAGCTGGGAGTAGGGATAATATGTGGGAATGAGAAAGTGAGTATTTATTGATGGAAATTAAAACGACTTGCAAAAAATGTTTCATGTGTTTGTTTGTCCTATCTTGGAATACTCCTCTGGAGTTTGGGATTCAGGTAACTTAACAAAGGTGTAAGTGTGCATGAGAGGGATATCAGATATTTTCTTTGAGTTTACAAATGTGCTCCTATATCTGCTTTAATGGTGACATGGGATGGATACAGTGTGAAGTTAGGTGGAAGATTAATATGATAAGCCTGTTGAACAGAAAACCTTATCTGCCAGATGACAGAATGGCAAGTAGGATTTTCAGGTGGGATATTTTAATAGGAGGGCCACTCCTATTAAAATGTGTATAAATGTGAAAAATGTGTTGTGGGTGGTCTATCTATGAGCCAGTGATCTCTGCATGTGTGCACTGTTTTGCTTGGGAATATTGCCACTTCGTATTGAATCAGGACGGTAAACTGGAACAGAATTAAATCAAAGACTATGTGGCTAGTGGAGGATGAGACCCACTTTCTATTGTACTGCCCATTTGATCATGATTTAAGAAAACACTCGACATTTTCTGACATCTGGCTGCACTGGACGGCCCGCCACGCTTTTTCATACAGCTCTCCGGCTTAGCAGAGAATAAAAGAATACAGACAAGGTCCAAACTCCTGAGAAGTAATCCAAGATAGGACAAACACATGAAACAGGATAAGATTTTCCTTTCAATTTCCTGACATCAATAAATACTCACTTTACCATTTGCACATGTTAACCCTACTCCCAGCTGTTTGCACTTTGGTACAAAGCATGTTGTACTTCATTTATATATTTATTATGCCTTTTTACATTTGAGTGTATTTTCAGTTTGGTGCAAAGCATGTCGTACTTCATATATTTATTGCTTTTTACATTTGAGTGTGTTTGCACTGGTACATTGCATGTTGCACCTTTAATTGAACAGTTTTGTGTGATTTGTGTTTGAATAATGTTTGCCATTATTAGCGCGCACGTGCACACACAGACACACAGACACACAGACACACACACACACACACACACACACACACACACACACACACACACACACACACACACACACACACACACACAGTAAATTGATCAAAACTGTGATTACTAAACTATTAAAGTAACCTTTCAGTCCAAATGTTATGTTTTCATTTCCAGTGAAAGTGTACACTGTTATTAACAATGAGTAATAAAAGAGTATTTTTTTAAAACTTTAAATCGTCTGTATTTGTTTATTCTCTGCTAAGCCGTATAAGCACCAACTAGAGTCTGAAAATGTCCGAAAATGTCACTTTTTTGAGCGGGTGGCTGCACTGGAAAGCCAACAGAAATTGGGGGGACGCCTCCCCCGCTTAGCGGAGAGTGTGGCGTGATAGAGGAGGTTTCCCCGCACGCGTGCATGTCTCCAAAGTGGCGACACAAAGAGCCGTCTACTCTCCAGCGCCAACTAGAGTCTGAAAATGTGCGAAAATGACACTTTTTTGAGCGGGTGGCTGCACTGGAAAGCCAACAGAAATTGAGGGGACGCCTCCCCCGCTTAGCGGAGAGTGTGGCGTGATAGAGGAGGTTTCCCCGCACGCGTGCATGTCTCCAAAGTGGCGACACAAAGAGCCGTCTGCTCTCCAGCGCCAACGAGAGTCTGAAAATGTCTGAAAATGCCACTTTCTTGAGCGGATAGCTGCACTGGAAAGCCAACAGAAATTGAGGGGACGCCTCCCCCGCTTAGCGGAGAGTGTGGTGTGATAGAGGAGGTTTCCCCGCACGCGTGCATCTCTCCAAAGTGGCGACACAAAGAGCCGTCTGCTCTCCAGCGCTAACTAGAGTCTGAAAATGTCCGAAAATGTCACTTTTTTGAGCGGGTGGCTGCACTGGAAAGCCAACAGAAATTGAGGGGACGCCTCCCCCGCTTAGCGGAGAGTGTGGCGTGATAGAGGAGGTTTCCCCGCACGCGTGCATGTCTCCAAAGTGGCGACACAAAGAGCTGTCTACTCTCCAGCGCCAACTAGAGTCTGAAAATGTGCGAAAATGACACTTTTTTGAGCGGGTGGCTGCACTGGAAAGCCAACAGAAATTGAGGGGACGCCTCCCCCGCTTAGCTGAGAGTGTGGTGTGATAGAGGAGGTTTCCCCGCACGCGTGCATATCTCCAAAGTGGCGACACAAGGAGCCGTCTGCGCTCCAGCGCCAACTAGAGTCTGAAAATGTCCGAAAATGTCCGAAAATGTCAACAGAAATTGATTTTACGCCTCTCCCGCTTAGCGGAGAGTGCAGTGTGGCAGAGCAGATCTCCCCGCGTGCATGTGTCCAAAGTGCCGACACAAATAGACGTCTGCGTTGTGATGCAACGCATTGTGAGCTTGTAGATCTGCTATTTTCAAAAGATATTTAAACATTTGAAAACTTGAAATGGGAATTCTGCACAATGAGTAGTCCTACTTTTACTTTTGATACTTTAAGTACATTTTAATGCCAATACTTTTGTACTTTTACTCAAGTATATTTTGAATTCTGTGACTTTTACTTGCAATAGAGTATTTTTATATAGCACTTTTATGGTGAGTTGTTACAGGTATATTTTCATTAATTACATTAATATAGTAGCCTACCATACTTTGCATCTGTCCTGTCAAAATAAACAGATAAACCCCTGCTCTAGCCTATGATAGCTCTTTTATGGGATTACAGTAGAACGAATTGAATTGGAATGGAATTAATTTTGTTAAATGGCCTTTAATAGCTTGCATTCCACGAATTTCAATCTGAAAGAACCTGGAAAATGTGTTAGGACATTTAGAAGTACACTAGTATAGAGACATACATCATATACTCATCTTTCAAATACATTTGTGTCTTTTAAATATACATTATTTACTGCACTTTTATTTTGAAGGCTGGAGCCTGGCTTATTTCTGCTAGCGCCCAGACCGGAAACGTTCTTTCTGCTCATTTCACGGACCTGTGTTGACTGACTGAGGAGGACTTCTTTGCTGGCTGCTAGGAAGTAGAACCAGAGCGGTCATGGCGACATGCGCCACCTAGCGACCTGGCATGCAAATTACCGCGTTTAGGGACAAATTGCGTTTTCATATAAAGACCACATAAAAAATGAAAACTAAACGGCTCTTAGCAGTTTACAGTGAAGCCTGTTTTCATCTAAAAGGGGAGTGAGTGAGTGAGTGTCTGTCTGTCTCAGCGTTTCTCCTCAGTGGCTGGAGCAATTGATCTGAAATCGCATCACCATTAGCATATGAACACACCTGACATAACTGTGAAGCCCGTTTGTCACTTTCACAAATCGTATGCTGTATATTAGCATTTTTATGGTGTATCTATTATCTATTCTGCATCTAGCATGAGGCACATCTATTCTGCATCTAGCTTGAGGCAAAATGTTTAACCAGCTCTGTGTGTGTGTGTGTGTGTGTGTGTGTGTGTGTGTGTGTGTATGTGTGTGTGTGTGTGTGTGTGTGTGTGCAGGCAGGAGGGTGGGCGGGCGGGCTGGGGGGGGGGGGGGGGAACAGTATCTCTGTAGCCATTAAACAAAACGGGTTTCTTACATTGATGCTCCTACATCATGCAAGCACCAGTTAAAGTTACTTTCCATCCCTCATATACTGTGTGCACAGTGCACATCCCATAACCCACACACTGCACATCATTTTGGAGCTCATATCTTTGAACGGGTAAGGGCTAGTCATAAATAATTTGGGAAATTCTGAAAAGTGGGAAACAGATTGTGCCGATTATACCTGGATTATAGCCATGGGTGAGAGTGATGTGGTATTTATTTATATTTGTGGGCTCGAGCACACTTTAGATATTGTCATTATAGATAGATAGATAGATACCTTTATTATCCCAAGGGGGAAATTCAGTTGTCCAGTAGAAGCACAGCTGTATACAGTTATTTACAAAGTTACAATTATTGTTACATTATTGTGGGCTCGCCTGTAAGGCGAGTCCACCTTGTTGTACCCCAGTTTATATTTATTGTTGTACCCCAGTTTATATTTTTGGGCTCGCTGAAGACCTTGTTATGCCCCAATTTATGTTTATTATAGTTTCTAACTTCCAAGGTTCTCCACCTTTTTTGTCCTCCTACTACTTCAACACACTTTGTGCTAGAAACTTCGTTCCAACTTCAACATGTTCAGCTTTCTACAGTGATGTGTGCTTTCTTTTTAAAATATTTCATATTTTTTGAAATATTTAACTTTTAAACTGTAAATTTTCCTCCTTATAATGGGAGTCTATGTAGAAAAGTGCCCACTTTTCTGGTGCAAATTCTTTGTGCTCTTATTATATAGCTCTTTCATACTTTCACATAAAAACCTCGTTCCAACTTTGAAATGTTCAGCGAGGTTTGAAGTTTCATTGTTGTTTTAGAATTTTTTTTAAAGTTTATACTGTTTGAAATATTTAACTTTATTCATAAATCTTTCATCCTATAGAGAATGAATGGGATCTGACTTTCACATTTTCACTTTTTCACTAAACTTTATAGCCTCATACGTAGGAAAATGATTTAAAGTTGAAAAACGCTCACACGCTTTTGGACTTCTCCCTGGTTCAAACGGTATTCGAAAATGTTGTACAGTTTATTCACAATCGCAGCTCAAAGGTAGAGTGGTTTGGGGTATTTTGGGGGTATTTTTGGCGGGAAAACCAGTCCTAGAGTGTGGCTAGAGTGGAGGAGATTTTTTCTTGTTCCCAGATTTTCTGTGAATATATTGTCCTCACAGCCAAAATATTCAACATTTATGCATGTTTTTTGGCACGTTTGTAGCCACGCTCGTCGTGTTTCGTACAGTGCCACTAAAATAAAACAGAGACTTACAGAATTTCATCTATGGCCCTCGGAGTGCCGGGCTCAGATGGTCCCATTCCCTTCCATTATAACTCTTCTGGTTCTTAGAATTTTTTTTATTTCCCCCCAAACGTTTCTAAATCGCTCTCATGCGCTAATTATTGATCGTTTTAACACCAAAATTGTTACAGTTATAGAGTAATGTCTCCAGCCACTCACGGGACAGAGACTATGTGCTTTTGACTTTTCGTGTTTCCGCTAAAGCGATCAGTTCGTCATTTGCGCTCCCTATTCAAACCAATGGATATGGCCCATAGCTTGAACAAACAGTTAGTTCTACAGCTCACAAGCAAAGGTGCTCCTTATTAACTTTAATTACAGTGCTGAGTCAGTGGTCTCACATTTACAAGATCACAATAAGTTGCACTGTGTAACTTTGTGAGCTTGTAGATCGGCTATTTATCTGGTTCTCAAAGTGTGGTCCAGGGAACACATGGACGCACACATGTATGCACACATACACATGCATACCCACACGCACGCACACGCACACGTCACACACACACACACACACACACACACACACACACACACACACACACACACACACACACACACACACACACACACACACACACACACACACACACACACGCACATGCACGTGTGTGGCACACACGCACACACACACACACACACACACACACACACAGACAGACACACATACCGTACACACTCATTGTGGGTGATGTCAATTGACTTGATTACTTGAGTAGAGGCGAGTAGTTTTACTTTAGATACTTTAACAATACTTTTCACTCTTTGGTATTTTGAGTACTTTTACTCTTTTGTATTTTGAGTACTTTTACTCAAATATGTTTTTACTTCATAATGAGTACTTTCGGCACTTTAACAATACTTTTACTCTTTGGTATTTTGAGTACTTTTACTCAAATATTTTTGTACTTCATAATGAGTACTTTTCAAATCGATACTTTAATGATAATGTTTTACTCTTTGGTATTTTGAGTACATTTACTCAAATATACTTTTAGGGTGCCCTCACACCAAAATACCTATGCCAATGCATTTTAATGAGAAGGGAGCGTTTTTTGCAGAAATCCTCTGCTGGCATGAAACCGCATCACTCTCATTGAAATACATTGGCGGAACGCGGATTCCACTCTCATAGGTATTTTGGTGTGAGGGCACCCTTACTTCCTAATGATTACTTTTGATACTTTAACAATACTATTACTCTTTGGTATTTTGAGTACTTTTACTCAAATATGTTTTGCTTCATAATGAGTACTGTTCAATTCTTAATGAGTACTTTTACTTTTGATACTTTAACAATACTTTTACTCTTTGGTATTTTGAGTACTTTTAATCAAATATAGTTTTACTTCATAATGAGTACTTTTCAATTCTTAACGAGTACTTTTACTTCGATACTTTAAAGTGATTAGCCACATAAAGCTTGTCTGTAATAAGAGTGTTGTCCGAAATAATGTTGATGTTATTAGTTATAGAATAGTTTCTGACTGCAGCCCAGTTGGTTGTTAAATCGAGATATAGCCGGAGGCCTTAGGGATATTTCATGCTAGTCAGTCTAATTTAGACCGATTAGCACAAAACTACCATTCTATCTCCCTAAGGCCTCCGACTAATAGGTTTTTTGGGCGGATTAGGTTATGGCATTTACCTGGTTTTTAAGCCTTCTGGCTTGTTTTTCAAGTTTCCCAAGGTAGGTTCATTGTTGAAACATTTGGTGAATCTAGACCTAATTTCTTACATTCTGATTAATTCTTGAAATACCTTTCTGTATTTGGACTATTTGGACTATCCAAGATGCCCATGGCTGCTGTGGTGACTACGTGTGTTACGTTCTGTCGGTGTCGTTTTTGTGTTTGTTTGTTTTTGTTTTTGTTTGTTATGTGGAAAAAATTGATTTGAATGCAAAACATTTAGTATGCCAAAGCAAATTCCTATGTGTATTACACAATGGTTAATAAAGTAATCTGAATCTGAATCTGAATTTCCTTAATGCAAAAAGATTTCCTGCGGTTTGAAAAGGAGCTCTAACCCCATCATGCCAAGCCAAGCCCTTTATCACAGTATCCCTCAAGACCAATAATAATTTCACTCACTCTTTAATTATTTCTTACCAGTAAACATGTCACATGATATGAGAATACATTTGAAGTTGAATAAAAAGTAAATAAGCCTAGAAAGGTAAAATAGTAGTTGTTATTTGATGAAAGGGACAGCATACAGCCTATATACAGGTGTATTCTGTGTTCGTGTGCCATGTGATACAATTATAACACCAAAAAACTTACGACCATGTTCCTGTTAACTATTTGTTATGGTCCAAGTGATTGACAAATATTTAGTTCACTGGCTCCCTTTAAAATAGCCCTGAAAATTCAGCGTGGGGGAGGCCTTGGGGAAAGTAAGAGGCTGTGGGGAATGTAAGTAATAATTACCTCCCCCAGGGAAAAGTGATCTGCACAACTACCTGGAGCATAAAGAATTGTCTACGTCAAAGTTTTAAAGCCATTTGTACATGGTTGATTGTCAGTTTGTGTGTCTGCATCAATGACAGCAACAGCCTTTGCGTCAGAGGAGTACAGGTAAAAATAACAAATTTTATATGTATTACATAACATTTCTTACATAATATGTTGTTGTATCTTCAGAATGACATGTAAGCCTTGAATATGATGTTGTTTGAGTGAACTATTGAATATGATGTTTGAATGAACTATTGAATATGATGCGAAGTTGCGAACTATCACAGGCAGATTTGTACTGCGTTATTATTTGATGACACTTTTAATAACAGTTGCAGGAAATCGTCAATTGAAGTCGGGTATTTTTAATATGTTATGTAAACAGTGCATTTGATGGATCTGCAATTGACTGCCGATCTCTGGAATCGAACTCAGGACTTACCGTCAGGCTGCATCAGAGCCAATACGGATCCATCTAAAAATATATATATATTGTGTAAATTTTCTTCTGTAATATTTACTATTTTTAAACTTTCAAATATTCTAGATTCATTGTGCATCTAGTGAAATATTCAAAACCTTAATTTTATGGCATACAGCTCATGAAGATCATATCTCAAAATATTAGAATACTACAGGCAACCAAGGATTTATGATACAGAAATGTCAAACTTCTGAAAGGTTATGTTAATTTATGCACTCAGTACTTAGCCTGGAATACTTTTGAACAAATGTCTTCGTCAATGGGGCATGGAATGAAGTTGGTCAGCCTGCGGTGCTGAGGTGTTATGGAACCTCAGGTTTGCTTTGATAGAGGCCTTAAGCTCATTTACTGCCACCATAAATCGACTTTGAGGGTTCCCTGCCACGATTTTCTTACCTTTTGACGTGGGCATGTGCAATGCATGTCCATCTTGCACAATCCTTATGCACACCACGGTCAGTTCGCAGCGTGCATACTTAATTTTTACTACCAGCAAGACTCCCTAATCGGGAGATAAGCGACCGTAGGTGGCTTATCTCCACAAATAGGGCTAAAATCTGTTTTTCCAAAATCTTCCTGATCCATGTTGATGACATGAGTGTAGACATGCTGTGTAGTGATATTCGTGATTTTAGGGCAAAAACTGTAGGAGCAGTGTCCAAAAATGTGTTTTAAAAATCGGCCTGAAGGTGGCGCTAGAATAGGGCCATGTGAGAAATGAGGGGTGGGGTCTCCGCGTTGCCTTGGCGGACAAATAGGTACCGGCCCCGGCTCTCCCGGACGCTCCTAGCCCGAGTTACGGCATTTTATGTGCGCTGCAGTGGCAGGGGGTCCTCCACTGGGGGCGCCACCACTTTTGCATCCGTTCTGGAGCACCAGGAGTCGGTGGTCCCCGGGAATTCCCCGTGAGCAGCCCCGTTGGGGTGGTCATTTTTGCACATTTGGTCATTTTTTACATCTGGGGGTCCCCCAGGGACCTGGGGGTCCCTGGGGCTCCGGTGGTCCTTGGAGGTTGTAGTTTGGCAGGCAAGGAGTGTGTGTGTAAAATGCGGAGATATAAGCAGGGAAAAAGTGTGACGTGTGACTTGTGAGCACATTTGGTCATTTTTTACATCTGGGGGTCCCCCAGGGTCCGGGGGTCCGTCTTTGGGCATTGCACATAGGAGTAAGCGACTCATTGCGCTGAATTATTGATATATACCTTTAGTCCTGGAAATTGGGTTAAATATTCTGGAAAAGTTTTGGAAATTCATTGGTAAAAATGTGTGGGAACCCTGATTGTTGTTGTTATTGTTACTGTTCTTGTTGATGGTGCTGATATTCAATATCAGCTATGCCACATACTATAGATAGTTGTTAATCATTGATAGCGCTGTCAAATAAAACTATGATGCCATCAAAGCTGCTGCAGCATCACTTGGAGGCAACCCATAGGCACAAAGGTGGTATAAGGGATATTTTGTGGTTAAAACAAAAGTTTTTTTGTTAAAACGTCAGAGCTCTATATTCTGATTGCATTGCAGAGTCTTTGTTCGGTCTTTTCAGGAGAGGCTACCCATTTATCAGCTTAAATTTTATAGAGTTCCAGTTCCAATTTTGTCTGCTTATTTCTTTGTATCATCACTTCCATTTCTTATTGTTAGTCCTGTATCTCGTATGAGTTCTCTCTCCTGATTGGAAGAATGAGTATCCCAAATTGCCAAAATGCATTTTCTGTTTACTAAAGAGCTAGACAGAGGGGTTTGTGAACAAACAACTCTGTATGATTATTAACAAAATATATAGTATGTAACAATTACTTTAACAAAAATAAAATCTCTTGCACCTAACTTTAAAAGAAAAAGAAAAACGGAATACTTTAAAGATAGTCTCAAATCTCTCAATGTTAGCAGACACCTATGCTTGCGTGCGCGCGCGCGCGCGCGCACGCAAGCAAACATAGGTATTGTTTTTTTAGGTATTTTTCTTTTAAACCTTTTTTATTATTTTATTTTTCTTTACAGATTATATTGTTTTTCTAGGTAGATATTCATTTGCATTTGTTATATTGCTGTTGATGTACTGACATTTAATCTTGTTTATTATTGTGATATTTTATCTGCTTATTGTAAGTCGCTTTGGATTAAAAGCGTCTGCTAAATGCCTAAACTGTAAACTGTAAAACTGTGTGCATTCTGTGACCAATAAAGTAGCTTATAAATACAAATAAACTTAAAGACCTAAAGACTGACATGGCTGTCTGCACTTCGAGTCTTCGACTGACCTGAGGTTTGGATTATATCGTACAGTATTTGCAGATATAAATTTATGCACAATCTGTATCTGTCTGTCTGCATCCATTTCATGCCCATATATGGAGATCTCTGTATCTGTTTGTCTGTGTCCCTTTATGCCCATTATGGAGATCTCTGTATCTGTCCCCATGAATTTCCCACCCTTTAATGCAAACCCCAATATACCTGTTGTCATAGGACCCGTTTTGACCATCTGTTTGTCTTTGTCCACTTATGCCCATATACTGGTATGAAGATCTCTGCACACACAGTACCGGTTGCGGAAAACTCTGATGTCAGACATCAGCTCCGCATACGGGCATTCATTTTATGCCCATATATGGAGAACGCACGTGCCGGTGGGACGAACGGTTCTCGAGATACGCGGATTACATACATACATACACACTCATAGAGATTTTTTGTTGACTCATGTGGCGTACGTGATGTCAGAGCCTTTTATGAAGTGATGTCACAATGAGTCAGCGCTTGCGCCGATTTCCTCCGGAACAGCCTGGTGTCAACAATCAGCCCCGCATAAGGAGATTCCGAACGTTTCGCGCCGGTTCAGGAAAACCGCGGGTCGGGGCCCGGCACTGCACTCCGCGCCACGGCGGGGAACGCGCGTGCCTGAAGCCGGTGGGACGAACGGTTCTCGAGATACGCGGATTACAGACAGACAGACAGACAGACAGACAGAGACTTCTCGCATTTATAGATAGATTAGTCCGTATTTTTAAATAAAATTAGTTTTTACCAAGTGTACTGCTTTTCCTCGTTTGCTACAATGTTAGCTGCAACAGCGCCCGTTGGTGGCTGGGAAGCATATTGTGCATTCTTCCGTATACACGTCATGTCCTTGTATGAGCGAATGGGGGAATGGATGAACGTCACATGATAAGTGCGGCCATGTTTAACCAAACCAGTGATGCTCGATTTGGAATCGACACACACTTAGTAAAACTAATTTTATTTAAAAATACGGACAAATACATTAAACAAGGCTTCCGCAGAAGTCTGTGCTATATTTCGCATTTGTGCTTCTTAATGTAAGGCTAGCAAGGCACCAACCTGCTCATCGGGAGCAACTATGGGTTCAGAGTCTTGCTCAAGGACTCTTCGACATGAACTCTGGGTGAGTCCGGGATCGAACTGGGAACCCTTTATGTTCTAATGACGGTTTCTCTACCCCTGAACCACTGCCCCATTGCACGGACGGACGGACGGACGGACGGACGGACGGACGGACGGACGGACGGACGGACGGACGGACGTTTCCCACGGTGCTTTAGGGGTGGCTCAGACAGCATTCCTGTGTTATAGCTGATTTAAGTGAGCGGGAAGGGTTGTAGGGTTGGAACATGCCTTGAAGGTATGGTGGCATCATGCATGCCTTTGGTTGCCTTGTATGCCAACACCCGTGTTTTGTGGTGCCCTTCGGTTCCCTCAAGCCATTGAAGGGAATGGGACAGGGGGGAGACGTGAACATTTTGGGAGGTTGAAGACCAGGCGTAGTAGACCACCCTAGGAACATACTAGGACGGTGGGAACACATAGGGATGATTTTCAATACGATTTTAGATCTGCAAAACATTGCCCCTAGGGAACATTATGCCTTTAATAATATATTATGGTAAGAAATTAATCAAACGTGAATTTTTTTTCATAAAACGAACCATAGCCTGTTTGAAATTGAAATTGTCTTCTTTTTTTTTACAGAAATGAATGGTGCAGTTCCTGTCAGCAATGACAGACAGGTAAGATAACATAGCTGCTCTTCACTCATAAAAAACCTTAATTAATAGGATGCAGTATTACAAAGCCACAAAGAATGTGGTAGTTGCTATGCAAGTAGCAGCACACAAACACAGGCATACAGAAAACAAGATTTATCCATTGCTTTGTTGTGCCTCTGGATGTTGCATGATATATAGAGACTTATTAGAGCATAGTTTATGGAATATAATATTAGACAATAGGTAGTAAAAACATTTGTCAGCACATTTGCATAAAAGAGTAAGTAGATCTAGACTACAAAAGAGTACACAATGACACAATATACCTGTAGTTGGCTAACCTTACTAGTGATACAGTACATTTCAAACATGACCATGACCTGCTAACAGAAAGACCATTTAATTAGGCCCAATGGCCATTTAAAACTGGCTTGCCAATGGATATTTAAAACTGGTTTGTATGGACTAATAGTTAGTGAGACTAATAAGGCTTACAACAGCACCTTGACCTCCTGCACACATTCTCACATATGTGGGCCCTGACAGTAAATCTAGCCAAGACAAAAATCATGGTATTCCAAAAAAGACAAAACCGCCTAAACCAGCAATTCTTTCTTAATACCACAGCACTAGAACACACAAAACACTATACATACCTTGGCTTAAACATTTTACTTTATTTGTGACACTTGCTTTGGCAATGTAAACGTATGTTTTCTCATTTTGAATTAAATTGAATTGAGTCCCTGCTGGCATGTTATTGCGACCGTAGGTCGCATTTACTATCAAACCCTGCACAAAGCGTCAGTCTGTCTGTCAGTCTGTCTGTCAGTCTGTCTGTCACACCTCACACGTCACACTTTTTCCCTGCTTATATCTCCGCAACCGTTGCCCCGATCCATGCCAGATTTTGCACACACGTTCCTTGGCTGCCAAACTACAACCTCCAAGGACCCCCGGAGCTCCAGGGACCCCCAGGTCCCTGGAGCTTAAAAACACATTTTTGGACACTGCTCCTACAGATTTTGCCCTAAAATCACGAAAATCACTACACAGTATGTCTACACTCATGTCATCAACATGGATCAGGAAGATTTTGGCAAAACACATTTTTGCCCTATTTGTGGAGATAAGTGACCTACGGTCGCTTATCTCCCGATTAGGGAGCCTTACTGGTGGTTGACAAGCTCAACCAGAAGAGCCACATTTCCCCCCCCACCCACCCACCCACCCAACGGCTAGGTCTATGTGCTGTAGACAACTGAACAATGAATTATTCAAAGGAACGCTTGAGAGGTTTAGAAGAGTTTGGAGTGCATTGATCATGCAGAGTGCAACAGCAGAGAGGCAGATAGTTTGTTCAGTGTTCTCATGGGAGAAACGTGAGAAGGTGAGGGGTACTGCAGGGAGAGAGAATACAGAGAATGTGTGTGTGTGTGTGTGTGTGTGTGTGTGTGTGTGTGTGTGTGTGCGCGCGTGCGTGCGTGCGTGCCTGTGTGTAATTTATTTAAATCCACTATGGGAGCATGACCCAGCGTGTTTTTCTATGCTGTGTTACTGCATTGTGTGTCAGATGATCAGAGTTTCCCAGACACATGTTGTGTTTCTCCCAACGCCAGGAGAATCCAGGGGGACTGTGGGACTCTGTGAAGAAAGCTGCCGTCGTCATCGGATCTGGACTCTTATTCTTGGCTGCATTTGGCAACTCACTGACATGGTAGTATTACCATTAACTTGTGATGAGGGGCTAACTGTACGTGCATCGACAGTGGGTGCTGGGATAAAAGCGAACATAGTTTAAGGGTCACGTTGACATGATGAAGATCCACCAGGGATCAAAACGTCTCATGTTTTGTTTATTTAAATAAAAAAGTAGTTCTGTGTGCAGGTTCTATCCTGAGTACTGAGTATTTAGCCCGTACTATGATGCTGTCAACAATATTGCAATACACTATGTGTGTTAACCATCATACTCACTCAATCCAAGCATTACATTTGAACAATAGAACGGAACTACGGGACAACTGAGCAAAACAGGTCCACCTACAAGTTGTGTGTCACGTGCACAGGCACGAGGATGCAACAACAAGCACAGGCAGAGGGGATGACGTAATATACTATTATAAGATAAGATAACAAACCTTTATTGATCCCTGGAGGGAAATTCAGCAGCAACTGATGTAAGAATGAAACACGGGAGAGGCGCAAATTAGAGGAAGAGTCAAGAATCAAACCAAGATGAGTATGGATAAAAAAGCTTAAAGAGGTGGTGCCATGGTTTTTTCCCCCCTCTAAAACATGATTATCAGGTATTATGATTATACTAGGAGGAAGATCTTTTCCAAAAAAGTATACAGAAAGAGTTAAAATTGGGTTTTTATGTGGCCACACCCCCAGTTCATTAAGTATGCATGGATGTCATGGTGGGTGGTGACCCAGCTGAAGTTAGCCACACCCCACAGTGTTGGGTGAATGGTAATTAGGGGAGGAGTTGATTCTGTGATGTAATCATATCTGTGTTTTTTAACTGACACTTTTGACCACAAGGTGGCAGCCTCCAAGAGAAAACAAACAAATACCAAGAGAATACATAATTGCTTATAAAAACCACACCAGGGAGTCTAATGAAGTACTTTCAACCTCCTAGACACATGAAAAACAGAAAAAGTACAAAACTATCCACCGCGCTCGATAGATAAACCTGCCGTCGCCGCGGCCGCCTCTACTACGGCAGAAGGTCCCTTCCCACGTAGCACCTACTCCGTCTGCTGCGTGTACGCGTCGCCATGGGAACCAAAGCGTTCAGTGAAAGGGGTGGGAACCCGTCGCCGCCGAGGCTTTGCTTAACCATTTTGATCGCTACAGCGATTACGTCATAGCAGCCGTAGTCCGCCTGGTGTTGCCGTATTGAAAACCATCTAGCTTAAACTCGCTACTGCCAGTTGTGAACGGCTGCCGTGGTTTTTCAGGGCGATTTTAAAAGATGCTAGGGATCCACATTGTCACGCCTTTAAGGCCTTCGGTAAGGCGTTCCACATTTTGGTGGTATAGCAGAAGAACAAGTCTGTCCCTTTGACTGACTTGACTCTGGGTTGAATGTAATTGTAGACATCCTTAACGCTTAGTTAAGTATTTAGACAGGTACATGGGTATCTTAGTGGTGTAGTGTATCTTGCACACCAGGCCCATTGCAAGTTGCTGTACTCTGTCATCTACTCTGAGCCACCCCACTCTTAACTGGTGAGTAGCAGTGAGGTGAGTCTGATAGGGAAGGTTAAGCAAGACCCTGATTAGTTTGTTTTGGGCTGTTTGGAGCTTAGTTTTGCACTGTGATGTCAGGGGAACCAAATCCCTTTTATTACCATATAGATGGAGTTCCCTGTGATGCCAGGGGAACCAAATCCCTTTGGCCAGATGGCCAAGACATGGCATGACCTTGCTCTTTAGGGCGAGGTTGCTTTTTTCCCTTAGGCGTCTTACTGGTATTACATAAACCTTTGAGTGGCTCTGTTATACTAACGGAAAGTGTTGACATTTGTGCATCTGTGCAGAAGAAATGTACAATGCGTTATTGTATGTTTTGTGTGCTGTGTATTGAACTTGATCTCGGTTTCTGATTCTAGGCATCTACAGAGGTTCTGGGGGGCGTCAGGAGATTTCTGGCAGGACCAGTGGACCAAGCTGTATGTGATGTATGAGGGACATGAAGCCGCCTTGTTTTTCTTGGGTAAGAAACAATGCTTTTTTTATGTCTGTATAGTTATAATTAAAGGACAACTTTGTTTTTTTTACAACACGGGTTCATATTTTAGATTGTAATTAGAGAAAATAAAAGATTAGTGTTAAAATGTTTTCATTTACTGCTTTCTATCGTTTTTGCGATTTTAATTATTTTGATTTCAGAGGGTGGGGGCATGCGTACAAATGGCGAATAAGCCCATTCCCAAGATGCACCGCAATCTTTCATGGGCAGATGTGACTTATGGGGGCTAGTAGTGTTCCTGTAAATGGTAATAAAGAAATCACCAGTTTATTGTGTCTAAAAAGACATATTTAGCAACTTGTACGCATGCCCCCAACCACTGAAATCAAAACCGATAAAATCGCTAAAACGATAGAAAGCAGTAAATGAAAACATTTTAACACTCATCTTTTCTTTTCTCTAATTACAATCTAAAATATGAACCCTTGTTGTAAAAAAGTTTTGTGAAGGAGGTCAAGTTGTGAACACTATACTCTAGGTTCTTGTGGTTTCCTTAAGCTTTCTTCAGTGTACACTGAACAATGCTTTGTGCTGAAAATAGTAGCACAAATCCCTCTGATCGTAATGACAAACAAGGCTTTGTTTCAAGCCTGGTGTTACATGAAAGAAACACGACAAAGCCAACAGAAAGAGGAAGTTGATTGATTACAGTTCAATTACATTGAGCTGCGCAGGACAGTGTGGAGAAACAGAGAAGGGAAATGTAAGATCGAGATAGTTAGAATAAAGGGAGCACCAGGGGATTTCTGTCAGGGGACCAAGTTCTGCTCGAGTTGGGAGGGATATGGCACCTCCTTGTTTTAATTGGGCAAGAAACAATACCGTTTTCTAGTAAAAGAAAAGAGTAAAAACTTGTTTGTACATAGTTGTCTCCAGTCTCCAACAGGCCGAAGGCGTGGCCGGGGCTTTGTTTTGTACCCTGTCTGTCCGTCCGTGTGTGTCTGTATGTCCGTCTGTGGACAGCTAGCCTGATCGACCTGAAACTGTGCACACATACTCCCTGGATGCCAGAGCAGAACCTCTACCCCAAATGTTTCACACGGGCCTGTTGTAGCGCCACCAGGAGGCCGATTTTTGCCAAACAATTACTCCTACAGATTTTGTCCAAACACCATGCAAATCGGTACACAGTATCTTATAATAGTCATCCAACAAAATGGGTCAGATTTGTCATATTCCATCCTGATTGGCTAAGATTAGCCAAAGTTTCCAGGAGTGCTATGTTTTGAACGAAATGCCTCAAATCCTGAACATAGCCTGCGCTTGCCTTGAAACTTATTTGCACGCACATTGCCACTAGGCAGAGGAAGACATGCCACCCTTTTCACATTGTCCTGTTATAGCGCCACCAGGAGGCAGATTCTTTTTATATTAGTCCTACAGACACACAACACAGGTCTCTCTACAGCTGAAATAGAACTGTGATGTTTTGATCCTGTGGACGATGCACTGGTCTGCCCGGTCAGCACCTCGGCACACCTCAATACTTTCCACTTTACATAATGGTGGAAATATGTAATAAAATGAACGCTTAACACACCCTGTTTTACAAGGACATATCTGTACCAAAGATCTGCTGATCTAAAAGACAAACCAGCTGGCTCACTGCATTCTTTGTGTTGTGGGTCCTATGGAATAATAATACTAATAATAAGATATACCCTACCAGTCAAAGTTTGGACACAGCTTCTCACACACATTGAATGAAAGCTGTGTCCAAACCTTTGACTGGTAGGGTAAATATTTTTAGGGCTTTTCTGCCTTGATTTATAGGTAATGAGTATAGTGGAGATGGACAGGAAACAGGGAGAGAGAGAGAGATGGGGAGAGACATGCAGTAAAGATCGTGAGGCTATGTTGGAGCTAGGCCAGCGGTACGGGCCAGCAAGTGAACACTATTCATTAATATCAGCAGTATATTGCTCAGGGACACCTCGACTCATAGATTGGGCAAGCTGGGAAGTGAAGGAATGGATTCCTAAATTTGTAATAATAATGTCTGAATACTGTATATCTTTTCCCTTTCAGAGCCATGACAAGTATCCCAGTGCCCAGGACAAAACTACAAGAAGTCTTGGTTTATAGGAATATCTGTCCAATATAATGATAATTGGAATGTAATATAAGGGCAACGTCAAACTCATAGGGTCTGGAAGGATTAACACTTTTCTCCATTACATTCGTATTTTTGTCATTTATCATATAAAAGAGATGTTATGGAACTAGTTCAACTTCATGTATGCCCCAGCGCACCCCCAGTAGCCATGTATGCAGCATAAAGGAACAAAAGATTGTTTTTGGTACCTCCAGTATCGATGACACATGGTGCGCCGTTTGTGTTCGCAGGGACGATGTTGGTTCCCTTTGTGGCTTTCTGGGTAACAAACGGTCTGCTTCTGTTGGTGGACATGACTGGCAAGCCGTCCTTCATCACGCGCTACCGTATCCAGGTGGACAAGAACAACCCGGTAAGCTACAGTCCCATGTAATTAGACAGAACAATAGCTACTGTTCCTTTTATTGATTACTTACTTTGGTGGGAATGGGTACAGGTGTGGTTGGGTGGTATTGGCAAACAGCTTTTTGACTGAAGAAGGTCATGAGGACCTCCAATAATGTTTAGAACGTCTATACTTTTAAGAAGTATAGACAGTGTGTGTGTCGTGCGAGTGTCTTTGTTTGTTCTGCATACATTCAAGCCCTCTCCAGCTGCTTGATATGTGTACGGGTACATAATTCAAAAGTCGCTATCACCACACAGAAATAATGAGCTACAGGCGAGAGGAGAGATGAAACAACCTCTCATATCAAATGCTCTTCTTGAGTCTGAACATGTATGGCTGACTTATCCTGTGTGCATCGATTAGCTCGATGGACAACAGGTGTGTTTTGTCACTGCCAGCCTCAGAGTCAAATTAGTTTTACTCAGGCCAGGTGTGACTGCTTAAATCAGCCATCACCCACCAAACTAGTGCTTCATGCAAAACAGACATTATGAAGCTTCAACAAAGAGCAGTATTGCAAACAGTCCCACATTACACTTTGTGAATACACACACTAGTCAGTCAAGTACATTTGAGAGAAAGAAAGAAAGAAAGAAAGAAAGAAAGAAAAGAAGAGGTGAAAAGGCATAACGTCATATAGATACATTCACACATTCACACATTCATATCGTCATAGTGAATATCACACATTGAGCCTAGAAAAACCTGCCTCCTTCCATCAGCCCTGCTGATACAGCATGTCCAGAGATATCAAAACTCCTTTATTGTTAGACCAACACACGTTTCATCAGGGTCATCATGGTACACATGTCCACACATCCCTCCGTCCGTCCGTCTGTCCGTCCAAAGTCCAATACTGTGTTTGATTGATAGATGTTAGAAAGTGGCAAGATAAAGACATATACATTACTGATAAACCAGGGTTGGGAACATTTAGAGAGTACACTGTATCAGATGTAAATGTGTAAGCAGAAATGTAAATAAAAAATAAAGCAATAAATATAATAATTATATAATACTGTACTGTTACTTTATGTACTGTACTGTACATCATATCATTAGAGATTCAGACATTGCTGCAGCTGTGTATAGTGTTGTTTTGATTAGCTACAATTAACAAACAGTATCAAAATATACAGTATATTATTATATTACATATTAGTAGTATTATTATTATTATATTATGTTAGACTTTTGATAAGCAGTTGAAGATGGATGGAATGCTTTTCTCCTGCCAACATGTACTTGGATTCTCTCAATCTTTCTTTGTCACTAATGTGTTTTTGGAATCTATGATTACAGTTACAAATCAGATTACTGTTATCATGGTACTGTACATATTGTCATATTGCAAATTACAGTTAGGAATTGTAATGATATCTCTGGCTGGTTGTAACTGTGAGCTGTGTTTGTAGTTGGTTTCATATCTTCAGTGTGAGAGGAGATAACATTATGGCCCCAGAAATACTTCAGAAGAATTAGTCTTATCAGTCAGGGTCACCCTAACCCTATACAGTGGTTTGAATCTACTGTATATAAGAAGTCAACTAATGAGATTACCATGTATTCTGAGACTTTAGTTTAATGTAATTCTTTTATATTTTTGTCCTATGGCGATCACAGGCACATACTGTAAAGACAGTCAGTCTGGGACGCGCGCACACGCACGCACGCACGTACGCACGCACGCACGCACGCACACACACACACACACACACACACACACACACAGGGTGATTGCACAGATACGCTCATGGAGATACACGTACACACAACATGAAAGCATACTGTACACTAGACCTCCTTGTTTGCATTACTGTAGGTCCAAGGTTCCACTGAGACGAGTCAGGGGAATGGGATGTTAAGTGTTGTTTGCACATAATATAACCCTCTTTATCGGATGCACAACATTTTCAGTGTTTACTGTATCTGGGCGACGTGTGTGTAAAAAGAAAACAGTTTGAGAGGATTTGTTTGTTTATGTTTTTTATCTCTAAATTCGATGTTTAACCACCGATAGAAGTAAACATAGTTGGGATGTACTGATTGTGAAATTCAGGGGTGATACTGTCGTTCAAAGAACTTTCCGAGTGGGTCTTTGGACATATATTTTATTTTTAACAGACGTTCTGTTACGAACGTTTCGGGGAAACGTGCTCTCATGTCACATGAGACAAACGTCATAGACAGCATGCGTTGCCGGGCCGACGTCATAACCCGTACAATGGCAATGACCGTATAAGGAGATGTTGCTAGGAGAACGCGTCGCGTGACGCCACACGTCGAAACGCAGTGTCTTGGTAGAGCAGAATCCGTGGCCAAATACATTTTGGGGGTCCTTGGCATAAAACGTTTGAAAACTACTGATTTAGAAGTAATGTGTCGGCCTCATGTCTTAATGGGTTCAAATTACAATTCTGCTGATAGTCATTACCCCCCCCCCCCCCCCCCAGAGATGGGAAGTAACGAAGTACAAATACTTCGTTAGTAACGAAGTATTTGTACTTCGTTACAGTAACGAATCGTTACTGTAACGAAGTACATTTTTCAGTACTTTGTACTTTACTGAGTATTTATTTTTCTGGGTACTTTTTACTTTTATCCGTTACATTTTAACACAAGTATCTGTACTTTTACTCTGTTACATTTTCAAAACAGGCTCGCTACTTTTTTTTTAAATGAATGTTGCGCCGCTGCACGGCAGATGAAACGAAACAATAAAATACTCAAGTAGAAATACCAGTAGCATTGTCGTAAGCGGATCCATGCTGGAGTTCAGGGAACTCCAGCATGTTATGCTATGTTCAGTCGTAAGACGGTGGTGCGCATCGAAAATAGCAGATCTATAAGCTCACAGCGCGGCTAACCGCGACGCATTGTGAATTTGTAAGTCTGCTGATATGAGAGAGTGTTTTTTACTGGTGATTCAGTCAGAGTGTATGAAAGGGTGCGCTCGTTTTATTGTCCACGACATTGCAAGCGGCGCGAAGGCCAGCGGACCTTGGTCCTGCTCTTCGCCCCCGAGCGCCGCAGGCGCGAGTGGCCGCGAAGAGCGGGCCAGGGCCGCGCGGCCGGCGGAGCGCCGCGCGAGTTACGAAGCCGTGGTGAATGCAATCGTTATATTTATGCCCAGGCCGTAAGGCCTGGGCAAGCCCACGATAAACGCCCGCGCAGTCCGGTGCGCATTTCCGAACGCACCCTTTCCCCACACTCGGACTGAAACACCAGTAAAAAACACCATCCCCTGCTGATATACTCTATGGTCTGCTGACACCATTTCCGCATGTAACGTCTCACAGCCAATCAATGACTCCTATTTCACGCATCCCTCTCTGTGATTGGATGGGATACTGTCCGGCTGACTGTTGTTGTTTTTATTCAACGTGAAGAAAGTTGGGTGAAAACAGTGGTTATTTATTACGCTTCTGTTGGGAAATAAAAGCCAATAATCTGATTTAGGAACACTGTATCTGCCTTTGATTACAATGGCAGCACTGATAAGTTTAACACCAACAAATAGGTTCAGTGGCGATTATGGAATATTTACAACATCTGAAAGGAAAACTGCACACAACACAAGGCAGAAGGAGATATGCATGATGAAGGCTACACCTATGGGCTACACACGCTATTTCTACAAAACGGTAAGCAAAAGGCAGTCCTTATAAAGTGGCTTGTTTAAGCCATTGGTTCTCAAAGTGGGGACCGTCCGGGGACCTACAGGCGTCCTTGAGGGAGTTCCAACCCAGGGGGTCCCCAGCTAAATGATAGTTAAGAAACCAAATGGACCCTTATGGATCTGTAGAGTGTACAAAATTGAAATGCACCCCCTTGCAGCTAAATGCTAGTTTGGAAACAAATGGACAATGGGTCTGTAACTCTCACAGTGTACACTCCCAGAGTTAAATTAACATTGATTTTACCCAATAAATGGGGGTCCGTAGCCTAATGCATGTCAAACTGGGGGTTCTTGGAATTAAAATGGTTGAGCAGTGATGCTTGGTGGTCCATGGGCTAATAAGTGTCATTTTGGGGGTCCTTGACATGAAAAAGGGGTGTAACTTGGTGGGCGCTGGTGCTTCTCACTTGTTTAGCCTCGGATCAAGACAGTCTTGTATCGAGGCTGGTTATGGATTGTAAAACATGATTTTATTTAATTTTTGATGGGAGAACGGATGCTGGTCGTTCTCAGCAATACATCTATTTCTTATATATGCCTACAGTACAGTATATGTACATTATACATTTGGCCATTGCTTAAAAAGTACCAGTCATTTGGATATAAAGCTATTAGTTTTTCTTTATTTTGTTTGTAGGAATACTTTTGCCTTCTGTGTACTGTGCCTGTCTATGAATAGGATGGGGAAGGTGTACGCTACTGTATTTTAACATCATATGGTGGTACTTGGAGAGACAAATATTTTTTGAGTGGTAGGCCTACTGGTAAAAAAATAAGGTTGAGAAACTGATCTAACCTATTCTATTTTCTGAACATGCAGTAGTTTTTGTGAATTACAGTATGTGTACAAGTGGACTATTGTGTTATCCAGTATGTGATTCTTTAAAATTAGATATTTTATGATAAAACTGTTAACAGTCATCATAAATCGACTAACTGTACTAGTAGTTACTTTTAAAATTGCAGTAATCGGATTGCGTTACTGACTACTGTATTTAGATTTCACATCATAGTTAGGAAACCAATCCTGGGCCAGTTTTAAGACGTGTGTTTGGTGGGGATCTTTTAAGTTTAATATCCTTCAAATTCTATTGGCTTTGCACAGAAACATACGGTAAAAATACTTTTACTTTTACTTTAAAAGTACTTTTCAAAGCCTGTACTTTTTACTTTTTACTTGAGTAATTCTCTGAATGGAGTACTTTTACTTTTACCAAAGTCGTTTTTTTCACAAGTACTTTTACTTCTACTTAAGTACAGAATGCAAGTACTTTTCCCATCTCTGCCCCCCCCTCCCTCCCCCCTCCCAACACACACTTCTTTCCCCTCCAACTTCCACCATCTCCCCCCCTCCCCTGCTCTCTCCAGGTGGACCCGGTGAAGTTCCGCAACGCGCTGAAGCAGGTGGTGCTCAACCAGGTGCTGATCTCAGGGCCCATGGTGGTGGGCATCTACTTCATCATGACCTGGAGGGGGAACCCCTGTGGGCCGGAGCTGCCCACCTTCCACCAGGCCCTCATAGAGATGGCCATCTGCGCCCTGGTGGAGGAGGTCCTGTTCTACTACTCACACAGGTAGGACCAGGGGGATATAGGTATTTGTTTGAGTATCAATAAAATCTGCTTTCTTCCATCTAAGCCATTGGTTCGCAAAGTGGGGTCCGGGGTCCCCCAGGGGTCCTTGAGGGAGTTCCACTGGGTCCCCAGCTAAATGGACCCTTACAAGTCTGTAACTCTGACGGTTCCATTTGGTTCCATTTGTACTCTCTCAGAGTTAAATGAACATAGATTTTACAATATAAATTGGGGTCTCAGAAACAGAAATACCATTAGATGGGGGTCCGTAGCCTAATGCATGTCAAACTTGGGGTCTTTGAAATTAAAATGGTTGAAAATCACTGCTTGAGCCGTAAAAAGAAATCTTCTCTTATGGGGGTTCCTGCATGGCATATGTTTTCAAATGGGGATCCGCGGGTTAATAAGTGTCAATTTGGGAGTCCTCGACTTGAAAAAGTTTTAGAAACACTGATCTAAGCGACATACTGCAAGGATCTGTAGTTTTTTCTGTCATTGGCTGATGTTGACATTTTGGTACACAAAACATAACATCTGGTATAGATGACTGTAATGTCAACTACTAAGGGTCTTTATTCTAAACCATGCACACTGGTACAGTATGTCCTCTGTTCTCTCAAGGTGCAGGTTGCCTCTAACAAAGATGAAACAAAAACATTTTGTCCATCACACGTCCTTCCTTTGGAACAGTCTTATCAGTTGACATAATCTTATTCTTAACTGAACCTGCTTCCCTTAACCAGATCTAAGGAACCCATCTCTTCACCATGGTTCTTCTTAGTTTTTCTGCAACTAATTTCTAACAACTTTCATCCATAACCCATGTTTTTTTAAATATATACTAGCCTACAGCCCCTTGGTGTGAAGCAGACAGACGCTTGTTGACGCCCATTTGTGATGTAAATCGCATCACAGGACAAAGCCGCCTACAGGCCAAAATTTGGGGAAATATTTTAAACATTTGGGGATTATGAGAAGTAGAGACACATTTGAAGGTGATAAAGTTGATGTTGGGCAAGGTACATGCGTTATTGATTTTTGTATTATGTTTTTTAGACAATTGAACAACTGCTGAACGTGGAGTTACAGATGGAAACACACACAAACACACGGGGCGATTCTAATTAAGGTTGTGGGATATATATATATATATATTTCTACCACTTTTTCGAGTCACGTGTTCAAATACTGGATTCTGATTGGCTAAATTCCGGAGGTTATGAGAGGACAACTGCCGCAAAGTTGTGTGTCCGAGATCAATGCGCCTCAGTGTACATCCGGGGACTTCCCCCAACCAACAAATGAAGGTCGCAGCGGTCCTATGTTTACTAACGTGCGTACTATCGTCGCCGATTTATTTGGATCCAATGCAATCCGCCAACTTTAAAGCCCCTTTTCTCTGAACCTATGCCTTTCTGGAAGCGAACAGCCTCTATTTACGGCCGGAACGGTGCTTTTAACTGACGTTAGCTTAGCTGTAAGCTAGACGCATGGATTACTATGGAGTTGGCGCCATCTGTTGGTGAGTAGAAGATGTTGTTTGTGGAACTATCTGCTGTCTCGCGGAAGTTTTATAGGCAATAATGATTGTAACTTAAGATCCTTGCAAGTTACAACTATGTGTTTTCTTTCATGTATACGGGAAAAAGTGGTAGAAAAGCTATTTACCACTCGGGGTCGGACATTATGCTCTCATAATGTCCTGAGTGCGGGTGTTATCGGACTCGGCTGCGCCTCGTCCGATAACACCCTCACTGCGGACATTATGAGAGCATAATGTCCTCTCACTCGGGGTAAATTGCTTACATATATATATATTAGTTTTTATAGATTTTTATAAAAGACATTACAAACAATACATCAACAAGACAAACACACCAGACTAGAATGCATATAAAACACAAGTAATTAACCATACAAAAGTTGGATACATTATATAAAGCTATTAAAATTTGAGCAGTCACACAGAGTCGATATGACCTGTGATAGGACCCCACATGTATTCGAATGTTGCTAGACTGTCCTGTTTATTGCAACACAGCGTCTCCAAATGCATTAGCGTGCACACACATACAATTATGTTTTTTTGTTTATTTTTGTAAAGTGTGTAGAATCTCTGAGCTGATGTACTAGAAATAAACCGAACTTGTTAGATGGATGCCAAGTTGGATGTGTTATTGTGTGCTTGATTTCTAGGAACTCTAATCACATGTCCATTTACCCTGTTATCTAAAGTTTGTCACCTCTGACTGGCTTATCTTACTACAGGCTCTCTTATCAAACATTACACTAGCGTGGCTTAACATAATAAAAACTAAAATGGCACTTTCTATTATTTTGGTTGTAAAGTGATTTTTTTTACAAAGCAGATAATTTATGCCTTAACTGTTCTGCTGCTGTAGACGATCCTCACCGTCATTCAAATCGGTGACTACATGACGCCGTTGACAGCGCTCACCGTCAATCTTACTGTATTTACAGTAAATGTATTAATACTTACATAATGTCGCTCCGGTCACGGCCGCATCGGTAATGTCCGCGATTTGTTTAAAACGCACGTTGGGCGTGCACGCGAAGTGAAGCTCCTCCATGTTAAGTCAATGGAGAGGCCCATAAAGAGACTTCATTTAATCCAAAAGAGCCATTTTGAGCCATTTTGCACCAGATCTGATGTAAACAATACACACGGTAGGGCGCAGCCATGTTTCTCTTCTCGGCTCACACTGTCATGTGACTAGATGACGTAATCGTTGCCGTCAAGTGATAATCCAAAAAAACAAAAACAACCCCCTTCCAGCCCTTCAAAATAATAGCGGCGGCCGACGGAGGAAACGGCGCGGCACCAAGGCAACAAGCAACCTTCAGATTAAGAGGCACGAGTTGTGTTAAGGGCCATTCACACTGAGCACTATACTGTAAAAACTATAACTATAAAAGTATATTTTGAAATATTGTTCTATTAAGTCAAGTGGATGGCAGTGTTCACACCGACTATAAAACAATTGCAATGGTGAACGATATAGTTACCGTATTGTTATCTTTATAGTTATCGTGCCTGGTGGGAATGTCGCTTTATCCTTATATACAATTTAGAACTTAGCCACGCCCCCTGTACTGTATCCCGCTGCTACACTGCAGCTATGTTAGCACAGACCCACGGCCCAATTCCCAAAACCATTTCACGGACAGCACAATCATGCCTCTCGCTTTTGCACCGTCGCTATTTCTACTATTACAGGTCTGTAACTCTGACGGGTCCATTTGGTTCCATTTGTACTCTCTCAGAGTTAAATGAACATAGATTTTACAATATAAATTGGGGTCTCAGAAACAGAAATACCATTAGATGGGGGTCCGTAGCCTAATGCATGTCAAACTTGGGGTCTTTGAAATTAAAATGGTTGAAAATCACTGCTTGAGCCATAAAAAGAAATCTTCTCTTATGGGGGTCCCTGCATGGCATATGTTTTCAAATGGGGATCCGCGGGTTAATAAGTGTCAATTTGGGAGTCCTCGACTTGAAAAAGTTTGAGAAACACTGATCTAAGCGACATACTGCAAGGATCTGTAGTTTTTTCTGTCATTGGCTGATGTTGACATTTTGGTACACAAAACATAACATCTGGTATAGATGACTGTAATGTCAACTACTAAGGGTCTTTATTCTAAACCATGCACACTGGTACAGTATGTCCTCTGTTCTCTCAAGGTGCAGGTTGCCTCTAGCTTGAACAAAGATGAAACAAAAACATTTTGTCCATCACACGTCCTTCCTTTGGAACAGTCTTATCAGTTGACATAATCTTATTCTTAACTGAACCTGCTTCCCTTAACCAGATCTAAGGAACCCATCTCTTCACCATGGTTCTTCTTAGTTTTTCTGCAACTAATTTCTAACAACTTTCATCCATAACCCATGTTTTTTATATATATATATATATAGTTTTTATAGATTTTTATAAAAGACATTACAAACAATACATCAACAAGACAAACACACCAGACTAGAAATTAATGCATATAAAACACAAGTAATTAACCATACAAAAGTTGGACACATTATATAAAGCTATTAAAATTTGAGCAGTCACACAGAGTCGAGATGACCCGTGATAGGACCCCAGATGTATTCGAATGTTGCTAGACTGTCCTGTTTATTGCAACACAGCCTCTCCAAATGTATTAGCGTGCACATTATGTTTTTTTGTTTATTTTTGTAAAGTGTGTAGAATCTTCGAGCTGATGTACTAGAAATAAACCAAACTTGAACATGTTTAGATGGATGCCAAGTTGGATGTGTTATTGTGTGCTTGATTTCTTAGAACTGCTTGATTTCTTAGAACTCTAATCACATGTCCATTTACCCTGTTGTCTAAAGTTCGTCACTTCTGACTGGCTTATCTTACTATAGGCTCTCTCTTATCAAACATTACACTAGCGTTGCTTACCGTAATCAAACTGAAATGGCACTTTCTATTATTTTGGTTGTAAAGTGATTTTTTTACAAAGCAGATAATGTATGCCTTAAGGGCCATTCACACTGAGCACTATACTGTAAAAACTATAACTATAAAAGTACATTTTTAAATATTGTTCTATTAAGTCAAGTGGATGGCAGTGTTCACACCGACTATAAAACAATTGCAATGGTGAACGATATACTTACCGTATTGTTATCTTTATAGTTATCGTGCCTGGTGGGAATGTCGCTTTATAGTTATAAAACTGAGCTATATTAATGACACAAACCCAAGCGTACCTATTCTGGGCATGTCGTACTCGTAATAGGCGAACATTCTGTGAATAGCCGATCTATAAGCTTGTAGATCGTTGTGAGCCTGTAGATTTTCAGCAAAGAGATTTGGTGTAGACTAGAGGGGGAAAAAGGAGGGGATGAACTATAGACCACTGGTGGGGTATTTCTTCTCTGGAATTGACATACTAGTTCTAGAGATATTTTCAGACTGAGTGGGGGATGGAACTGACCAGCTTATTTGTTCCTCCACTGCCAGGTTGTTCCATCACCCTGCCCTCTACAAGCACTACCACAAGCAGCACCATGAGTGGACCGCCCCCATCGGCATGGTCTCCATCTACGCACACCCCCTGGAGCACGTGGTACGTGGTCACGCCATGCTGCTTTTCAGGGGTCATCAATATGTCCGTACACAGAGAAATGTGTCCGTGGAGAGACTTGGTTTATGTTTTCGCCCCTGTCCGTGCGTCCGTCCGTGCGTGCGTCCGTCCTCCGAGTTTATTACCAGCTAATCTCCGGCGCCGTTGGCCCGGTTGCTGCCAAAATGAGCACACACACTCCCTGGATGCCAATTCAGAAGCTCTGCCCCACATTTTTTAAATGGCCCTGTTCTAGCGCCACCACGAGGCCGATGTTTGCAAAACACATTTCTGTACACTACTCCTACAGATTTTGTCCAAAAATCACGCAAATCGGTAGACAGTATCTCTACAGTCATGTGATCGACACGGATCTGTCTGATTGTCCATATTCCATCCTGATTGGCTGATATTGGCTTTCAAATTTTGCAAGATTGGTTCATTTTGGACAAAATGCCTCAAATCACAAACGCAGAGTGCAATTAACATGAAATCGCGCACACACGTTCCCTCTAGGCCAAGGAAGAAATGCCATTTCAAATTTTTGAAATCAGCCTCATGGTGGCGCTATAACAGGCCGATTCGTGGTTTTACCTATAACTCCACCGATCAGTTTCAAACTTTGTAAGCGCACTCCCTGGATGCCAATTCAGAACCTCTGCCCCACATTTTTCACATGGGCCTGTTCTAGCACCACCAGGAGGCCAATTTGTGCAAAACTACCTTTTGGCCAGTACTCCTACAGATTTTGTCCAAAAATCACGCAAATCGGTAGACAGTATCTCTACAGTCATGTGATCGACATGGATCTGTCTGATTGTCCATATTCCATCCTGATTGGTTGAGATTGGCTTTCAAAGTTTGTAAGATTGGTCCGTTTTGGACAAAATGCCTCAAATCACAAACGCAGAGTGCAATTAACATGAAATCGCGCACACACGTTCCCACTAGGGCGAGGAAGAAATACCACTTCAAATTTTTGAAATCAGCCTCATGGTGGCGCTATAACAGGCCAATTGGTGGTTTTACCTATAACTCCACCGATCAGTTTCAAACTTTGTAAGCGCACTCCCTATAGGCCAAGGAAAAAGTCTTTCCTTGCATTTTTCACATCAGCCTTTTATAGCGCCACCAGGAGGCCGATTTTAGTAAGACACATTTTTGGATATTACTCCTTCAGATTTTACCCAAAATGAACACAAATCAGTACACAGTATCTCTACAGTCATATGATCAAGGCGGATCTGTCCCATGTTAAATATTCCATCCTGATTGGCTAAGATTGGCCTCCAAACTTTGCAGGATTGATCCGTTTCGAACAAAATGCCTCAAATCAAACACATCGTGCAATTGTAATGAAATTGTGCACGCACATTCGCAAAAGGCCAAGGAAGAAATTGCACTACAAAATGTTCAAATCAGCCTAATGGTGGCGCCATGAAAGGTCTAAGATTGGTGAAGAACACATGCCACCCTTTTTACATTAGCCTATTATAGCACCACCAGGACGCGTGGCCTGGTGGAGACCTGTGCTCGGAAGAGCACTTCTTCTAGTTGTCTTCTCAATTTGTATGTCTGTGGCAAAAATTTAATTTTTACAAAAATGTCCATCACAACCTGGCATGGCGATGACCCCCTGGTAGTTTTCATTCAACTCCATCCCTAAATCTGACCTTCTCTTTGCTCTCTCTATAACCTTTTACACCATTTCTCTCAAGACACGAATACCACAATATATGTAATTCACAGTACAATTACCCAATCATTCAATCGTAACATTTTATGATTGATGCTAGTTCTGGCACACGATTAAGAACGCACCATCCCAAAACGCTGGGTTGGATACATCATCATGCGTCATGCCAATATGGATAGTCAGTGCCTTTTTGTATGTTGGTAATTTTAGAGCATGTACAATAACAGAAACAACACCACACATAAAATTCCAGATAAGCACTGCTACTCCGCTTACACAACCGTTTAAAATGACTGCTTCTGTATGAGGAACAAAACGTATGTTTCAATTTAATCTCTGTTGATTCCCTCCTCTGCCAGCTGTCCAACATGCTGCCAGCAATAGCCGGACCTGTGATCGTAGGGTCCCACATGACCACCACCAGCCTCTGGTACGCTCTGGCCCTGATCAGTACCTCCATCTCCCACTGCGGGTACCACCTGCCCCTGCTGCCCTCTCCCGAGTTCCATGACTTCCACCACCTCAAGTGAGTCTACCAGTCATTCACTGAAACAAATGCTTATTGCGAGTTGGCTTCATTGTGGGAGGGAGAGAGTTGGTGACGTGACGTGATATTGCATGAACAGATGGGGCATGCATTTGCAACATGCATCGTTCCCGACTTGTATCATTCCCGATTAGGCCTTTGTCCGTTTATAAGTGTGGTAATGGCCACCGCCAGTCTAAGCAAGTTCTCTGACTAGTGACTACATGCAGGGACGTGCTGGCCATTGGGAAAAGCGGGACAACTCCCGTACGGCCGGTTCATTCCCGGCCGGTCCAGGCCGGCCATTAGGAATTAAAATAAAATGTCGGCATTCGTTACATTTTGGGGGCTAGGCGGCCAACAAAGTAAATCGTCACTGTCGGGCAGAAACCTCGTAACTCCAAGTTTCAAATGTATAAACTTTTTCGCAAAGCAAAGCCCTGCTTCATCATATAAGGCTGTTGCACAAAAGTAGTGAAAACAGCTGATCTACAAGCACACAACGCCTCGCCTTGTAGATCGGCTGTTTTCACTAAACAAAACAAACGGTTTTGGACGTACAAGGTTTCCACCCGACAACGACGAAATATAACTCATGTACAGTAATTGGCCCACTGGCTTGTCACTTGTCATGATCTGAAATGGCAAATCTTTGAGTAGCAGCAGCGCTGAGAGATCTCTCTATAGCATGCAATGAGGGCCTCTCCAACTCTTTTTCCCGGGCTGACTAACGAAAGATGTCTTAACCACAGGAAGCCCAACCAAATGTTCACACATTGCCCAGAATAGGGTATTCTGGACAATATGTGAACATTCTGCAAAAAAACAGCACATCTAGAAGCTCGCAACGCATTGCAACGCAAAGGTGCATATTTTGGGTATACAGTACAAATGTGAGACAGATTTTTCAATACTAACCAGAGTTGTTTCACTTCCTGGTTTCAGGTTCAACCAGTGTTTCGGGGTCCTCGGGGTGTTGGACAGACTCCACGGCACCGATGCCAAATTCAGGCAGACCAAGCAGTACGAGCGACACACGGTGCTCACCAGCCTCACCCCTCTGAACGAGAGCGTCCCAGATGAGCCCAAGAAGTTCCAGTGATGGAACCCGCAGCCTTTAACTTCCCCATGGTTCTCGCCCCCTGGATTGGGATCAGCTGATATCGAAAAAGGTGCAAAGATCACAGTAAAATAGCCAAGGAGTATGTTTGTAATTCTTATTTTCGTAATGGGAAAACAGCTGTTTAGGAAGGTAGTGAAGCCAAAGTGAAACCCGTGCCTGTCACTGACTGGCTCAGCAGGTGCTGAGGCGCCCCTGATTATAAGGTGGTCTACCTTTTCTTGTTCAGCAAGTCTAAAGGAATGTTTAATGTAAATGTAGTGCACGAGGGTGATCGGTGCAGAGGACTGTAATGGTGGGTAGACCAGTGGTAATAATATGCCACTCACGCCTCTCCACTGAAATTCAGTGTCTGAAGTTCGTTGTACAACTCGCTGCCTGTGTGAGAGATAAAAAAGTCATTGTAATCTTGTACATCTGATATTTTCACCCAAAGTTCCCCCCCCCCCCCCCCCCCCCCCCCCCCCCCCCCCAGTTCAAGTTCAATGAAATTAGTACAAAGGACCCCAATGTAAACAAGCCATAGTGCTTTCTTGGGTTTAGTAGACCTAGACCATGTATCTAAGCTGTACTGTCTTGTGCGTTTCCTATGCAAACTGCTAATAAAGTATTCAAACAATCAGTCATTAGACGCTAGCGTTTAAGGCAAGTGGTTCAAGAGGCCGTGGACTTGATTGTATTTTCTAATTGCTATACAGAAAGCACAATTGGAATTGGTGTTCTGCATGGTATTGTTTTTGTCTTTCTTTCTATTTCATCTGTATGATAATGAGAATGTATTGCAATAGCACTTTGTAGACATCATTCTGTCCCTATTGTCCACTACAGCAGGGGACGAGGACACATCTCATTAAACCAGTGGTTCTTAACCTGTGGGTCGGGACCCCCGGGGGGTCCCCAAATTATTTTGGGGGGTCCCCAGATGTTTAGCTTAATGTGCAACATTGTTTTTTCACTCAACAGTAAACAAACCAACATAAAGTGTATAGAGGGTATCTGCACATTCCTGAAGTGACAATTTAAGGACCTTTTAATACATCTAAAATGACAAATTAAACATTGGCCAAATTGCCAAATATTAGAGGTAGAAATTGTGAAAATAGCCGATCTACATGTAGATCGTCTATTTTCACAATAGAACCGTGTTATACACAATGTAATGCGTCAACTCTTAATGCTCGTAGGGTGTGTGTGTGTGTGTGTGGGGGGGGGGGGGTCCCCATTTAAAATATGATTATTTTGGGGGTTGCGGCCTGAAGAGGTTGAGAACCACTGCATTAAACCACTTTATTCATTTATGGAGAAGACCACTGCACTTGTATCTCATTCTATATGGCTCTTAGACAACAAATGTTATTCCCTTGAATGATATATAATAGGCCTTAGCAATGTGGACGATTGAAGGATTAAATGAAAATATTTGGAATACATGTTATGAATACGTGATAAAACATCTCCTACCCTGCTGTGTGATTTAATTATGTGTTTCACAATCTTAGCTGGTCTCTTGATGGGGCCTTTTATCATTTCCAACATCCCTGGATTGAGATTCAGGGGTCAGGTAGATTTTTAGACTGAATCTTTGAACAATAATAGAAATAAAAACAAACTTAAAGAAATCGTGCTTTGTACTCATTTATCTTCCTAAAGTTGTATGAATGTCTCAAAGATAAGGGGGAAAAAAAGAACGAACGTGACACACCACACAGAGTGAATCCTATGGCTTGAATAAGTCAAAATAATATCGACTTAGAACTTTATAACCTATACTTTTAAAGACAGGTGCTGTGGGGTCACCAAATTATTTTGGGGGGGTCCCCAGATCATTACCTTAATGTGCAACATTGTTTTCTCTCTCAACAATAAACAAACCAACATAAAGTTTAAGTCTATAGAGGGTTTATGCACATTTCAAAAGTGACAATTTAAGGACTTTTTAATACATCTAAAATGACAAATTAAACATTGGCCAAATTGTCAAATATAGAGGCAGAAATTGTCAAAATAGCCGATCTACATGCTCGCAACGTGAGGCGTGACCCAGCTGTCTAATTAGAGTAACATTAACTCCATAGACACATACAAAACAGAAAAAGTACAAAACTATGGCACCACCTCTTTAATTTATTGATCAAGTGTATTGATCTGTGGGGCACCCTGAGTAAGAGTGCTCACCACATACATAAATAAGGCTAAAGTCCATACAGTTGACCCTGGTTCAAGTCTGGCAGGAGGCTCTTTGCTGCATGCCGCCCCCTCTCTGTATTCCTAGCAAAAAACTAAAACAAGCAAGTATGGTCATCTGTCCATTTACACCTGCTATTAAGGACAACTTTAGTTTTTTACAACAAGGGTTCATATTTTAGATTGTAATTAGAGAAAAGAAGAGTGTTAAAATGTTTTCATTTACTTTCTATTGTTTTAGCGATTTTAGTATTTGATTTCAGTGGGTGGGGGCATGCTACAAGTGGCTAAATATGTCTTTTTAGACACAACAAGCCGGCAATTTACTATTTACACCAGCCCCCATAAGTCAAATCTGCCCATGATAGATTGCGGTGCATCTTTGGAATGGGCTTCATAATCAGAAGCCCGCTTGGGGGAATGCATGCAAATCAAACTCGTTAAAATCGCAAAAACTATAGAAAGAAGTAAATTAAAACATTTTAACACTCATCTTATCTTTTCTCTAATGACTATCTAAAATATGAAACCTTGTTGTAAAAAAACAAAGTTGTCCTTTAACTTTCAACCTAACATGCCTATTTCTTAGGTCATGTCATTTGTCACAATGTTTCCAAAGAGCGAAGAGCCGACAGGAGATCATGGGACACTTTGAGCTTGTAAATATTAAATGGACTTACATAGCCTTTCTCCAAAGTGTTTCACAATTTAAGTGTTAATTATTATTTCACATTCACCATTTCACACACCGATGTCAGAGTGAATGAGAGTGAATGGCAGATTCACTATAGAAATGTGAATGTAGGAATATTCAGTGTATTGACATTGAAAATATTTATAACCACAAACTATTACATCAGCTGGTTTCATCAGGTCGAATGGTCCATCTCGATCTCTGTAATTGTAGTTTTTACATGCAACTGATACATCTTCTGCCTTTGTCTCGCTGGCATACAAATAACCACTCAACAACAGCATGTATTTGAGTTTTTTTTGTCCGTTTTGTGTTTTTTTTTTCTTTATTAAGGAAAAGCATAATTACTACAAATTACAAATAACACTAATAGCGAATCACGTCAGCCTACAAAGCAGATATTATGAATATTAAATGTTATAATACAAGATCTCATTCAAGTATTTTACATTTTTTCCATTTTATATATTTTTTTGTTCAGTTTTTCCTCTTTTTAATCTTTTTTTTCCTTGTGACAAGCCTAGGATATTGTAATGGTAATGAACTATTAACATGTTTTTAATGGTTCATATACAGCTATTTCTTATTTTATATGGCTTTATGGAATTTTGTCCTTTTCTTTCTTCAGTCTCCAGACATCAAGTTTTGGCCATAATCCTCTGGGTCAAAAAAACGCCAAACCCGAGATGGTTTCCGTTTCTGTCAGTCTCTCTCCTCCTCATCACTCCTGTTCCATCTCTCCAGCATTCGGCCATCAAGCCAAAGTCCATTTTCAAAGCGCCCCGGCACCGTAAACTCAGCCCACCCCCCACCTCCTGTTCAGTTCATGTCAGGGGGTCTGGGTTGTCCAGCAAAGACTCTGCCCTTTGCTTAAAGAGAAGACAGATAAGACCCCGAAAACCCACCCACCATTCTCCATCAAAATGGAAGGGAATTTTGGAGGGTGGGGGTGTGGGAGTGCACGGAGATGATCATCACATTATGGGGAGGGAAGGGCATGAGGCTGGGAAAGAGCACCTCCCTGTGGCCACCTGCCAGTTCTGCAGCCAAACACCAGTTCGCCAATCAAAGCACAGCTTGGGCATGATGGGGGGAAATGGGAATTTTCTTCCTTTTTTGGGGGGTTTAATCTCCATATACACATTTATTTTTGTGTATTTTCTATTTATTTTTTTAATCTTTAAATCTCAAATAAAATGATTCTTAGGGGGAAAGTGATTCGTCAATTATAAGTCTCTGGAATCAACCCGAAGCTCCCTGGAGTTTAGCCAAACAAGAAAGGAAAAGAAAAGCTAAAAAATAAAGTTAATTCTCGCTATCTCTTATAGATTCTTTTTGTTTTCCCCAACAAAATAAAAAAACAAACAACATGAACATGACAATTGGACATAATAACACAAGGGAACCACCAGCTGATTTTGCTGGAAATTTATCTTAATTGCCAAATAAAAAGAATTATACAAAAGGATCAATATCCATGAATTATTAATCTTGGCAGGTCACAAGGTTCCTAGTCATCTTTTGACTTCAAAATTCAACACTTGATTTTCAGTGAAATCTTCGCCCAATCGTGTGTATGTCGACACCATTTCCAACTTTTTGTGCACTTCCAATGCTACCGTTTGCCATACTTTCCTAGACTTTTCTGACTGAAAATTAAGCCCATTGTATACATAGTTACGCGCCACCGTCGTGTGCGCGGTGAGCTGCGTTGCGAGTTTGTCGATCCGCCATTTTCAGCGCGGGCCACCGTTTGTATGTTGTGGATAAGTTAATTTAAGCAAGCCACACCATTGTACTACAAAGTATAAATTATGCTTAAGCGGCGGTTGGAATTGACATTCGGTTACCATCTCAGTGACACCATGCAATCTGTAAACAAAATCCAACTATTTCATTCAGATTCCAACGTTTCTTTTCTTGTTTAGCTAACGCAGATTTTCTTTTCCTTAGCACGAATGCCTGTTAATTTCAACTTTCCCTTTAGTTTTTTTCTTCTTTTGTACTATGTTCCCATTCCTGAAAGTCCATGGATGTTTCCACAAAAGCATACATTGACAGACACCGAGACAAACCCATCTCCATAGCATAGAAACACAGCAAATTGAAATTAAAAAGCATTAAAAGATAATTATACGACATAAAAAAAAAAAAAGGTTAAGAGTACGTACACATGTAAGGCGAATATATAATCTGTTCTATAAACAAGTTGCAGGGAGTTTGTAATAATTTCTCTTCATCTGTCAAATTCACATTTACATTAGTGGAGAAAAAAAAAGAAAAAGAAAAGAAAATCACTCGTCTATTTGATATCATCATCATCAGTACTTGTGTTCGGATAAAGGATTAAATTATCCTTGCTAGGTTATTAGAGTTTATTTGACTCAACGGTTTCACCGACTGGAACTCCGCTCCGACTGAACAGAACAAAGTGTGTAGCCGTCCCAGTCTTGTGTTTAGTTGTCCGTTGGTCCTCAAACGGAACAGTTTTCACTCTCTGTGGCAACACACAGAGCTGTGTGTGTGTTTCCTATTCAGCTTGATGTGTGTGTGTGTGTGTGCGCGTGCGTGCGTGCGTGCGTGTGTGTGTTGTTATGTAAATAGGAGAGATGGCGAGTGTTTCAAGGCCAAAGCTAGGCTGCGCTGCCAACCTTGGGCTTAGAACCTCTGCGGAGGTTTAAAAAGCAAAAAAAAAAAAAAAAAAAAAAAAAAAAAGCAAAAGCCCACGTTCACCGAACATCTCTCCCGGAGCACCTAAACGAACATGTCAGCCTCCTCCTCTGATAAAACCTTGGTTTCTTCAAGTAATCCGGATTGGTTGATTTCCAGTCCTGGTGCCGCGATGGTGGTCAGTTGATGGATGGATGTCCCAACGGATGGATGGATGGATGGATGCACACTGTCCATAGGGGAGATCAGCGAGGAGGGAGGTCCGAGGAAGAGTGCGAGGGACGCCGTCTCATCCTTCCCTCCCACTGAAGTGTTTTTTCTTTTTTTTTAAGCACGAGAAGCCACAACTTTCAAACAGGAAGATGTAGATGTTTGACAGGGTTTGTAACAGACCATACGACACTTGGAAGACTTGGAAAGATATAGGCGACAGAGGGTGGAAAATAGGTTTTTTTGGCAGACAGGGCACAACCTAGTGGCCTCTGCTGGAAGTGGCGTTTGTGATGGCGTGTGATCTGCAAATGTCAATGCTGTACAATCGAGCTTAAGGTGGCGGGCACAGCTAAGCAAGTAAAACCATTAAAATAAGGCAACTTTCAATGATCCTCAATGTTCATACCGATAGATTAAAGTCTTAACTTTCTTTTTTTTAAATGGTATTCTCTTTTTTTTTCTCTCTCTCTCTCTCATTTGGTTTTTGAAATATTTTCAGAATTCTTTTCTCCTCCTCTTCATTTTCTTTTTAATGTCCAGCCCCAAGAAGAAAAATCAAACGGTCAATTCTTTCTCCAAAAGTACTCGCTTCCAAATCATCACTCCCGCCGAGGAAACAACAACCATAAATGTTGAGATCTGAGCGAGGGGAATCGCATGCCTGGCTTGGAGCCACGGAGAGTAGTGTCAATCTAAAAGAACACGGGGGTCCAGTGACACGAAAGGAGGGTCCGCAAGCAGTCAGTCGCTGTCCTGACAACACCAACAACAAAAAACAACAAAAACAAGACTTCTCCCATGGCAAACAGCCGGCGAAGAATGAGTCATGGTTTGCAAAATAAAATAAAATAAAAAATAAAACATGTCCATCCATTTCTTCAACTTTCGTCTCATCAAGACATACAAGGTCTTTTTTTTTTTTTTTATCCCCCCCCCTCCAAAAACCAAAACGGAAGAATATCGTTACTTTTGCTTCCTTTATTCCTAAATCACAAGTTGTAATAAAGGGGGGGAGGAGAGGGGGGGGTAAAGGGTTTTCTGATGCTTGCACAAAGGGCTGGACCCCCCTCCCCCCTCCTGTGGCGCAGACAGAGTTAGCGACTAGATGGCGTAGTTTGTGGGGTTGATCTGTGCGGCCGACGGGGGGTCGTGTTGCGGGGGTTACTTCAGAGCCTTGGGGTCCAACGTGGCGGCGGTGGAGGAGGTGGAGGCAGCAGCAGCCGGGGCCTTGTTGCTGTGGCTGGGGGGGTTTTTGGCATCGTCCCGGGCGGTCAGGGCAGTGGGGGTGGGGGCGGGGCTGGGCCCTGAGGAGCTGGCCTGGCTGTGGGGCCGGCTGGAGGGCAGCGAGGGGTGGCGGCGGCGACCGTCCCCGCTCGACGAGTGCCTCCTGCGGCCGCCTTCCTCCATGGGAGGCTGCAAATAAAAAAAAGGTGACATTCATTAACCCATTTAGACCTTAAAAAAAGTCTTCTAGATCCTAACAGCTTTCTGAAAAACCTATGTTTCTCTGTCAGTGGTTCTCAAACCTTTTCATGTCAAGGACCCCTAGAATTATATGTATTTGACCACAGACCCCCATCTGAAAAGATTTAGTTCCAGGGACCAAGAGAAAGAAGGATTTGTGTTACAAATGTCTGCTTTAAAAAATATATATATATATACATTCAAAGATTTGCACTCATTTTCAAGATTTTTTAATAATAGCAGATCTGCAGGCTTGCAGCGCGGCTTATATAGCTGCTATTTTTTAATGGTTAAAGCATGAAATAATGGTTAAAGTGGTGACGCCGATATGCGTACCTGGTCTAAATGGGTCAAGTCAGCGGTTCTCACCCAGTAGTCCTCCCGTTAACATGCTAACTGGTTACCATGCCGGTAACAAGGGGTGTAACGATATAGTAACTGAATCGATTTTAATTTGCAATGATCTACTATATTGTTTGCAAAAGCAAAATATCGTACCGTTTTGGCTTTGTATCGTATAGTTTTAAAATGCGGTAATTGGTATCGAATCGATTCGCAATGCAAATAATTGATTGTATGGAAAGTAAGTATTTGTGCCTTGTATTTAGCAATTTTAAGAGGGAAAATGAAAAAGAGGGGTCTAATTACCTTTCCATTCCATATAGCTACTCTTGGTCTATCGATAAATAGACCAATATTATATTTTATATTATATTATTATATTATATTTTCCCATATCGTGCATTTAGTCAAAATGGGCTGTTTTCTATGGATCATAACTTATACACGGATCATCGCGGTTGTATTTTTTCTTCTCTGCGCACACGATGGGCAGGCGGCGTGTGCACAGAGCCCCCGAAAATCAGGTAAACACAATAGGAAAAAGCCTTGGCAGTCAGTAATCTACATTAGTTATGGCAAAACTATGGTACTCAAAGTGTTAAAAGCTCCACGCCGGGATTAACTGAGCAGACAGTAACTGTACTGAGCGTAACTGAACAGAGAGTTAATAAACACGTTCCACTCACATCAACCCTGAAATCCTCCAGACGTTTGAACTTGCTCAGGTGCTCCTGCAGCTTGGGATCAATCTCCATGGTCTTGGCTTTGGAGTATTTGAGGAAAGCCCAGAACTTCTCCAGTCCATAAAGCTGGCCTGTGTGAGGGAGGAGGGTAGATTCACTTTCAGAACAAAACATTTTCCCAATCTGAACACAACCTCTGTAGTCCATAATTTTATATCTAAACTATTCTCTGTGTGTGTGTGTGTGTGTGTGTGTGTGTGTGTGTGTGTGTTACTCTCACCAGCTTCGTAGTCCTTAACGGTCTCTTCCTGGAAGTCCTTGAAGATGTCTGGTCTGAACTTCCTCTCTAGGCCGTAGCTGTAGTACCTGAAGAGGCACTCCAAACCGTACCTGAACACACACACACAATTAGTTTTTTGTGAGATTGATCCGAATTGAATTATTAGTATATAAGTAGTCGATAGAATAAATACTAAGAAAATAATGGATAATTAGCAGTTCATAATCGACAGTAAAAGCCCTAACCAGGACTAACCATCTTATAAAACAATGGTTCTCAAAGTGAGGTCCAGGGACCCTCAAGGTTCTAAATAGATCCTTACAGGTCTGTAACTGAGAGTTAAGGGGTTCCTTCAAATTAAAAGTAGTAGAATGAGCAGGGTGGTTTCCTTCCGTACCTGTAACCTTCCTTTCCGTCCTCTACCACTAGCTGTCTGAACTCCTCGTACATCTTCCTGTTGAAGTGATCCCTCAGAAAGAATGACCAGAAGCGGAACAGCGTGTTCATCTCCTGCGATTGGCCGATTCCCAGCCGCTTCCGCTCTGTTTGGTAGAGAAATGGACGAGAGATAAGCAAAAGCTGACTACAATAAGTTTGTGTGTAAGTATAAAACAGCCTCAACTCTGGCACCTAGTGGACAAGTTAAAAAGTAACTGTTGAGTGTGTGTGTGTACCGTTTAAGCAGCGCCGGCGGTACTTGTGGTAAACGTGTTGCGTGAAGCCGTTCTCCTTGAGCAGCTCGTGAGAGGGGTGCTGGAACTTGGGGAGGGACTGGGGCGTGCAGCCGATGTTCCCCAGGGCGGGGGTGCCCTCCGACGGGCTGGCGTTGGAGCTGAGGTGGGGTGAAATAGGAGTCAAGTCCTGTCCAACTCAAAGCATTTGTTTGTCTTGGTGACATTGACTCAGAAACATATTGTCAGAGTTTATATAGATAGACTGTGATTACATGTATAGACAGTGACAAACACAAAACAGAGGTGAAGAAATACCAATGACAGGGTCTAAGGATAACGTTCTTACCTGACTGAAGCCGTGCGGGACCGGTGTTCTCTGGAGTCCATCACCCAGCCAACGTGACACTCTGTGGGAGGGTTGGAACTGTGCCGGGTCTTCCTCTTCCTGGGGGTCTGCAGGGGTGGAAAAGGAACACAATCAATACATGTTCATGAGAGATGGCCAGCTGTCTATAGTCTAATGTTATGATTTAATGCAGGTCTTTGGATTGAGTTCTATAGCTGTTGTTAGTGCCTTGCTCATGGACACATTGGCTGCAGGGCAAACCGTTGACCTTCTGATTACCTGATGTCTCTCTATCCACTAAGCTACGGCCACCTCCAAGATATATCACATAATTATCTATCATTACATTAGATTAAACTGTAGATCAAGCTCCAACTATTAACTTATTTGAAGCATGGACGGGAAAAGCAATATGGCAAAAACTGAACCTATCAAATCAATCAGTATGTAATTTCAGATTAGACATGCTCAATGGCTCCAGGCTAACTTTTCCACAGAGACTCAGCATTGCCTGGAAATGACAGAATCGATTCTGAGACCTTGCAGATCTACAAGCCAACATGTCGCAACGATTCACATGTTAGTTTGCGTAAGATCTGTAGTTTTCTTTTTGGCGCGCAACACCAAATAAAACATGTGTGGAAATTCAACTGAATTAAAAAAATGTAAAACTAGTCTTGTGTGAACATTTGATATTTTCACCGCAAGTACTCCCCATAACAGGGGCGCTAGGGTTCATATGGTTAATACATTTCCTATTAAACACCTGCCTATAGGCACCGCTGACTTCAGGACATTCTCACCTTGGCGTCGACTGGCCGGCTCTCCTTCACCACAGGGTAGAAACGCGGCGTATTGGTGGGGTCCTTCCGGTGAGGCGTGCGGGGCGTGCGAGGCGTGCGGGCACTGCGGTAGTTGGGCGAGTCAGGCACAGTAGTCGGGAGTGAGCGGGCTATCGTGGAGGGTTCAGGGGCACCGAAGAGTTTGTTTGCCAGAGCATCTGTGGGAACTGAGGAGATGAGAGACGGAATTTATTCAGCACATATAATATATCAAACCAGCGGTTTCAGGTTTCCTATTATTTTTGGAGGGCAAATGTTTTGTGTGATATAGGTATGTTGTTGGAAGTTCAATTCTGTATACTGTATTTTAATATACTGTATATTTTCGTCAAAACGTCATAATAAAAAACAAGGTTTATGTTGAGGTTGCGTCCTTACTCTGCTGTGGCCGTGGGGGCCCTGGGGGTACCTCCTGGTCGGGGTCCACAGGGGGCTCAGGGGTCAGGCAGTCAAACTGTTCACGGCTTATCAGGTGGACCTTCTTGAAGTTCTCCACCTCTTGCTGTTGAGATGAAAACATGGTGGTTTAATAGAGATGACAACCGGGAGAACTATATGCAAGTATAGTAATGGCCTTCCGTGGCTTGCCAGAGGTATTTGTCTCCTAAAGATAAATAACTAAATAAAGAAAAAACCTTTTAGGGATGGCAAAGTGAAGATCAACACCACATTGCATTAAATGAACTGCTTTCAGACATAAACAGTACCGTCACTTCTCAAGTGGAGAGCATTCTTTTTCAATAAAAGAAACATAGTATATACAAAAAGGAAGCAACATAACGCAATGAATCGCGAGTGAACATGAACACACTCAAGAGCCCCACTGTGTATACATCACAACAAAAACTAAAATTACGATAATAAAGCCACCGGAAGATGTAATTCAGGAGAAGACGCTGAAGTGAGTTTCATGATGTGTGCGACAGACCTTTTCTGGAACAGTTTGGAGACAGAGATACAACAGCAGAACACGGCTGCCAGAAAGACCTTTTTAACCTTCATGTTAACCTTCATTGGGTTCTTCTCTGCAGTGAGTGGAGCTGGACGCTAACAGCAGGCCTATATGAACAACACTACACCCAAGCAGTCTACGAGCACCCTGAACATTCCAACTGCTGGAACAAACTCATCACAACAGCACACACACACACCTCATCGCTTAGCTCCACCAGTACTGGCATGTTGTAACCACCTATCACTGTTACTAACATTAAGAATTATGATCATTATAATAATAACGCTCACAACTGCTATCATCTCTAATAAATTACAACTACTGATAGTAACTACATGAACTAATAATAGTAATTTACTATTACTGTTACTAACATACAGGACTAACACAACAAACAACGTCAACAGCTGACTGTGCCATCCAGCATCTCCAATCTTTTATTATGAATAAAATCATCGACTTTCAAAAATAGCACGAACAACAGATCCACAAGCTCACAATGGGTTTCATAGCAACAAGTTGTGAGCTTGTAGAACTGTTATTTTTGTCAATTATAAAAAAAAAAAAATATATATATATATATATATATATATATAAAAATCTCTCCCAATTTTTGGCATTGGTTGATATTCCAAAAAAAACGTTCTCAATTGTAATCAATAGAATAATCGCTAAGAATCAATATTTGAAATCTCCGATTCTACCTGCTGAGAACCACTAACGCGTTCCTCCATGCTGAACCAAGTGTCCTGGGATCTTCCAGCGTTCATCTTCGCAGCTTTGTTTCCCCCAGAAGACCCGCCTGTTGGACCCCTCAGGCAGGCCGAGGCCTTGCCGGTGGGGGTTTATTTATAAACAAGGCCTTGTGTTTCCACATGTCGCTGGACGTGTGCCTGGCAGCACGTGTGACTCCACAAAGAGGGGCAACAATGCCACAATGGGCCAGCGGTGGCCACAGCACAATCATGGCCCTTCTCTCTCCCCGGACAGGAGCTTTCTGTTCTGTGAGGGTGCCATATCCAGAAACAGTCCTCCAATGAAAGAATAATATATCTGCTCATCATCTAGCCTTGGACAGAAACACCTCCAATGGGGGAACGCACATAACATAGAAGCTTTCAGAAGAGCCCACTCCGAATGCTGGATCTGTGTCGCACGGTGTGCCAAGCGTTATCTTGCTGTCCCCTGGAACGACTGATCTATAATGAACTCTTTATCGATGCAAGTAGGGTTTGTGAAGCCATCACAAAGCTAGTTTGGTATTCCCCGATGATCAATAATACAAAATGCCATTTCTTTTGGGTGTGCGTCAGGTCTAGCTATTCCAACTCACGTGGGTCGGTTTGGGCTGGGTTGAAACTTTCAGGACCATTGGGAAGTCTAGAAAACATAATCTAAATACTGGCTAAGATGTAAAACCAACTCTAGCTGGACCAGACGATGACGGACAGGACCTCACCTTGATGGTGGCGTACTCAGGCTCGTAGGTGTCGTCCCACAGGTCCTGTTCGTAGTAGTAGAGGCCGTCGTTGATCACCCTGACCAGCTCGTTGGTCAGCTTGGAGCGTGGCACGTGGTGTCCGGTGCGGTCGCCTCCCGGGTGCTTCCGCAGGTAGGGCGGCGTCTGGGTCACGATGAGGATCTTGTTGACGTCGTTGTCGTCGATCTCGCAGTCCGAGTCCTCGTCCGACCAGTCGGTGAAGGTGTTGCGCCGGCCGTCCATCTGCTCCATCTCCTCGTCGAACATGAAGTCCAGCTCCTCGGGCTCGTCCTGCTCCCCTCCGTCCTGGAGAGGAGAGAGACAGGGGAGGAGAACAGAAGAGGAGAAGAGAAAAGCAAAGAAAAGGCAAGAAAAGTGGAGAAAGAGGAGGAGAAAGAATAGGAGGAGGTTATAAGTGAGTTTTTCTTGCTGTCAAATTACGTGGCTAAGTAGTTAAGTAAGTAAATTTAACTACAGTGTGTAGAATATAGACAAACGGCTGCCAGGGGTGGAGGATGTAATAAATTGGATATGGGGGCCACCTGTAAATCCCTTATCCCTTATAATATAAATATAATATAATTATACATTTGAGTTCACATGCTAAAAGCCACTTTAAGGATGAGATGTTTATCAAAGCCAAACAGTTTTGCTATCCTGTATTGACAGTGACTGACTGTATTGACCTTTCTCCATCAGATACGATATCGCTCATGAATGCCGTCAGGTTGAAGTCAATAACATGTAAAGACTAAAGGAAATATCCAGTTATGTAACCAAGGAAACATGAAACATATATATATAAACTAAAGTAGTACCTTAACGGCTGAGGTGGCGGAGGGGGCGGGCGAGGAACCTGCCTGGGGAACCGGAGAACGGGCCGGGTCTTCTTTCTCCTTCTGTTGCTGCTGCTACAGAGAAAGATGAGGCAGAAGAGAGAAGAAGGGAGTGTGAAAAGGATAGATGGATCCCAAACATACAAAGAATATAAGATAAGGCCAAAGGAAGTAGAGTAGAATGTACTGCATTAGAGAATGGGTAATGATTTAAGGAAGGAGTGAGCAGATATTTGACACTGATCGCGATAAGGAGCAGATTTGTTTGGGGCTTTTGTCTGTAATATCTGATCTAACAAACACAGATGTGAGATTTACCAAACTCACACAGTGAATGGCTGAAAGAATGTTCTCGGGGTGCTGAGTTAGTCTAAATAGCTTATTGACAAGCTCACAACGCCTTGCAATGTGACAAGTTGTGAGTCGTTTTACTTTTTATGAAAACGTTGTATGAATTATAGTAATACGTGTCAGCTCTAAACCCAAACTACACGCCCAAGCCTACTACTGCCATTTAAAAGTAATAAAAAAGTGAAAAACTAAATGATCTTCCTCTCACCTTGGGTCTGGCTGGAGACGGCCTGGGCCTCTTCTTCACTTCGATCCAGGACTCCGAGTCCAGGTCAGGGAGGCTGGCCGACAGGCCTTTGGGCATGGTCTTCAGGTTGGAGGTGTCCGAGTCCATCTTGGGCTGCTGCGCACCCGTTTTGGAGGAACCTGGAGCAGACAAAGGAGGGTTAGCCCAGAACATTCATTCTCTGCTCAGACCAACAAATGGTCTATAAATTGCATATCGGTTTTTGGTTGATTTTTTTTATTGTCCCGTTTCGTGTACCTTAAGCAAAAACAAGTCCTGTTAGTCCATAGGCCAGGCCAAAATGTGTTATCGCCTAAGCAATCGCAATTGTCTTTTGTTGTTTTTGACAAGCCTTACAGTATCCACACGACTGGTTTGTATGCAGTCTATTGTAAGATGTTATGTGCCAATACTCGATGATAAAGTTTGAATCACATATTACATTCATACTGTGCTAGGTGGTCAAATCATTTTAAAAGTAATGTTGACAATCGTAAAAAGAAAAGACACCACACTGTCATCAAAACAAAATCTAATACTATGTTCCATAAAAAACTACCAACAACAAATAAAAACAAAATATGAATAACAGTATAGTTTACCAGGTAAGAAAAGCAAAAAAAAAAAAAAAAAGCAGAAATCTTATACTAATGTGGTTAAAGAAAATACATTATAAAATAATACTATGCTAAAATAATGAAACATATTATACCATGTCATCAAAATAGAAAGGCGTATGTTGTCATAAAAAATAAAACTATGTCATCAAATATTTGTTTATGTTTTATAGTTACGTTTCAGAATATAGATACAGTATATCAAAGGCTAAATGTAGGGCTGAATAATACAACATGTTAACCAAGAAAAGCTACACTATAGTTTATGCACCTTGAACCATCAAACTATATTATGTTGTCAATAAAAGTGACTAACAGACTAAGAGCTAAGAGGCTAGTGCGTCAAAAACATAAGTCACACAAACATTCTGTTATCAAGAATACAAAGTCAAATCACGACGACAGAAAAGTACAATGAAATAAAGTCATACCGCATCTTCCAAAACTAAAGCTGTGTCATAAAAAGCTTATATTAAATAGAGAATACAGTCATGACTATATGAAACGTTTGAATCATTCAAACTTTCCTCTGGGACTACTGGCTTTCAAAACATACTGTACAATAGGCTACCATCAGCACCATGGTCCTATCAATCGTTAATAAGTAGGCTATTTCAAATGTCACTGGAAAACAAGATCGTTTTCAATGATACATTTTAGAAAATGTGCATGGATTTGACATGTCTATTGTGTCTCTCTGATCAATTCAATCAACATGGATCCATCACTCGAAATGGGTCAACACTGCAAGGCTTACTCTGGTGAATTTGAACGAATTACTTGCACCAGCAGAGCGCGCAAGTGCAGTAGGGGGATCGGTGCTGTCTGTGTGTGGCTGACAGTACAAAGGATGGGTCTTCAGCCAATGAGAGAGCAGCGTTCTCGGTGATGTCACCACCAACCAACAAGTGTTGTCACATACCCACCCTACTGTCAGCCACATACAGAGAGCACCGATCACCCTACTTGCGCACTCCGCTGGCACACAAGTAGGCCATATTTGACACAAGTAGCAAGTTGGCACCTCGACAAGAGTGCAGTCTTGTTTCAAAAGAGTTAAGAAAGCATTCTACACGTTACACCGGTTAAAAAGACTGCAAGAGTCTCGGTGGTTCATGTTTATTTTTCCACAGCACAATGTAAACATCATTTGAACATCATTCAGTGCACACAGTACTTGATAAAGCCTGTAGGGCTCTGATGATGTCTGTATTGTGTTGACATTTAGCTTCATAGTTCAGACAGCACTTGCTTTTTTGCGAGGGTAGGCAGGCAGACACTGATGGGTGTCACCATGCAACCTCTGGGAGGGCAGATCAGCAACTGTCATTTCTTTTGTTGATAGTCTACTGCTGCAGACAGAATAAACATGATTTACATAAATATGAAGTTTGTGATGATGATGTTGATTGTTTGTTAAACATGTGAATGAGAGAGGCGGATTTTTTTTCTTTTTCTTTTCTGTGTATGACATGATCTGTTCAAATACAGTGAAGTTATTTCTCATTCTTTGGTTGATGACTAAACAGTGTGTTTCCATAATGTACTTATGGGTTCGCTTGGCCTTTACTCTGCTCTAACCCAGTCAATCAAAATGTTTTGGACACCCGGCAGAACCCCATCCACCTGGGGAAGCTCATCTTTAAGCGACGCCCATGAATACTGCTCTCCACGCTTCCAGTGGACATTTCTTTCAAGATATTTTTTGGGGGCTTTGAGGGGACGGTGAGAGTCAGAGAGACACGTAGCAAAGATCCATAGGGCTCGGGAATCGAACCCAGGACTGGCTGTCAGGCTGGAGAATAAAAAGGCAACGTTTCACACCTTTTTTTTTGGGCCGTTTTCAAATATGTTTTGACACAGAATCAAATGTTTCATGGTCATGATTCACCAGGACCCTGGATGGCTTGGTTCCAGGCTTAAAATACTTAATATAAATACTTTCTGAAATCTCTATGGGCTGAAGGAATGGGCTTTCTATCTGTGGAACCAGAGCCGGTAAACAAAATGGCCACCACTGCTATGCTCTTTAATGGTATGCAGCTTAACCACGAGGCCATCGGCGCCCCCAAGTGGGCGTTTTAACGTTTCACAGCTCAATCTGTCAGGGGTGTGTTGCTGTGTTTCAATGCTGAGATCAGAGTTGTAAGTAGTTCTCTCCATTGATTTTCAGTCAGAGAAGAGACATGTGAAACTCATCATTTCTACTGCACGTTCAAAAAAATAAAAAATAGCTCCCTACACTACTTTCAGATTGCAAACAAAATCTTCCTGCAGGGACGAAGATATTTATTTTTGCTGTAGATGTTGCACTGTGATTGGGATCACTGTCATTGTATAATGAAGAGACGTTTGTCATTGCTACTGCCATGCATTCATTTTATTGAACACGCGGTGCAGAAACATGCACTGGGTTATTTCTTTAGTGTCAAACGATTTCATGTTCTCCCCAGCCATTGCTTTTATCCATGCCTGTCTAGATCCATCCACCTGTTCTACTCTGTCTATCACAAAGCCAAAGTGCAGTAACTATGATAGGAAAAAATAAATAAAACACTGCTAAATGGGTTTAAAAGTGTTTCAACTCGAAAAATTGCAACCCTTATACCACTGTTGTATATTTGATGTCTGTACAAAAAGAAGCAGCTACTCTTATTGTTGTACCACTTTCTTGCCTTAAATGCTTCATTTGAAAATCAAATAAACAAAGTTTAAAAAAAAAAAAAAATGTTTCAACTCGTCAGTATAGTTTGTGATTATGAAGCAAAATAAATCTGTATTGCATGTTTCAATGATCAATGCCATAAACACAATTAAATCCTTAAATCACAATTATTTATAGTTTGGCCCCGTTTGCACGGATGAGCTGCGTCTTGAGCGTTTACCTGCGGGCTGGTCGCTCATCTGTCTGGGAACGAACTCGGGACAGTTGATGAGTTGGGAGAAGTCAGGCCCGGCGTGCTCGCCTCCAGGCATCATCAGGCCAGGCAGCGGCCATTTCTCTGGCTCCACCTTACGGCGGATCTTCATGTCAATGATCTCCACCTCCTTACTGTCCTTCAACGCCTGAGAGATAGAGTAGAACGCAAGGGGTTAAAGGAATGGATATGTCCACACCTGAACTTGTTTTCTCCCTCCTGGGGGAAAATGACTACTATTCACTTTCAACATATAACCTGCTGTATTATTATTATTTAACATAATAAAATCTGCTAATTTAATTCAGTTTAGTGGCAGAATAATACTTTGTTATAGTGTCACACACACACAAGCTTGACATCATCATATTTGCAAGCTGATTCCTTTTTAGCCAAGCTAATGGAAATGATAGCATGTTGTATCAATATTAACGAATGGACATAGAGCCAGCCGAGTCCCTCCATTTCCATTAACATTGCTGTAATATGCCAACAAGCTACCAGTGAACATTTCTCAGTGCCAATAAAATAAAAAGGTTTTCAACCATTTAAGAAGTAAAAGAAAAACTAAACTAGCAAATGTGCCCTGATCTGTGTCAATGCTGAGATCAGAGTTGTTGTAGTTCTCTCCATTGGTTTTCAGTCAGAGAAGAGACATGTGAAACTCATCATTTCTACTGCACATTCAAAAACAAGTAAGTACATCCATAATGCACAAAACGCTTTTGCTGTAGATGTTGCCCCTCTAATTGGGTTCTCTGTCATTGCAAACGGTGATATTTCTTATTGCTACTGCCATACATTAATTTAATTGGACACAGGGTGCAGACACATGCACTACATTTTTGCAATCTAGTGCTAAACTGTTCTCTCCAACCATTTCTTCTAGGTCAAAGTCTTGTTCGACTGAGACCAAACCGACCAACTGATTGAACATTTTTGCCATTTATTAAAACCTCAAATTCCGGGAGGGAGTGTAGTGTTTACCTCCAGGATGAGGGAGACATCGGTGGTGAGGGCCTGGACTCTGTGGAAGCTGGCCACCAGGGAGATGGGCAGGAAGCCCTCCTGGTCCATCTTCCTCCGCAGGAAGAAGTCTCGCTCCAGGTTGTCCAGGCTGAAGTAGTACTCACTGCAAAATTGTTATAGTTATTATTATATTATTATTAGTAGTAGTAGTCTTATGTTTAACCTTCAAAAACCTGGAACACGCCCGAGTCGCGTTAGATTTTAACCACTTTAACCATTATTTTATGCTTTAACTATTGAAAAATAGCAGATCTACAAGCTCACAGCACGGCACCAAGTGCCGCGCTGCAAGCATGTAGATCTGCTATTTTTGAAAAATCGTGAAAGTCTTTGAATATCTTTGACACGATCTTTGACCCGACTTCTAAATCCTTCCTCTAAATCAGCTGTTTTCAGACTTTTTCATGTCAAGGACCCCCAAAAGTACAGGTATTTGGCTGCGGGCCTAAATGGTTAGATGGTTTAAACATAGTTTAAAAGGCTCTGAACAGATAGAATACATTTTTTAAATTAAATGAAAAGCTAAACAGCAGTTGAAATGAACCAAGAAAAAGTTGAGTACAAATAAACGTACATCTGTCTCTTGATGTAGTCTTTCAGATGGTCCTGGTCCACAGAGAACAGGTCATTGCTGCTCAGGTTGTCATAGTAGTAGGTCACTGTGCTGTTGAACTTCTGGCCGCAAGCACCGTCTTTCACCTCGTAGGACTTGTAGCCGTAGTGGTACTCATAGTGACCTGGAAGGAGAGATCAACAAACTTGGATTAAAATGAATCAAAGCCCTGTTTATACGTTATTGCACAACAGCGTTGTGCAAAACATGGCAAAAGTTGCCAATGTGGCCAGCTCAATGTGTCATAATGAGACGTGTTGAGACATCATAGATCGCTGATTTTCAGTATTTTTGAAAATCTGAAATGTTTGTCAATCATTTCATTGTTTACTGCTGCATCCCTAAATTTGAGTCAGATGAACAAAGAGAAACAGCTAAAAGGACACGATGAAAGAATATAGTGTAAGCTTGAGAAAGCATGATGGGAGGATGAGTTAGAGAGTTGACAGATTAGGGCAGACGACCAACAGATATATCTGTACAGGCAGAGAAAGACTCCCTATCAATACATCAGTGGTTCCCAAACAAAAATAAATCAGACGTCCAGTACCTATACTAGTGAAAATAGCTATAAGCACACAACGCGCGTTGTGAGCTTGCAGATCGGCTATTTTCACTACTTCTTAAATGTATGGAATTTGGTTTAACATTTAAATCTTGGCATTTACATTTTCTTTTTACTGTATATAGATTTTTTGAGGAGAAATTCTTTTGAAGCATATGTTTTTTTTAAATGTAGGGATGGACAGAATGGATATTTTACACGAGTCGTGACCCATAAGAATTGGTCCGCGACCCACTATTTGGCAACCAGTGCTATGATGCTGCTCCACATGGGTGAGACAACGCGCGTTGACACATTTACGGCGCAGTTTACACCCCCTTAAAGTGTTGTGTGCTACTTAAACACTGTGAATGAGTGTGAGTGTGTGTGCACACACACACATGTTGTTTACATACAGGATGAAGTATGCATAGGAGACAGAAAAGACGGAAAGTCTGTGTTTAAAGTTAATTTGTGGAGCGTTATATTGTTCCCCTGGGGAACATTCCTACCGTAAGCGACTCACCACCACACAGTGTGGTGGAGGAAGCCAGAGAAGAGCCTCTTACTGTATCTCTCAGCTGCAGTTATCTCTCACAGCTCTCTCGCTCTCATAAATATCTTACGACACCTCATGGCCTGTATGTAATGTGTTCTAATGTCCTATGTTGTGTCTGCATGAGTATTTACTGTTCTTTCAAGTGCAACGAAGAATAAATTAAAGGAAAAGACCAGGTGTTGAAGGTGTGTTCACAGAAAACCCAGAATTTGAAATGTATACAAGAGTTGAACGTCAAAAACAACCATAGAAAACAAAACACCCCCTTTAGTCTCATCTCTGACTTAAGGGAAGTTAGACAAAAAAGTACAAGAAATGGACTGCATGCCAAAGTGAACACGTCTCTCTCTCCTCTTGGCTCCAAGGCCCATGGGACCCAAAGCTCTTCTCATAACACCCCCGCCACAGGGTTTATTTCACTGCTTATGTTTTTACTGTGGTTATTGCCTCAGCAGGGAGTCCAGATCAGGGCGATCACATACACAATCACGGTTAGAGGGTAGAGAAGAAATATACAAGAGATATACTAGATCTATGCAGCACAAAGAAGGGTTATGTTTTTTTTTTTTTTTTTTCATTTTCCTCCAAAAAGAAGTCTTCTGTGTTCTGGGTGAATGGGTATGCTCCTCCTAATGAGGATAAACCTCAATTTATTATTGCTTTATAGCTGGCAGAACATTCTGTTGGGAGGGATTTCATTGCTGGTCACTTAAATACTCACTGCACTCCTCAATGTCTACGGTTGATAACCAATTCAATCTTATAGTATACAGACCTTTTTCCAGAGCGCTGCAGTGTAGCTGCTGTGTCCGCGCACACACATAGGTGCCGCTTGACACCGTAGTTATGGTTGCCGCTCTGAGAAATCGGTCTATAAAGTATACTTAGTTGACCGGGCTTCTCCAGGGCTCTATACTAGATCCGCTCTACACCTAATCTCTTGGGTGAAAATAACCAATCTACCGTACAAGCTCACAACCATTTTGTCTATCTTCGCCAAATGTTTGAACTCCAGAATAGGGACTCTATTTACGCAGGGGGAACATCATGTTCTTTCTCACGTTTGATTCCAACCAAAGTCCAAAGATAAGATATTTTTCTTCACTGGCTTCCTTTAAGTTTTTGTTCTGCCATCTTCATAGTCTCAATATTAACATTACAGCAAAGTCCAAATATCAGGCATGTGTGCTGCTGTGTTTCAATGCCGAGATCAGAGCTGTTGTAGTTCTCTCCATTGGTTTGCAGTCAGAGAAGAGACATGTGAAACTCATCACTTCTACAGCGTTCAGGCTACTAATGGCTACTGTCTTTCACGCTTCCATTAAAGCATAATAATGTCAGTTGCACTACAAACTACTGTTAGCTGTCAATGTGCATGACGCCATAAATCCGATTCCTGTATATTTATTTTACTCTCTTGACCAATTTGGGATTTTTAAATCTGAAAGCCCAAATCTGATTGTCTTTTCTCGACTAGGTTTTCAAAAACATGAATCCCAGAACGTTTACATGGGCCAGTGTTGTCTACAAGAGGAAACGCTTGAAGCACTTAATATGAGAGAGAGAGAGAGAGAGAGAGAGAGAGAGAGAGAGAGAGAGTGAGTGAGTGAGTGAGTGAGTGAGTGAGTGAGTGAGTGAGTGAGTGTGTGTGTGTGTGCGTGCTTGTGAGTGTAAAGACATACCTCTGCCACCTCGTCCACCGCGCCCCCGGCCCCTCCCTCGTCCGCGTCCACGACCTCTGAACCCGCCACGGAATGGCGCCCCCTCGCTCTTCACGCTCGACACCTCGTCGTGGTCGTCACGCCACTCTCGCTCGTACTTCTGACTGTGCCAGTCTGGAAAACAACCCAACAACGACGTGTTAAAAACCTTAAAAGCAAACCACATAACCACTTGAGAACTACAAGTAGAAAAACAAAGTCCAAGTGTTGGAGTATGACAAATGTTCTGTGGGCCTGTACATGCATGCAGCCATTTCTCCATAAGCATCAGCCAACCTGGACTGTTTGCACTGTACACACACCTGAAGCGGAGGCAGGCAGACAGACATGACAGAGAGATTAACCACTTATGCCCTGTATACTTTGTAGTACAAAGTTAATCTATGGCAAGGTAACTACACAACCCAAACCTCTACCAAAGTGTCTTTGTGCTTTTAAGTCGATTGGTTCTAAGTCCCCTATTAATGGCAGCTGGACATACTTATAACAACCAGTAAGACTCCCTACAATAATGTTGTCTGCAAAAAGCAACCTCATGGTGGCGCTAGAAGAGGGGCATGTGAGAAATCAGGGGCGGAGGTTGTGGTTTGCCAGCCAAGGAGTGTGTGTGCAAAGCTTGGCATGGATAGGGGCAACGGTGGCAGAGATAAGAGTAGGGCCAAAAGCGTGACGTGACTTGACGTGACAGACAGACAGACAGACTGACTGACAGACAGCCGGTGGAGGTTTTCATAGTGTTGTTTATGACCAATGCCGACTATATGAATGCGTTTATTATTTTATTTGACTTTTCAGTAATAATCGTGTGCTGCTGTGCTTCAATGCCGAGATCAGAGTTGTTAGTAGTTCTCTCCATTGCTTTCAGTCAGAGAAGAGACATGTGAAACTCATCATTTCCACTCCAGAAGCAATTAGCAGGCATATATACTGTAGCATAACGTATAGTTCATGTTACTGCCACCCAGACTGCGGCCACGCTGTGTCTCAGGGTGTCGACAGGTCACCCAAAGCGAGGTGCTGGTGTCACGGTGGACTCACCTCGGAGGTCATTCCTGGCGTTGGGTGGCATGCGGGGGGGCTCGTTCTGCCGGCTGTTGTTCCTGGAAGCAGAGCGCTCCCTGGGGCCCTCAGACTTCACCTCGATCATTAAGGGAACCCACTTGTGCTTGTTGCCTGTTGGGAGGCGATTCCACAGAAGCAAGTGTGTTAGAAGTGTGCATTATGCTCTAAAGGTACACAGTGACCTCTAAGCTAACAGCATGCTTGATGATTGGGAGTAACATTGTTTGAATTCATTCAACACTCTTCTGCCACTTCTCCCCAAAACAGACTTATCTTGAGTATTGGTCAATTTTGGTGGCATCTCTTATTGTTGTGTGACTCAATGTCTTATGAACTACTTACACCCTTGTGTACGATGATTAGTGAAAATATCTACAAATTCACAAATGCTCAAACCCAGAATAGAAACGCTATGTTTCATGTGGTTTACCTTACTGCACATTCTTATGTTTAAAACAGTGCCAGCCTATTTAGACTGCTGCAATTCCTTTGCTGGCCAGCAGGCTGCATCAGCAGTCTGCTTGCTGAAGTGACCTGCACTTGTGACTGTGTGTGGGAGCCAGCAAGTGAGAGAGAGAGAGACAGACAGCATGTTGGGACAGCGGAAGAGGCTTGGAGTTAAAGTGACGTGGCCCTGTGCTTATCCGTTGACTGGGTAGGTACGAGGACAGAGTGAATGATTGAGAAAAGAGACGAGAGGGTGAGGGGGGGGGGGGATTACTAGAAAATGATAAAGGAGGGAGAAGGGGAGTGGGCAATGAAAGGGAAAAAGACATTGGAACCGGAAACGCAGGGGAAGGCAGTTTCCCTTTCTTCATGTCCCTTCTCACTGAGGATAACCTCTTACTCTGAAGGTCAGAAAAAGAAGAAGAAAAAAAAAAAACATTCGCTGGCTGGCTGGCTGGCTGACAGACAGACAGAATGACTTACTGACTGACTGACATTATGACTTGCTGGCTGGCTGACTAGTGGAATTTAAACCCTTCATTGCTGCCAAAACAGCTCAGCTATCAGGGTCTCCTGGTTGTTGCTATGCTGAAGGCTCAAGTTTAAAAGGTGCCTGTGTTCAATGTCAAGTGCAGAGAGTGACGCCTGGGCACTGATATGCTGTGATCCACTGACTGTCTGAAAGATTTCTCAGCATCGTTAACTCGATAGTTTCACTGATAATTTACATACATTGATTAACTGAACGACTACAATAGAACACGTTTACCCCAAACACTGCAGGTTTATTGCTAAATGAAAAATAAATAAGGCATCTGGGAAAGATAACTGCTAAAAATGTGTCAAGAGAAATTGCAGATAGTATACCTACGGTACCTGTGCTGTCTACTCTGAGACTTCTACAGATGTATCAGAGACACTTAATGGAAATGATAGACCTTCTCTGACCAGACTATCAAAACGTGGGAAAACCCAGACGGATGCAATGATGCCTGCACCAGGAAAACCCCATGGCCATGCCCTAGGCAATAGGGTGTCCAGGGAAAGCACAACACAAGGAGGGGGGTGGGAGGGGGTTCAGCGGTTATATAATAACATTTCACAGGCTAGAAGGTAATCCAATGAGAGAATGTGTACAAGGATGCGTATAAGGATGACTACTCAGATCGTATGATTCTCTCTCCCCACCTACAGCAGAGACAGTTGCAGAATTCTGTGGTAAATATAATCTGACAATAATCTTTTCAAATGGGGAGGGAGGGGTTCGTGACTTAAGACATGATCAATTTGGGAGTCCTTGAAATTAAAATGTCTGAGAAACACTGTAAATATTGTGTGGAGCAGGGCGGTTCACAGCACAGGTAGTGGTGTAATAATGTGTGGAGCAGTGCATGTCCAGCCACAGCGCAGGTAGTGGTCTGGTGCGTTGCATCGTCCTGCTGCTGTGCGGTGTGGTTTAAACCAGAGATCTATAGGTGGTAGAAACTGGCTCTGAACACACCAGAGGATATCTAAAGGGAGGGGAGTGATGTCTCAACCTGTAGCCTCGAGCATCACATTGACGTTTTAACTTAAAACAAAAACAGTGTTTCATTATAAGTCGTTCGTTACAGAGGTCAGTTGATGAGGATGCTGAACATGTTGTTGTGGTCAAGGGAAGGGATACTGAAATACTTGCGTTTAGGGATAAAGGGATGGGGTAACGTGAACAGTTAAGCGTTTTAATGATGGATGTTCACCTTTCTTCTTCTGTCCGTTCTTCTGGGAGTCTTCATCGCCGTTCTTCTCCTCCCCCGAGTCATCTGACTTGGTGGCCTTCAGGTTCTCCTTGCTCTCCTCGTTACTCTCTCTCTTCTCCTTGGACTCCTTCTTGACCGAGGACCTCTTAGGGGCCTGGGGAAAGGGGGGAGGGTCGCACATAGACAATACAATTTTTCACAAATGCCAACGTGGACATAGACGCAGCGGGGGCCTAATCGCTGGAGTGCTGGTGGAGAATGTGTTGCGTGCACTCAACTACACCCATGTTAAGAAGAACAATGCTCCTTCGACATTCACATGGTGGCCATTTTGCCCTTACATCATACCTCACTAGGGATGGGACAATACGCAATATTATTGTTTATCGCAATAAAAAACACCCACGATAATCGTATCGTGGAGATTTAATTTATCAGGATATCGTCCTCCGTCATGCAATGGGATCAATTCACCTTTTATTTGCCGAGCTGCATATCCGGTACCACTTAAACCCTCTATAATTGGTAAAAGGTACTTATAATATACGTGCACTCTCTATCAAATGTCTTTAACAAAAAATAGCAGATCTTCAAGCTCACAACGCGTCGTAACGCGACACGTTGTGAGCTTGCAGATCGGCTATTTTTTGGCAAATGTTTCGCCCCAGGATAATGGATTTTGATTATCGCGATAAAATCGTAAATCGCGATTTCTTTTGTCACAATAATCGTGATATGAATCGTCCCATCCCTATACCTCACCCACCGTGTATGCTAGTAGAGCTAAATGCCCACCGGGTGGATGTGGTTCATTCTTAAAAGGTAGCCAACACTTACTGTAGATTTAGAGCTCAGAATTCGCACCAATAGAGAAAATAATGTTATGCGTTTTTATCACCAGTTTGTGGTAACTCCATGTGACCATTCACTTTATATTCATATCTGTGTGAAAGCCTGACACTGGCTATTGGCTCATACTAGAGGCGCTCTCGCAATATTATGGTCTGTGAAACAAATAAAAGGCGTCTATAAATCTATAGGTGACAGACATAGATGGAATGAATGGGGCCAATATTGTAGATGTGGCCAACTTTGATGGAATCTTTCCCTGGCATGAGTTACTGTCAGCCTGATACTTCACCGTACAGCGTACACCCTGTGTTGCCCTCCGAAAAGAGACGATCTCTAAGCTCACAGAGCCCAAATGTCTGGCATCAGTGGCATGTGTGTTGCTGTGTTTCAATACTGAGATCAGTTGCTGTATAGTTCTCTCCGTTGTTTTGCAGACAGAGAAGAGACATGTTAAACTCATCACCGCTACAGCGGGTATGCCTAATAATGTCTCATGCCACAGTGATCAAATACGATTGTGTCTTTATTTATGTTCCTGATTAGGTTGTCAACAATGTGAATACCAGAATATTGACATGCTAGAGGAAAGGTTTGAAGCACTACATGAATACCTAACATAAAATAAAATACTGTGATGTGTAGTGAGCTTGTAGATTCGCTATTTTTGGTGAGCGACATCGGCATGCAACACCGTTATACGACAGAGTATAACTTTAGCATTACAGGTATGTAGCCTACATATCCTGAGGGGGTGGGTGGGTATGACACAATGACTGATGAGGCCCAATATAGATTTACCAGGTGGTTATCACTTTCATTAAGATTCTCTTTGATTCAGTCTCATGACTGACTGCAGCAGAGAGGCCACACAGGCCTCAAGACACTTTCCGCAAAGCGTAAAAACTTTAGTCTCAACACAGACGCACAATAGGGCACAGACGAGCTCCCAGTGCATGTTAGAGTGGCTTTTTGATTGTTCTTGTTCCAGTGCTAATATTTGAGTTTAGTTTGGTCAAACACCATTCAGCCTCTTCTGCATGTTACTGCCGGTTTGGCTATCAGCGAACACACATATCTGCAAGGTCTTTGCACAAGAGTCATGCAAAGTAGGAGGCTGGAGAAAGTTAGAGTAGTGTAATGCACATGTTCATACGCAATTCTGTCTGCACGCACGCACGCACGCACACGCACACACACACACACACACACACACACACACACACACACACACACACACACAGTAACCATTTAAGCCCTATAAACAAATAGTGAAAATAGCCTATCCACAAGCCCACAATGCATTGCGACTTGAAGATCTGCTATTTTTGAGCATTTTTAAAATACATTTGAAAATGTCCAGAAATGTTGTGATAATTTGCACCACATAGGGACACCAGGGTTAATGTGGTTAATCCAACAACTCATTTCACTTAGTAGTCCCACTCCAAGCATGCACAGCCGTTATTGACACCGACTCTTCCCAATTCACCCAAACACTACGCCAGTACAAGCACTGTTTCTGTGCTTGAGGCTCTAGTCCACAACCTGTCACACATTTGAGGTGTAGAGTGAACACGTTTCTGGCAAACACATGAACAAACACGGCCGTTGAAAAGCTTTAAAAATCATGAATAAACTCTCTGGGGCTAAAGCGCTAACAAATGGACATTTTTTTTCGCGTTGCCCTATAAAAAGTCCACGGGAGGCCACGTGTCACATGGTGAAACTTCACGACAGCTACACTAAATGCCGGGCATTTGGGTTTAGGAACGCACAGTGGAAAGGAAAGCATGACAGTAATCTCCCATTAGAAATGCAGGGGTGGGGGTCATGTGCCAAAGGTCCTGAATAACATTCCTCATCAAAACCTCAACAGTCAGCTTATCAATCGGCCTGCCTACATCTGCAGCTCTAACTCGACGCCCAAGGGTGCTGATTAAGACCAATTCCATCCAGTCAGTCCTGTTCAACGTCATGACATCCTGGATTAAAGTCTCGTTCCAACAAGCACTTCACATAATGGGGAAGAACACGTCATTGGCACAGTGATAATTCAATCACACGACACAGCTTGTTAGTATCGTTAATGCAATGGCGCTCACAAAAACTGCAGGCCAACTGGCTAGCGTGCAACTAACAATACCCTCTGTGTTCAACAATGGACTATGACAGGTGGTGACGAGTAAATATACCATTAGCAGAAACGTTTTTGAACTGGTGATTGCACAACGAAGAAAACTGACCGAAAGGCAAAAGTAACAGGAGATCAGAGGAAGCAGAACTGAGCTCAACTAGATCAGCATCCAAGACAACTTCCCCTTTTCACCTGCAGAGCCGTGTCTAAATAATCAATCTTCTGGAATGCACAGGCTAGCATCATCACCGTGGCAGGGATCTCAACACACTGAGACATGTACTGTACATCAGTAAATGAGGCGAAGCTTGCGTAGCTAGTTCATGCAGACAACTCAGGGAGCGTGCTTCCCTGATCAGGTCATCAGTCACATGATCTCTTCACCTGATCAGGGCGGGTATTTAAATCCGTCTGCCTACCTTATACTTACAGGGAATGAATAGAGACAGAGTCCTGATGCCAAACTATACTTCATATCATGCTATGCTTCATATATCATGCTCAGTAATTGCTCAGTGAATGCTCAATAAAATATATTCTAAATTAATCCAAGAGTTGTCTGCCTGAATTCGGACTAGCATGTGCTGTGTGTACTAGGTGTATGTCTTTCCCCCGGGCTTGTACTTGTATCAAGCACTGCATCTAATGCAAGCAATACATACTGAAAATGCTGACTAGTTTGCATTTTATCACATTGGCTATTTAAATATATTGCCATCTTGACTATATATATTATATATATAATCTCAATTAGGGGGCCATTGGCACAAAAAATTGACTGGGGTCACACAGGGCTCTTAAGTAGGCCCTCTAGTATTTTCTCAACACCAAATCTTGGTCAATGTGTCACGTTGCGACGTGCTGTGAGCTTGTAGACCAACCGAATGTTCGCCCCAGAATAGTGATGTTAGCTTTCAAGGGGTTTTAAAGTCCTATATACTTCATTGCACAATGACAAGCAGAAATAGGTGATCTACAAGCTCACAACATGCCACATCATCACAACAGGTGTAATGCAACAACGTGCCACCGACAGGGGTTAATGGGGTTAATGAGCTTTTAGGTAGACCGCGGTGGGGTCGTCCAAAGGCCGGAAGGTTGGGTCAGCATGCCCCCATCGCCACCACCACCACCATCCATCACCCCCCGTGGCTGCCAGGTAAACTTACGGGGAATCTCCGCGAGTCTCTGACCTGCCTGACAGTCGCCGGGCAGGCCACGGTCTGCGTCTCTACCTCCATCTGAGAGGAGGAAGGCAAGGAGGCAGGGAGAGAGGGAGGGGAGGGAGGGAGGGAGGGAGGGAGAGAGGGGAAGGATGAGATGGTATGGGAAGGAGGGACGTTTAGACAGAACAGAGAGATGGATGGACTTGCACTCACACAATACTGTACACACATACACATGTACACATGTTGGTATTTATGGGGGAGCAATGTTTTAGGATGGCTATTTTTCATCACAACTGCCAATTTCACCTTTTTGGGGAGTAATTTGTTACCTTAAATCTAACAATCAAGCCAAATCCTAGTTACATTAATTTATGCACACGCACAAATACCCACTTTGGCTAATATGGCTTCTCCCATTGCATCAGGGAAGTGTGGATCTTTCTATCACGTTGACAATCAAGTTGTACGCTATCAAATTCAATCATGTTAGAATTCCTAGGAGGATGCTGGCCAGGTTTATGGACGGGTAATGAACATCCGTTCTCGTTACTCCTCCGCCTGAGTTTCCAACTGGGAATAATAGAGAGGATCTCATCTAATCGACATGGCTGATCCTGCATCGTTACATTCAAAACGGACGCAAATGACTTTTCTTCCCCCGCGCCAGTTCTGGGCCGAAGAGAACAAGAGTGGATTATCTTCAGCGAGGACATAGATAGGAGCATGGTTCGATTTGTTTAACAAAAGGAGGGAGTAGATTAGACACTTGCTGGACCATAAACACCAGGTTTAATGTGTCCATTTTTGAGATAAAATTGTGATATTATCGGGAGATAATTTACCGCCAGGTCGCATAATGTTGTCTGCAAAAAGCAACCTCATGGTGGTGCTAGAAGAGTGGCATGTGAGAAATCAGGGGCGGAGGTTGTGGGTTGCCAGCCAAGGAGTGTGTGTGCAAAGTTTGGCATGGATAGGGGCAACGGTGCCGGAGATAAGAGTCTGCAAAAAGCAACCTCATGGTGGTGCTAGAAGAGGGGCATGTGAGAAATCACGGGCGGAGGTTGTGGGTTGCCAGGCAAGGAGTGTGTGTGCAAAGTATGGCATGGATAGGGGCAACGGTGCGGGAGATAAGAGTAGGGCCAAAATTGTGACGTGATGGACAGACAGACGGTGGAGGTTTTGATAGTAACTGCGACCTGACGGTCGCAATCAAACGGTCTACATTTCCCAAAAGAAAACGCATCAGTCTGACCAGAAGCAGGGATAAAACCTATCCCCACCACGCTTTTTATGGGGCGGTGGGGATAGGTAAAATCAGAGGCACGGATCTCCCCCAATCCCACCCAGCAAATCGAACCCTGGATATGAGTGATATGATGGAGTGTGACAGTGTCTCACGCAGCCTGGAGGGCCGCTTTGCCCGGTATTGTGGATCAATAATGGCCATGGAGCATCAGGCTGTGTAAATAATGATATCAGAATGCTGAATCATACTGCCAAGTGTGCCACCGTTCACACAAAGCACTGAAACGGGGACCTCCGTCAGGAATGAATGGGAGGCGTACTGAAGAGTTTATACTGAAGAGTTTATACTGAAGAGCAAGCTGCAACGCCACAATGTAGGTAAACTCTACTGCAGTGGTGGGAAAAGTACTCACATTCTTTACTTTAAGTATAAGTATCAATACCACAATGGAGAAATGCCCTGTTACAAGTGAAAGTCTGGAAATCTGAAATGTACTTGAGTAAAAGTACAAAGGTATTGGTATCAAAATGTACTTCGATACCAAAAGTAGAAAGTACTCATTATGCAGAATGTCCCAGATCTACAAGCTCACAATGCGTCGCGATTGAGAGCTTGTAGATTGGCTATTTTCAAATGGCGGAAATGTATATAGGGCTGAAGAGTAGATGTATGTTTTGTAATACTAATCAAAATCTACAAAGTAACTAGTAGTTGTCAAATAATTGTAGTGGAGACAAAAGACGAGAGTAGTTGAGTTGAGTAAAAGTACTGACAATTGGAAATACTACTAAAGATTTCAAGTACCTCAGTCAAAACTGTACAGTACACTTAGTTACTTTACACCACTGCTCTATTACAAGTAAAAGAAAAATATAAAGCTGTCAAATAGTAGAGTAAAAAAAAAAGAAGAACAAAAAAAAGAAACAGTACAGCTAGAAGTACTCTAACTTATTTACAGTACTTAAAAGTTATTTTTGTAACATATTTTCCACCACTGTGCGCTGAAATCCCCTAAAAAACTAAACCTTCCCTGGATGGTAGGACATTTAACGGTGGATTTACACTTTCACAGCGTGCCAACATTCTCTGGGGCAGACCAGACGTTTTAAGAGAACGTGTATCAGTGGACGGGGATGATAGCTAAGGTGGGGCCCACAGCTTGTCGGCTCCACCCTTAACACAGGCGACACAAACAAGCGTAGGCCAGCACAGCTTACACTCAGGAAATCAAACACCTCCCCACAAACATACACAAGTCATACTTATGGGATTAGCATTGTGGCTGAGGTCCATTCACTTCAATTGAATTAGGGAAGTAGAGTTGCTTTTATATCCACAAGGTGGTAATTCATGAGCCATGGAAAGAGTTCTTTCACTTAAGCCCTATTGCCTATTTTATACTTGGGCTATTCAAAAATCTAGCAGATCTACTAGCACACAACATGAGCTTGTAGATCGGTTGTTTAAAAAAAAAAGTCCTGAATATTTTTGAAAGTCCTGGGGATTTTTAATCTAGGAAGTCTTGTAAATCCAACGTATAAAGAAGTGGAGACTGGAGAATACAGGCTCTATCATTTAGGAAAAGTGAAGAGGGGACACTAGAAATATTATATTCTGGCAATTAATTTTTGTGATCAACAATCAAGTTTTAAAGTAATGAGTAGACTTGACTTGAAGTAAGCTTGACTTGAACAACCTGACCACGAACTAAAAACAGATTTCCAATTCTTGATATCCACTACTACAGCTATAGAAACCAAAATAGGTGAATGCAGACAAAAGGATGTCTACGCGTCTGAAAACCTCACATAGAGTATGTCTTCACCATATTCTGCACACTACCCTCTCAACACCACCTTGTCCCCCACCCGCCAAATACCTATACTAGTCCTACACTTACAGTAAATATCAAAAATGCATAATTTGTGCAATTACATAAAGTGATTTACAGCTTTAAAACGTTACACGATGTACGCTGACCGGCCACAAACCCCAAGAATAGCATCAGCCAGAGATCCAGGGACGCTTTGATCATAGGGGATCCCTAAAAGGACATCCCTTCCCAGGCCTTGCTCTCGTACCCTCTGGCCCATGCCTGCCCCGCCGGGATATTTCTGGCTCTGATGACGTGACACACATTTTCTGACCCCCTGAACCCCCCCTCCACACACACACACACACACACACACACACACACACACACACACACACACACACACACACACACACACACACACACACACACACACACACACACACACACACACACTTCCCCACCAACCCCACCAGGCAGATGCGTCCCGCCTCACGTCCTCTCCGCCGCACCTTGCTCAGCCCCGTCCATCTAAAAAAGGGGGTTAGCCGGGTCATTCTGCCGGTGACAACCTATCAACCTATTGCGCAGCCTGCCCTGCAAACCCAGTTTAGAAATAGAAATGGCCACCTGCCCGGCTCCACTCCATTCCACTCCACGGGGGGGGGGGAAGAGAGAAGACATGCTGCTGCTGCTGCCGCTACTGTAAGGCACGACGAAATGAGACATGCTGGAGGTGTGTCTGTGTGTGTGTGTGTGTGTGTGTGTAGAGAACTGCTGATTAACACCTGTGGAAAGTAGAGGATAGCAGGAGAGAGCCGCATACCGGGTGCGATGTTGGCTCACTGACTCGTGGGATAAACTACAGGCCGAAGGGAACGGTGTTCAATTATGATGGCAGCAGGCAGACGCGCGCTTGCCATGGCCAGTACAGTACATAGGGGTACATTCTGGAATGCTCTCCCACCAATTGTTAGAGAAGCCGACTCTATTGTTTACTGTTGTGTCCGCCTCTTCTTACCATATGGTTTCAGCACTTTGTACTATATTTACAGTTGTGCACTGCCGCATATTGGATTGTTTGATAATACATGCAGGCACATACACTGTATTCTTTCTTTGTTTTCCTGGGGAACATTTCTTGTATAAGGACATGGCCAAAATAGAGACTTCAGATTGAAAGCTGTTAAACATAAATTAGGCGTAATAATATGTTGTCCTGATTCTTTCATATATATATATTATATATATATCCACCTGTTTCCGCGGGAGTTTACTGGAGATTATTTGGACCTGTTTGCACCACACTTCCGGTTTAACAGCAGACATACTATACAAGCTCACGTCACGTCGCAGATGCAGCCTGTTGTGAGCTTGTAAATCACACTCGGCTGCGGCGCCGGCTCATCGTTTGAATTCTCAGTGCCAACTCCTTTTCTGGTTTTCATTTTCATCTTGTTTTATTTATTTATTTTGAAATAAACAAACTAGAGGATAAAACCCCTAACCAGTCACACACACCAATGCAATGCTTCACATACAGAAATAGTCTTTGTTTATCAGGTATTTCTAGGGTCTAGTCACTGTACCTCTCCAGAGAAAAGACAAACAAACTCCCAGTTGGTTGTGTTCTACTTTTCAGACTCTGTTTAGAGGTCAGACAACCGCCCACATACTCCGAACTGCCGCTGCCAAAGAGGTCAAAGTGGACTAACCCCTCACTAAAAGGACAGAAAAAGCAGCTTTAGGGACATAAAGACAGTATCACCACCACACATCAACTGCTCTGTCTGGGTGTACTGTGTGTATTGGGCGCCGCTGTTGCCACTGCGTAATTAGCCCTCTCTACCACTAAAATACCTATTGTAGCTCGCTAGACTCCCTTACAAAGGAAGGGAAACATTATCCGTCGCTTTGTCCAATCATAGTTTATGTCTCTCTAATCTCAATATATGAATGAATACAGTGGATTCATACATTTATATACAAGCTCATGAAGCAATGCATCCGCAAACATTGTGAGCTTGTAGGTAGGCAATATACGCCACGCACGAGTCGTGCGACGAAAGAATGAATCGTGCTAAACGTGTGCCAAACTGTTTTAATGGAAGGCTAGACGTTTAAGTTCAACCACTTGAACCATCAGAAAGAAAGGTTCAAGTGGCTATTTGTGCCTGACTGCCTGTCTGGCTATTTCGCCAGAAACAGCTGATCTTCAAGCTCACAACAGGTCACAACACGACGCAATGTGAGATTGTAGATGAGATATTTCTGGTGAAGACACTCAGTGTAGAAGGAAACTAAGAGCAGACCAGGTACAACTCGGGTCCGTTTCACTAACAATAGAGGGTAAGCGACCAGTCGCATACAGAAGCAACAGTGCATCACAGCCAACAGTTGCTGTATCTGTTGAACACTGTGCTAGCTAAGAAAAGCACTGCTCAGTGGGGCATCTGCCTGAACTATTATAGTCTAAAAAAATCGTTTTATTCATGTCAAGGCCAGGGAGGATGGTTAGGAATCGGATGATAGATATATATATATACACACACCATCTCTCTGATCTAAAATGTAATGTACTAAAACAATTCTCTGTGATAAAGGACTGCAATCATTCTGTGGCCTACACCGCTGGCTGTGGGTTAGGTTTGCGTGTGTGTGGTTTCCCACCACGGATAATAAGACTTTCAACACGCAAGACTACCTTCGTTTAGGTGAGTCGAGCCCCCGTAGGGCAGTGGAACTCCTGGCCCTGTATCTGAGCCTGCTTCCTGGCAGAGCATTAGAGAGACCTCGCTAACGCTCTGGACCAGAGCTAGTGTTAGTGCATGTCTGATCGTGTGCACGCTGGCTGGTATTGTTTACCTCCTGCTTGCCTTGTACATGCTTGAAACGAAAGCTTGCTTGGAAATGGCAGTGTCGTGTGTTGATGATCATAATTTTGTCAAGACACAACACAAGGTATGCATATCACTCATTTTCAACGCCAGTGATGTCAGTTGACATTAATGCGAGACACCCGGTCCAAAGGCAGAGTGGCAGACTTCACCGTGAAACGAAACCTCGCCATTGTGATGCATGGGCAGAAAGGATCACTGTCATCCAAGATGATAGCCAAAGATATTATGCCTAGGCACTGTTAGTGTTGTCGAGGGGAAAGGCTTCCGTGAGCTGATGGCTTCCGTGAGCTTGTAGATAGGCTATTTTTTGGCAAAGAAATTTGATAGAGAGTGAAAAAAAGACAATCAAGTACGTATATATTATAAGTACCTTTTACCAATAGAGGGTTTAAGTGGTACCGGATATGCAGATCGGCAAATAAAAGGTGAATTGATCCCAGTGCATGATGGAGGACGATTTCATGATAAATTAAATCTCCACTATACGATTATCGTGAGTATCACGATAAACCATAATATCGTGTATCATCCCATCCCTATTCTCGAACCATTATACACTGTGCCCTGTCGCCAAACATTAACAGCGCGACGAGAGAGAATGTATGCTGAGGTAACCGGAACGATCGCCCCAAACACACTCGCTTGTATATATGCGATTTTATCATGAAAAGTAACAGTTTTGGACATATGGGGTTTCCAACGGTAGCGACGAAATGTAGCTTGGAATACAAAATGTATTTAACAGTCATCTTCATACCGTGTCACATGACATGTCAGATATTTCTCATATACTGAAACTAAACACGAACAAAAACTAAAACTCACCTGCATGTCTTTAGTAGCGATCTCTCCTGGGGTTGGCCAGTTGTTGGCATCACCAAAATCTCCGACCTGAACAAAAAAGAAAAAAAAAAAAGAAAAAAAAAAGAAAAACAAACACATCATTTCTATCACACAGGGAATAATTATGCAATACCAGTACGGTAGGTTTTGTGTCACACATCCGGTGATTGAATCCTTTCTGAATATCCCAAATCACCAATTTATAGCAATAAAAGGTATTCTGTCGGGGACTCTGAGCGCACAAAATACAGACAATGTGTTTGCATGACACCTTGGCTTGGGGTCCAAAAATCTACAGTCACAGAGAAACACTTCAGATGTCCTGGATTGGTGTTAACAGAGGAGGAAATCCCTGATCATAAACAATTTAAAGCAAATTCATCTACACTTATAATTTACAATAATCTGTGTCCGCCTGTGTCGAGGGTCAGTATGGTCATATGATGTCAGGCTGCACAGCAGGGCATGGTTCCAGATCAGTATACTACGGCCAAAATATGAGCAACTAAGTGTCTGAAAATGTAAATGAAATATGCTTTGGGGACAGTTAGTCGAGGTTTGACGAACTTGACGAACTCCCCCCCTGAAGCAGTTTCAGTCCCGCGAAGATTTCCACTGTTCTGGCTCTCCAGGACTTGGAATATGCATACCAGGAAGCACATTATACTTCTGCACACAACCCCGAGCATGTGTGACTTAAATGATGCTTGGTGTAGTCAGACATATATTGTTGAGAAAGTGAATGGGACAGACAGAGAAAGGGGAGATTTTTTTACCATCTGGAATGATTCCAAATTGCTTTATCCTATCGCACGTGATCAAAATCCCAGCTAATAATGAAATTGAAACTAGGGTAAATCCTTTGAGATCAAAAACGGGGAGACTGAGGACTATTATAGCAGTGGGAAGGAGCATGTCGGCAATGTCGACTACCGCACACATGTAGGGCTGTCACGATTATGAAATTAACGATTGTCAGAGCCTGGGAAATGTAAAGGTGATCCCAATATTATGCACTCTGGTTTTGTGATTCTTTTACTCTGCCTTACATTTATACATGTTCACATACTCCAAAATAGAGGGGAAATTGTCAGATAAACGGAATTGTTAACTCCCTGAATTGACATTGTATGCCTCCAAGCTGATCAATTCCTTTTATCGATGCCAACAAATTGTTCTGACAATTGCTAATTGCAAAACAATAAAGCCAAATGGTATTAGTCCTAAATTATACTGCTCCTACTGAGTTCAGACTCAGAGATAATAAAACTGTTGAAAAGTTGAAAACCTGCATAGGCCTACTTTTTTCCAGGGGGAAGGAACTCCATCAGGAATCAATAAGAGAATCAATAAAGAAATTGGATCCATAAGCAGAATAACTAACGCCAACGTTGTTATCGGTAAAATCCTATCAATTCCCGTCCCAGGCACGGCAATCACATCCAGTATGGAAGTGGTTCTCAAAACGTTTCATGTCAAGGAAGGACCGCCAAATTAATATGTATTGTGGCTGCAGGCCCTAATCTGAAAAATATTTTGTGACAGAGACCCCCAGAAGGGAGAAAAACTAAATTATTCAACATTTTGCAAACCTTTTCACTTTCTTTGGAAGAGCCAACATATAAATGGACAGTGGTTAAAATTATTCTAATGCTACATTAACTACTTTTGCTGAGGACCACCTGGAACCCCCCCAAGGACCCCACTTTGAGAACCACCGCACTATGGCAAAATGTGAACGCATGCACTTGCATACGTACTAGGGCATTAATGAAAAAGTCGACAAGTCGACTTCATTAAACAAGTCGACTCCCACCAGAGAAAGTCGAAGTTGAAAAAATATATATAATACGCCTCGCGATGCGAGACGTTGTGAGCATGTAGATCGGCTATTTTCACAATTTCTGCCTCTATATATTTGACATTGTGGACAATGTTTAATTTGCCATTTTAGAGGTATTAAAAGTCCTTCAATTGTCACTTTAGAAATGTGAAGATACCCCCTATACACTTAAACTTTATGTAGGTTTGTTTACAGTTGAGTGAGAAGTTAATCATCTGGGGACCCCCCAAAATAATTGGGGGTCGTGTGTGATGTGATGACGTCATTAAACGATAAAGTCGACTTCAACTCACCTTTTTACTGAGTCGAGTCGACTTGCAAAAATCACAAGTCGTTAATGCCCTAATACATACATACTAACACTTATGTGTGCACGACACCCACACACACCCACATGAAGATGATCACATGGACATTACCTTTCCTCCTCGCCTGGGTCTGGGTGGGTTCCCTGCTCTCACCACCTTGGCAGGACCCGTGGACTCTGTGGAGACACAACAAACACGTTTCAATTTATGAAAGAAAAACAGAGGGTGGTACATTTTCATTCTCCTAACAACTAAAAGCGCCATTTCCACCAGGCACGATAACTATAAAGATATATCATTTTAAAATCGTTCTAAACTCAAGCGGATGGCAGCGGTCACACCGACTATAAATGAAAAACAATGGCGAACGATATCTTTATACTAGTTATCGTGCCCGGTGGGAATGATGCATAAGCCATGTATTACGTCTTTGTACGACAAACAGTGGAAATAGCTGATTTGCATTGAGCTTGTAGATCTGCCATTTTCACGATGTTTGACGAATTCCACAAAAGAAAAGGCTTTGATATCCCCTCCAACCAATCCAACCCTGATAACAAAGATGGCCGACATCACAGGAGGCTCTGAACACACACAGACTTGCAACTGGACAGCGGAAAGAATGATCAAGAGACAGAAACACAAAGAAGTCAAAGAGGCGAGAACACAGAACAGATGAAGCTTTCAGTTTGACGATAATATCCATTCCCAATACCGAGAGGCCCAACGTAGGAGGCGCGTCTTGTACCACTGACTTAAGAGAACAGAGGTGAATTCAGTTCACTCTTTGTTTGAACTTCCTCAATCTTTTTTCCCCTTTCCTCATTATTGTTTTATGGTTCTGTCTGTTCAAATGAAGCAAACTAAGGCTGTACACAACACAAATAGGCAGCTTGCTCGGCAACAACAAGGAAGGATGCATCATCACCATTATCGTACCAAGCCACAGATGGAGCTATTCATAACTTTCAGAATGTTCAACCTGGTGTCCATATTTTGGACATTTTCTTTAATTATTATTATTTGTCTAAATCGTGGGAGTAGGGCTGTCACGATTATGACATTTTACATGACGATTAATTGTAACTCAAATAATTGCGATTAACGATTTAATTGAGTTTCTGTCGTTGACAATTACATCCCTGTTTGGCTTGTAGGCTTTGAAGTTGCACATGTCATATATGACACATTAGGCATAACCTAAATATACAAAGAAATTACTTACAAATTTGACAACTTTATACTTGAAAAAGAACATTGATAGTGGAAATAGCCGATCTACAAGCTCACAACACGTCGCAATGCGACGTGTTGTGAGCTTGTAGATCTGCTATTTCCACTATTTTTGAAAATGTTTGAAAATATGAATGTAAACGATTATGACGATTATGTAAAAATAATTGCGATTATGTCAAATAATCACGATTATACGATTATGTAATAATTGTGACAGCGCTACGCGGGAGGAAAAGAATTGCAAAAATATCTACAGCCTCACAACATGACAAGTTTTGACTGAGGTCTGCTATTGACTCAGCAAGCAGGGACTCTAGTGATGGTTTGTTTATGACAGTACACAGGCCTGCCGGCGGCAATGTCAAGAAATGAACCCAGAATGAGATTAATGTCATGTTCAGGGAGAGGATTAGACAGATGACCAGTCACCAGACACGCTGGAGCTGTGCCAACTGGGAATCAAAACTATTGGTCTGACTAAGAGAAAGTGATGAGTCTGGTCAGTCATTATAAATAGGCTGAAGGCCAGAGGGAGCACAGATGGAGGGAGGTAGGACTGGGCAAAATCAACTATGATATTTCTGACCCAATACTTTGATTCGCTAATAATTCTGTAAAGTCGTGATGATAATATAATTTCTTCCGGCAAAAACTGTGAAAATGGCAGATTTACAAGCACTCAATTCTTCGCAAGGCAAAGCATTGTAAGCCTACAGATTTGCCAATTTTGAACGTTTGACCATGTTTTCCCCACCACGTAAAAAATAAGGCTTATGTGATAAAAATTAGAAAGACCTCAACACTTACGCCATTTCATGATATATTTACCGGTACAATCCAAGACGATCTAGTCTCCTCACGGTATCAACATAGTATATGCACTATATCGCCTAGCCCTGCAGGCAGACCAGACCACCCCCGGTTCCCTCACAGGCCAGGTTCCCTCACCAAGCCGCTGACACCACGCACAGATCTTGGTCTAATCTCCTTAGAGGACTGATGATCATAACAAGGGACAAAGCCACAGAGGGAGTGAGGGCCGGGATAAAGCAACCCTAATGGACTAAGACCATTTGGGTGCTCTTGCTCTTTAACACAGGCATGTACACATGCATGTACGTGTACACAGAAACTAAGCAGGCTTTGCCAACGCAAGAATGGCGCACCTCTAGTGCACATAGTTGCAGCAATACTGAATATTAGTGTGAATTTGTACAGCCGTAACCGTAATAAGCATAATCTACACTCTAGAGTCTAGTCCGTCGTGTCTTGCAGTAAAACCCATTAAGTTGTCAATATAGCCTACTGTATCTCTGCACTGCTGTCACCAAGACAAATAACTGTGCCTGATTTGCAATTAAAGTGGTGCCGATAAGAGGACGGACACACACACACACACACACACACACACACACACACACACACACACACACACACACACACACACACACACACACACACACACACACACACACACACACACACACACACACACACACACACACACACACACACACACACACACACACACACACACACAGCTTTATGAAAACTGGAGCAGAACATGACCACTTATACTCAAACGTCACAGTTTCTTCAGCAGCTTATGTCGTGGTACAATTCTTTACATTCCTGACACTTTCCATCATTCCTGATGAGGACGATGAAGTGTGTTTTGTAAGCGTGGCGTTCAGTTGCATTTAATCTCTCTGTGAATAGTAGACGGAAATTAATGCTGATTCTAAGAGCAGATTCTTGAACAAAGATTACTGCATGTTAAATGACAGTGTGAACGTTTGTCAGTGTGATGTAAAAAGTCTGTTTTTCCACATGTCCATGACAAAAAAAAAAAAATATCAGATTTCTCTAGTCACTGTCCCTATTGACCAGTTAAGCACATATTTTATAAATCGGTTTACCATGTTGTCATGCAAAAATAGTAAACAATAGCCATTCTATCAGCTCACAGCATGTTGTGAGCTTGTAGAGCTGTTATTTCTGAACATTTTACAACATTTCAACCTATAATGACAAGCCTAAAATAGTGTTGAAGAAATATACATGAACCTCTCTTGCAGCTATGGCTGGCTACCTGCCAAGGACACCGGTAGAGCAGATATCAGCCACTCCCCAAACCAACCATTATTGGTTAAGTAGCTGCTGACAGATGCAGCATAACCATAAGCAGACAAACAAGGGGCAGTGTACACAATGTCAGAATACTGTACAGCACATGTGGGATTTTAAGTTACTTCATTGCAAGCCTTTGAGCAACTAATCCACCCCCTCGTTTGGCCCAACAGTTGGCGGCCGGTCACGTTTGCATGGTGACTGCTGGGCACAGTTCAATTAGCACCGCCATGAATGTCAGTGTCATACGAGAATAAAAGCTTAATAAAACAGTCACACAAAAACCCAGCTCAGCATCCCATTTCCCAAGGCATAAGCTCTGATGACCAGTGGTTTGGCTCTTTAAACTCTAGTCTAGCTCAGTGGTCCTCAACCTTTTCAGGCCACAACACCCCAAAAATACTCATATTTGAAATGGGGACCTCCACCCTGATGCGCACTACATGGATTTGGAAGAGGCGTTGTGAGCATGTAGATCGGCTATTTTCACAATTTCTGCCTCTAATATTTGACAATTTGGCCAATGTTAAATTTTTCATTTTAGAGGTATTAAAAAAGGCCTTAAAAGTCCTTAAATTGTCACTTTGGAAATGGGCATATATACCCTCTATACACTTAAACTTTATGTTGGTTTGTTTACTGTTGGGAGAGAAAACAATGTTCCACATTAAGCTAATCATCTGGGGACCCCCCCAAAATAATTTGGGGCCCCCCTGGGGGTCCCGACCCACAGGTTGAGGACCACTGGTCTAGCTCATGAGAGCCGATTCCTGTTCTCACATGCTCAATGGACCAGCCAGAATCACAGGAATAACATATGCAAATTGCAGAGATGCAGTGAGACACCGGGCCCTCGTTCACCCCTGGATTAAGAAAACAAAACCTACAGTATCTAGTAGAGATGCAGCAGCTAACCAATTTTGGTGAGACTTTTCCCCCCAGGTTTTTTCTAAAATATTTAAAAATAAATTGTGAAAATGGCTCATCTACAAGCTCAGAATACATCTATATCAGACCTGGGCATGGTGCGGCCCGGGGGCCGTATGCGGCCCTTTGGTTCACTCTGACCGGCCCTTGTAGGGTTAATGGCAAATTACTAAATAAACACTAAAGCTGCATTTCTTTTATTTTTAAGTTTTTTTTATTCACGCACATAAGGACGCAATGCATACATCAGCACGAGTGCCTGATCATTGGATGTTGTCCCAATAACAAGCAGGTGGTCAGACTGGTCACAAGTGAATGATGAATGAATGAAAGTCTTTATTTTGAACATGTTAAAAAAATTGACAATGTAAAAAAAAAAAAAAATCGAATCAAAACAAGCCTCACTGGTAAGACGACCTGTCTTACCTTACCCATCAAAAATGGCTAAAGTGTCAAAAAAAAAAAGAAAAGTCGAGGCTGAATGCCGTGTCTTCGACAAAAAGTATTTATTTACTGAAGTCGGAGGTAAAGCTGGCGTGTGTTTAGTTTGCGGGGAGCACATCTTGCGGGGAGCACTGCCTTTTGGCCCGGCCCTCCACAATATTTTCTGTTGTTCAAGTGGCCCCATGGAAAAAATAATTGCCCACCCCTGATCTATATTATAGATCAGTTTAGTTAGTATAAAATAGGGCTTGTCTGTTTAATCAGACAAATCATTTAGTTAATTATTAAAATAATCTACTGGGATTTTAACACTGTGATTCTTTTAAATACATATACATTTTTAAACATGCTTCAAGACTATTTGATTAATCGAAAAGGTGAATGATAAAATAATCACTAAGAATGTAATTGATAGTTGCAGCCCTACGTTGTCCTATGTGATGTGATTGGTTGTGCAGAATGTAGGCTAAACCATTAAAGCATAGATCATTGCAGCAAGTCCTTCAAAACATTTTGCTTTAAAAACCACAAAACTTGTCTGCTTATAAAGCAGTGACGTCAATACGTGCGCGTCACGCGTCTCTGACGCATTCACGTTGCCTAAAGACGCATTCACGTCAGTGTCCTTGGGTCCCATGGACGCATCCACGTTAAAATAATTTACCACGTCGCGAAAAAAATATATTTTAAAAAGTCCAGACGCCACCATTGTTCATGGGTGAAGGCATGCTACTTAATGCTATGTTAACACAAATGAAATCCGCGTAGAAGGTCTTAAAACAGACGATAGAACTAACGACAGTGCGTTCTATCGTCCACCGATGCCATTTTGGGCGACCGTAGATGGTCACAGAATTCAATGGGTGCCTGAGTTTTAGCGTAGCACCGGGCCGCTCTCTGACCATAGTGGCACAGCATGTTTGGTGATACACCGAAAAGGGTTCCCCCACAGAACGTGTGCAAGGCACAGCGCTGAAATATGACGTCTCTACACTGCAGCGACACAACAAGCAAGCAACACTTTATGCAGCTGCACCCATCAGAACTTGCATCAAAGCCCTGATAATATTTATAATAAATAATTGCTCTTCCTTGCGTTAGCATGAAGTCTGTTCTTTAGAGACTAGAAGCGGAGTTTTACAGAGTCCATGGAACGTAGTGGGGGCGCTCAGGCTAGCGCACCCCAGGCTAGTGTAGCTAAGGCTAGTGTTAGTGTATTAAATGTGGAGCAGTGTCTGCCTCGCTCTCTCCCCGACCGCGTCCACGGTGGTGTCGCATTAACGTGTATTTTGCGATCATCGCACACGACGGCGACGCTGCCATTAACAAGCGAGCTTTTCGTGTCAAGCATGCATGCAGAGGCAGGAGGTAAACAAAAGCATCCAGTCCATAGAGTTGATACAGTCAGGCAAGTCAACGCGCATTCGCGCACTGCTATGACGCTCGCATCAGCCCGTTCCAGCAGTGTTTCTCAATCAGTAGTCCGCGGACCTGACTAGCGCCGCATGCATGTTAATGCACAACACAGGCATGCACTCGTCTCCGACACACACACACACACACACACACACACACACACACACACACACACACACACACACACACACACACACGGTCCTCTCACATATGGAAAACATTAACGCTTATAACGTTTTGAACGATTAAAACCTTTTTTGGGGGAAAAACTTTTGAAAAATAAAGAAAATATATGTTTTTATTTTTCGATAAAATAATCTTACAATTCCAAATTGTAAGATTTGGAATTGTGGTTAATTTCTTTCATACACATTTCTACGTAACATGAACATAACCATATAATAACCAATTCAAGTTAAATGCTGCACTTTGTCAAAAATGACATGACGCGTTGAATTTTTGTGGGACCCATAAAATATCCCTGGGACTCATCCGAAAGACCCCTCTTGGGTCCCGGGACTCATTACATTAAAAACCTATTAACATCACTGATAAAGTGTAGTACTATGGGTTCAGTTCTAGAGCAGAACCAGAGTATTAGCAGCCACATGCTCCCTTAGATTAGCAGACGTTTTCACAGACTATTCTGCCAGTTAGGAAAATAAAAGGCTCCCACGTGTGGAAATACCTGTCCAATTTCAAAGTATGCAAAACCAGACCAAATTACAGTAGCAAATTCTAGCAGCCAAAGGCTAGTGGAAAGCATCAGAAGTGGTGCAACTTCTGTGTGTACATTGCAGGTAAAATGTTGGAATAAACTAAGCCTGTCACAATCATTAGATAATTGCCAAATGACAATTATTTGAGATCATCACAATCATTTCATCATAATCATTTCCATGTTGAAAAAGTTTCATGTTTTCAAAACATTTCAAAAATAGTACAAATAGCAGATCTGCTTGTAGATAGGCAATTGTAGAAAGTACAAAGTTACAAATTATGTATGTTATTTGTCAAATCTTCCATGTGCACCTTTTGTTTACAAAGCCTAAAAGCTAAATAGAATTGTTATTTTTTTCTTATTCTTTAATTCATAATGTTCCATAATGTTCAATGATCGAAACACAATTCAAATGGTTAATCGCAATTATTTGAGCGCCAATTAATCCTCAAGTAAAATGTCATAATTGTGACATCCCTAATGTAAACTAACACATACTTACAATCTGTTGCTCTGTATGTTGGGAGAGTTTGTATCCAATGCCTATTGAAATGTTTCCTGCTTAACTTATTCACTTGCATGGGTTTTGCTGTTACATGTAAGTACAAGCCTCTTAAAACACTGGTGGTTCGAACTGCTGATGACAGCGGATATGGTAATTCAACAACTTTACACGATACAAGACTGCTAATCCTAATCAAGACTCTGTGCCTCAGCCAAGAATCACTTCAATTAGGGTAGAAGCAAAAGGCAACATTTCTTCAATCGACTAACTGCTCTCTGGCAAACATCCAAGATCAGTCATATTTGCCTCAAGTGGAACACTTTCTTCACAAACATGTAAGAGCATTCAATCTCTTGGCACAATTTGCCGTTTCAAATTTAGGGTTCAATAAGTGAAAATCAAAAATGCCACAAACCCTTATCCTGAGATCTGCCAAACAAAGTAATGAATTCATGTCCCCTTTGAGAAGAAAATGCACGTTTTGATACTTCATGTCTGGGAAACAGACTGAGAGCTCTTGGGTAAAAAGATAAGTGTGCTGAAGAGTTTCCTCTTTGCGAAATAGGGAGGAGTTATTGAGTTCTGCGATTGTCACACCATAAATATGGTTGATTCATTCAGAAAACAAAATTAATTGAATAATTATTTGTGCCCTATGCGTGGAAGACATGCAGATATCAAAACGACACAATGCACACTCAGTGTGGAAGTTTACTTTTTTTTAGTTCTAGTAAAATGTTCAAAAGTGCTTAGCTTACAGATGGCTCAGTTTATATAAGCGAGATCAGACATGCTGTTGTACTCCAGAGAAGTATAAGGGTGCTTCTAGCCACAGGTAAAATACCAAAATAGTTAATGATGGCTAGTACTCACTTGATTTGATTGATTTAATCAACAGTCTGACTGTTGCTTAAAAAGATAACAATCACCAAGCTGGCCTAAGAATGCTTTTCATTAACAAAAACTCCAAGAAGCTTTCACAGTCATTCCACACTTCAGATACCGTAGACCTATCCAAACTGCACAATCTTATGAAGGAAAGAGAAGAGTCAAGCAACATGGGGAAAGAAAGCATCGGATAGCATGAGACACTTAACCATCTTCAACCTGGCTAAGGCTTCCCTATTTGGACATGCCGTCATAGGCGAAAACCTTCCAAGAACAGCAAAGACAGCAGATCTACAAGCTCACAACACATCACAATGCAATGCATTGTGAGCTTGTAGATCTATTTTAGCTGTGTAACCATCATATGATAACCCATGCATTGCTAACAGTAACTGTGTGATGCACAGTGACCTATATATCTTATGTGTGTGTGTCATCACTAGTGCTTATTTTGTTACAACACAGGATGTTGTGCCCCAGCCTTGCTCAAGGGCTCTCTGGCAGAGGCTGGGGAACATTCGATGAATTGAGTACACAGAACCCCAATGGAAACAAGCCAGAGGCTTTCTTGGAAAAATAATTTTAGTAGACTTTGTATTGTTCTGTACTTCCATGTATGAACCTGTCTCTGCAAACTGTTGATAAAGTATTCAATTAATCAATCAATCAATCAATCAATCACATAAATCCCTGTTGATAACTTGCAATCTATTTGGTTAATTTTCTCTTAAGTCAGGAGATGTGGCAAACACTATTATGCCTCATTCACACTACAGATATATAGTTGAACGTTTAGCTTGGTAATTCAATGTAATCTCAATGGAAACCAGCTTTAAAGCTTTCAAAGCTTCGTTCTCAGGATGGCCTGTATCTTTAAAGCTGGTTTCCATTGAGATTACATTGAATTACCAAGCAAAACGTTCAACTATATATCTGTAGTGTGAATGCAGCTTTAGTCTGTGGCTTAAGCCAACATATCAAAATAATTAAAATAATTCCAAATCACCCCATAACCATTTCCAGATATATTATTATACACAGAGTCCCCCCCCCCCCCCACCACCACACACATTCACCACATGGAAATGGCATGATTATAATGTATATCTCAGACTTCATGTAGCCAGCCTGTGATATCAGTCATCTGTGACTTCACGTCAGTGATTCTATGACGTCATAATAGTGTGACAAAAGACTCCAAAAGTGTTTTTCTTTCAAGGTTTCAGTCCGATTGTGAGACCCTTTGCTCTGACTTTCATTATAACATTTTAATTAAATATTTTCAAATATACAAAACATGCCAATGCATGGAGGTATTAGGCTGGCCTGCATTTTAAAGCATTAACATTAACAAGTATGAATGCATAGTACATTTTCACAAATTCTTTCTGCACATGGGTTAAGATTTAACACCAATTAAGCAATCAAGCTAAATTTAGAAAGATCTAAACATCCAAATCTCTCTCAAAGGTTCTCTCTGTAAACTGCTGGATGGCAGCTTTGTGTTCAAGTAGCCTAAGCCAAGGAATCAATACGAATTCTTCGTATTTATCCACTCTTAACAGCTTAGAATAAATACTTAAGCATTAACAAAACACATGCCCATGCCCAAACTGTTCACCTACAAGTAGCCTACACAATGACGCTTATGGTCCATGACAAGGCATGTTTCAAATATGTGCCAAATTGTTCAAACTCAGGTTAAGGAACAATCCAGCCAGGAGTTACGCTTGTCTGTTGTGTGCTGCAGGAGCCAAAATATATATTTTGCTTGTTGAACTTATTTGTTTTTTCCCCACGCTTTGTTTTGGCATGTCACTTCCTAATTGATTGATTGATTGATTAGCTCCTGCTGGGTGTCTCCTCGTTAACTTTAGTTTATGTCAGGTCAGGTGTCGGTCTCTCCGGTGAGTGAAGAGGGGTGAGCTAGGCTCAATATTTTCTGTTGACCGTTTACGTATGCGATTTACGATTGGCGTATACGTTTAAAGTTTGCCTTCAGTGAGGGAGGGCGGGTTTCAGGGGGAGGGAGGACGGAGAAAGTGGAGAGAGGGTGGCCCTGCACAGACACATAAGGAAAGAGATACAAGAAACAGGACGTGATCTGTGGACGTATTCTTTTTTGGAGCGGTGAAAGCGCTCCCAATAGACAGGTATGTCCGTGGGTATGTCCCTGGGTGGGTGGCTGGGTGGCTGGGTGGGTGGCTGGGTGGCTGGCCGTGTCCGTAGCCTGGCAATACCTTGAGTGGCCACACACAACACACTAGTTAAAGGAGGGGCGCTGTTTTGTGCAGGCCAGGCACACTCACCACTCACTCACAGGCACAGTTTACAGTTTAGGCATTTAGCAACACACACAGGGTATAGCTGCTCAGATTCACCGCTCCACTTCGAACCGAGGTTTGATTTTTTTTTTTTTTCTCAGCATCTGTAACCTGCATATGTCCAAAATGAATACTGTATAACCGCCCAAAGATGTTGTGAAAAGGGGGCTGCTTTTTCAATGTAAAATGAAAAATTAATAAAGGTTTGGTCACAAAAAAAGTTTGCCTTCAGTTTCATTCATCTAATTTCAGTAACTTCTTTGACCTTATTTTTTGTTAATAATAAATCACGTTAACAGCAAGAAGTTCTGTTTTTGTTTGGAGTTGAAACTCAGCCTCTTAGCGATACTTTTAAATGGTTTTCATATCGGGAAGAAGTGAAGTCGACCTTTGCCTTTGACTCTGGGGTGCCTTTCCAGTCCCTCTATAGAAAGAGTCTAATAAACCTGTCACCAAGCTTCATCATCACTTGAAACAAGATATAAGAAGCAATCTCAGTTTCATGTGGGTTACTATGTATGACCCAATGAAGCCAATAAAAGTGACAAACACACAACAGCAAACGCATTGCTTTTGATGATTGGTCAATGCAATGCAACACAGAACCGAGCCGAACACAATATGTGATGATGTTTGTTACCTTAGCATCTACCAAAACCTTTCAACCTAGTGTTGCATAGTCAGACCTCAGAGGTCTCTGCCTACCGACACATCTAGGCAAATTTAAATTCAGAGTAGGGTCTGGAAAAACAGAACGGCCCGTGACAAACCTACACCCACTGCTTTGAAAACAAATCATATCACCGACCCAACATGAAGGACCACCCTAAATCCTTTGGACAAAGATTTTTTAAACATTTGAACAACCTCCACAAAGTTCAACTTTCAGCGAAAATCAAAATATGCCATCTTATGTAAACTAACCAAGTGTTGCATCCCACCACGTTGTGAGCTTGTAGATCAGCTATTTCCACTATCTGACATCTGTCGTACGATGAAGTATAGGGCTTAAGTGGTTAAAAGTGCAAACTTTGCAGGAAAATGAGAAAAAAACACACACTGAAAGCAGAAGCACAGTTACAAACGTGCGTGTGAAAGTGCGGAAGTGTGTGCAACGTGTGCCAAAGGCTTTCAGTGTGCCTCGCAAAATGACCTCTTGACCTTTCTGTCAGAGTGTAGGACTGCCCTTATATACTGTCTGTCACAGAAGTTGAACATGAACACATCTTGACATTACATTATCAATGCGGGGGACAGCTGGCAGCCTGGCACCAGTGCCAAGTTGTCGACATTACAAATTCCGTCCCCTGTAACTTGTTGTGAGCCCCTATTGGTGGACGTGAGCAGCCTACCGACGCCTCAATGGGCTTCATTCGCTATTCTGTCGTCTAGCAGAATAAATTCGACAGGCTGTGAACTCAGCTCAAGTGTACAATTTGGAAAAGAAAAATAAATATAGTAAAACATCGACTTTGAAAAGATACAATATTGTATATAGTCTCTAGTAACTGATTCACAGCTTTACTGTCAGGTAATTAATAATTAATAATCTGTACACTTAAGACAGCATTTTACTGTAGTCAGCTCTCAGCTGGTGAAACAAAACCAAAACAGCAAAACCTCTAAGTGTACTGCAAAATGTTATGGTGAAAATGCCATTACACAGTACTAGTGAGTATGGTGATATAACTGCATGGGATGGGAAGCGCTCTAGGGATTGGGAATCAAACCTTTCCCGACAAGATGCAGACATTGTTAGTGGGAGACTCTGCTATTCCACAGATTCATCCTTCTGACGCTGTACATTATGTGCTCCACTACTGGAAAACAGATTACACATTAACTACCAAGACAAATACCTCCAAATCTCCAAACGGTGCCAAGAATAGTGTACTATCAGGGACGCTGATTATGAACTCTACGTGTTCTAAAAGGACCTTCAGAGTTACTGTTGGAAGAACGTTTGGACATCAGCATCAAGACTGGTCTAAGACCTAACAGGGGGTCACAGGCGAGAGACAACGATGGACTTTTGTCTAAATTGAAGCAGATAAATGTTACGAGCACATCTTCAGCGATATACAATCACACAGCATGTTCTATGTTTGAACAATGAGGAGTGAGTCAAACAGTTTAAATATTCTAGGCCGGCCTCTGGATTTGGTGAAAATATTGTATATCACTGGTTCAGCAGAAATTGCCAAATTACAACACTATTTATTAAATAAAGGATCTGTTATTTTCATTACTCCTGTCTGTCTCTAATCTGAAACGACTCCAAGATTATAACTTCAACAAGCTACAAAAAGAGAGTAAACTTTAACTACAGGTACTTAAAACACCTTAGTTGACCGAGGTCAGCTCTGTACTTTTTGTACCACTTTTTACTCCCTTCTATGACAAATCTCCTTGCCGAAAAAAGGTGATCTACAAGCTCACAACGCGCCACAACGCGTCATGAGCTATGCGGTTTCTGTTCTGCCGTTAAACAGAGTGTAAAGTTGTAACGTTGTAAAAGCAACTTCCCCTCCCCTGCCGGCAGGGACCAGAAAATACGCTTGGTCTCGTCAGAATTTTGAGTCCCGTCATCACAGTGGCCAAGCACGTCCTGAATGCTTCCTGCCCTGGACACACTGCATTGAAGTGGACAGCGGTGGCTTTGGTTATCATCTCAGCACTCGGCTGACAGCTGCTGTGAATGACCATCAGCTGAGCAGTGCTTCACTATGAGCTCCTCCGCCTCAGGCCTGTCTGTGGTGACTCAAAGTGCTGCTCATGGCGTTGGTCAGTGCAAGTCAGATGACTGTTAAAAGGCCAGCTGAGAGGGGGCCAGAACCGTCCACACTTGTCAAACTGCAAGCTTGTTGCTGGCCAGGCAGTCAGGCCAAGTGAACAGGCCTCAGAGGAGAAGACAGGGCTCTGCAGTACAGAATAAGCCTTTGGCAGCTATTGGCTGTCTGAATGTGCAACACATTTAGACATTGAAAACTGTAGCCGGAAATAATGATAATTCATAATGAGCCATTTGGAGGTTTTCCTATGCTCAGCTTCCAAGTGAATTGTTCCATTATTACTCCTATAATGCTATTACTACAACTACTGCTACTACTATTGTACTTCTTATCCCACTGATTGACCTAAATACAACAGGAGTGGTTGCCAGATATCAGGTTGCCATTTCTAAGCAATGGGAGTTCTAATGTATTACTGGACCTAGCAGTGAATCTATCTGTATAAATAACAGCAGCATTTAAGAGATTTGTTTAACATAGGTCAGTATTTCAAAACGTCTAATGTTATGAACTACTGATTGTTCCGTAGAAGTAATGGATCAAATCCAAGGTCTGAATTGGAAGATCCAATAAAGGCATGGAATCAATCCCAAAAAAAAAAACAGTTTTGTTTTGTGAAATGGTATCGGGAAATCCTACATACACACCTACGATTCTAAACATTGGCCTGCCAAGTAGCAAGTAGTTTTTCAACCAATTATCCACTTTCTCAGTGTGAACTGAAAGCATCTTAGAATTGTCTGCCGAGACAGGTAAAATTCACAGGCCAGGCATTAACTAAGCCCACTTGTATGGGAGCACTGAGTGATAGGATTGTTACCTTCGCATAAACCGAAGTAGAGGTCAGGTGGGCGTGGATGTGCATATGTGTGTGCGTGAGAATATTTGTGTCTAAAGTGGAAGGCTTAGTATGGCGAGTAGGTGAGTGAGTGACAGAGTGAGTGATAGATAGGTTTGGGTAAATCCAAATTTACTGTAGGGGCTACGACAGTGAGAACAGACGTTTACAGCACTACGCCTAGTGCTTTGAATTAAATTCATATCACCTTTCCAACATCAAAGCCTGCCCTAAGTCTTTGCATTGGTTCTGCAATGCAGTTTGTTTGTACATTTCCAAATTGTTTCCACCCATTTTGAGCCCATTCGCCTAAATTAGATGTCACCAGTATCAGTACACAAGACAGAGATCTCCGATCCCTCCGTCTTTCTAGTCTTGCGTAGCCAGACAGAAGAAACTTGAGAGATACACAAAGAAGATAAGATAAGAAGAAAGGGAGAGAGAGAGTTTGAAGAATGAGAGGAAGAGAGAGCATAATTGAGAACAAGTGTCTGCTGCATTTTCCAACTAGCAGAGATCAACTGTGAAGCAGTTCCACTTCCAAGGGGCGTCAGCAGCACGCTGGTTGGTCCCCTGGGCAGTGAAACTTATTGGGGAATGGGATGTCTGCCCAGCTGCTTGTTCCCTCATGCTGCTAACATTCTAACCTAATCACTAACCCCACCCACCCAGCTTGATCAATTCCTAATTCAGTACAGGGACTAGTGATCCTTCTCTCATGATAATCTCTCATCCACTGACTCCCCCCCGCCATTCCGCCTGTTAACCTATCTAAACATATTTCCCATTCCCTCCCTACCTCCCAGCAGTCAGTCAGTTGTTGCAGCTTGCCGACTGCCCCAGGCTACCATTAGCATTAGCCAATAAGGCGCACCGCCCCCAGCCTTCCAGCCAATCCACATTAACCACCGACTAGATCTCCCTCGAAATTCAATTGAAGTTCATTTATTGGCATCTCGCCAACATGTCTTAGTGTGAAATTGTAAGTTGCGCAAGGAATTTACACAATCTCAATCTGGCTCATTGGGCTGACTCAAGCCCTCTACTGTAACGTCTCATTGATGTAAGCTCCACACAGTTGCAGCGAGTGCATGGCATGCACACACATGAATGCGCACACGCACGCACACACAAACGCGCGTGCGCGCGCACACAAACACACGCGCACAAACACAAACACTCTCAGGTGGAGTCCAGAGGCAAATTCCCATGGGTGTTCTTTCAGTGTTTCTCTGAAAAACCTGTTCAAAACCCACAGAGGGTTTGGGTTGTTAAGCTATAAATAAACCTTGTGCCACGTAGGCACAGAGGTCTTAAATAAACACCATGTTAAAGCTATGAAGCTACCATCTCCCATTCTGTGGTGAATTTTGAATGCATCTGGCTGTTTTTCCCTACTCTGCCAGTCACTGAAATGATCTAAAATCTAGCTCTTTGGTGAGTCAGTTAAACTGGAAATTATGAGCCATTGTGGTCAATGTACCCTTAAGTCCATTTCCTGCCCCGCACCCATGGTCTTATAGCGGTTCATCAAAATGTCTCTCTCAAAATGAGAAAACGTTCATGCCAACTTTTGAAGGTTTCATATTTGCTTCCTTTTCAATAGTCTGGGTAGTTAAGAGTTTAATGTAACTTTAGAACCATGCTGGTAAAATATCAGCGTTACCATTCCCTGAAGCAGTATTATTGTAGTATTGTTGTGGCTGCTTTGGACTGAGACGTAAGTCAAATTCTTGCAGAGCCAGAAAGAAAGCTAAATGAGCCAAAACATCACTGAAAACTGGATTTACACCGTGCAAGTGCAAAGATAATTAATAATAAACATAGAACAAACAAATGACAAGTAATGTCATTGTGACTGGGATGCTGGATTGTAATGTTTTAATGCATGAACCCTTTCCGACACCCTTTTATTTGCAAATCGGTGTTAATTAAGAGATTTGATAGGGAATATATGTTTCATATACACAAATATTGTTCATGTGAAGCCGTTTGTTTATGCTTATTTATTGGCCAGGCACATATAGTTTGTCAGAGTGGGCACACACTCAGAGTACCGTTCAAATTGGCGTTGGTGGTGCCGGCTGGAGACAGATAGGCGACAGGAAGCAGAGATAAAAGCATTACGGGACTGCCACAGCCTGTTTCTAAAATCCATGTACCGTGTGCGTGTTCGCCCATTGCTGTTCATTCCCTGTGCTGCTGAAATGCCTGCATTTGGCTACAAATTTGGTGTTTGGCTTCTCTATATGATCCTATCCTTTTTAATAGATGTTGTATACATTTTTAAATCATAAAAAAACAAGATTCTCAATTATTTGAATAACCAAAATACCAATCAATAGAATAATCACTAAGAAAGTCAATTTATAGTCACAAGCTGGCTTCGATCATCTCAGCAACACAGCAGCAGTCTGCTAGAACCAAATATGGAGGAAATGCTAGTCAGAGAGCACATGCCGGCAGACTGCCTACCACAACGCCTACCACAACCCCTCCCCCCACCACACACACACCTCCAAGTGTCTGACTGGAGTCACATGACTGGTCTAGTGACATCACCTCATTTCGAGTAAAAGGCACAGACAGACAGCAGGGTCCAGGCCAGCAAGGGAGAGGGAGGTGTCCCTGTGCATAGTCTGAGCCTCCCCAGTCCCTCCCCAGTAAAAGGTAAAATGTATTATGTAATGAAGGCTCAAGTGGTTAAATATCTGAAAAGACAAATTTGACATGAATGAAAAACACAGTCACACTATTGATTGTTCTGTCAAACGATGATATGGAATCTATGAAAAGGCTGATTGAGACACATCTCTTTTTCTTTCCCTTTTTTATCCCCTTTCTCCCCAATTTATGCCAATTGATTCATCCACACATTTCTGTGTTCACTGCTATTGTTTCCTACTGGCTCACCTGCCACTGAAAAGCCAGGAGGATGTAGCACCTCTGTTGTACTCCTCCCACACAACACTCACCAGTGACAGGTGCCACCCCAGCCCAAGAGTATGTGGTATGACAATATTACCCTCCCCACCCCCGAACACGAGCCAATTATGTCTGTAATATGTACAGGCACTCAACAACGCCGGATGCACCACTGTGGATTCAAACCCCTAGACTCTGTGATGGTGGTAAGATACTTTACCTCTGCGCCACCTGAGCGCCAGATGGATTAATTTATGAAAGCACTGACTTTACAGTTGCTTACAGACTATTACTTTGTGCTATACAAATAACAGGACAAAACTATAAAATATCCCCATATGCAACTTATGAAGGTATATTACAGAGAATACAATTCTACATAATACAATTCATACAAAGTATTTATTTCTATAGCTGAATAGTCACCCACCCAGATTTGTCCAGGCCCAGCCATTAAACAAGCTCTGTATACACCACACAATGGCAACCGTAGGTCGCAATTTACTATGAAACCCGGCAGATCCTGTCAGTCAGTGAATCAGTGACGCCTCAATGTCTATAGCTGACCGGTTGTGACATCACATTGTTGATTGTCACGCTCCATATATGACCAGGGCAGCCTGTTCTGGCAATCATATGGATATCCCTGATGACAGCTCCATATGGCCAAGACAGAATTCATTTGCAAATCAAGACTGCTGGCTATCATCAAACCCTGGATATCCATACATGGATTGGAGACGACTGGATCATCACCTAGATCTCTATGGAGCTGACCCAACAAACAAACACAACCGGCGCAAACGAACATAGAAGAACTACAAGCCTACAACGCATTGGCGCGTTGTGGGCTTGTATCGGATGTTATATGTTTGGGTGGGACTCCTGGGCCACAGTAGCCTGTGATTGGGCTACTAGGCCGGTATTCAGATGATAGACAAGCCAGTGGGCCAATCATGTGATGTCTCTCTGCTCTGTGGCCCTTTCAACTAAGTAGCCGCCCAGCCCAAAAATTACCCTAACTATCCTAAATCGGGAACAAAAATAAAAGTGTAAAAGAAAAAAAATGGGGGGCCCACCGGGCATATGCCTGTTATACCAGATGCCCAGTCCATCCCTGGTTTCCAGGCATGGCAAGTTCTTTAATTGCGTCCAGCAGGCCATTCTGATGCATCATTGTTGAAATACAAACAATTTACATTAGAGCACACCCAACGCCAGATTTTAATTGGGACACATCAGCTGTATGTTGTCGCCAAAAAAGTCAAATGATGACAGATATATAGGCCTGGTTTTAATTTCATTTAATTTACAGCTCCATGACAGATGCTCAGACACTGAACATACTCACTTATTTATCCAAGGCTTGCCCACGTGAATGTTTAACCAAACAAAATGTGCCAACTGTGTCTAGCAGTTGGAATTGCCTTACTGAAACATTGGCTTTAAACACTATATAATACGCTGTGGGCGGTCTACAATGAATCCAACCACTCTGGCAGACAACCCACTATCACTTGGATTGTATTTTCTATTCTGCATAACATGGAATCAGCTAGTCATTATGTCTGTTAGATTTGACACACTATAATCCTGATACAGCATGTTTGTTGCAATTAGCTTAAATCATCCCGTTCTCATTTCTCACTATATAATCTTTAAAATCATCCAGCATTCACTGTCCAAATACAAATGTATGTATATACATACAAACCTACATACCAAACATTTTCCTCTGCTTCCTCTGCCTAAATTGCAGCAGTAGACTTCCTGGTTTTACCTAAATGTAGTATACGTATGGCCATTGGCCAGTTGCACGCATGTCACAATACCAAGCGTTTTGTTTCGATCACCAAGAAGAAAAAATAAATCAACATTTGGGGATGAGCACTGCTCATCAATGTCACCTCATGCAAGGTTGGAAGAACACACCCACAAGCGGCCTATACTGAGTGGAGGTGTCTCACTGAGCAGCCTGATTTCAAAGGTTCAATCAACAACCTTAGACTAGGTCAAGGGTTCCCAAACTGGGGGTCGCCAAATGATTTTGTTTTGACATTGTTTTATCATTCAACGGTAAACAAACCAACTACATCATCAAAAGTAACCAACAAAATATACAAAAGAAATGTCAAACATTGGCCAAATTGTAAAATATTATCAAGGAAAGAGAGGCAAAGCTTTTGAAAATAGCCGATCTACAGGCTTGGCTATTTTCATAATATTTATCTGTGGAACCGAGTCAAACTAAATGTAATGCCTACTCCTACAATGCCAAGTGCTTGTCAGGGTGGGGGTGTGTGTGTGTGTGTGGGGGGGGGGGGGGTTAACTTGACACATGATGGTATGACATGTATATATTACTACTGTAGAGACTTTCCATCAATCTGTATTTATATGGACATAAAGAAATACCAGTCAGTCAACGTGACTCGTTCAACAACCGCGCCTTCCTTTGCCAAACACTCCACAGCACAGCCAAGCCACTTATTGGCTCTGCTTTTTCCATTCACTTCAAATCCAAGTGCACTTCTTATCAATGATTTTGGGGCGTTGTTCTTGGTGCTGCCATCACAGCGTAATAACGAGACAGGAAAGCTGTCCACTCTTTCCACACAATTAGACAGAGCTCCACTGTCTGCACTGATTCTGTGTCACATGGACTGAGGCTGATACAAACTCTGGGCTGTTTCCTGGTACGTCACAGCTGCCAGCGCTGTTCTTAAAGAGACAGATCCTTGTTAACTAGATCACAGTCATTTGCTTAGTGAGGTAGCCGCTCAGGAGGACATGGCCACCGTTTTGAATGTGTGTGGCTGGTCGAAGTGGGCCCAATCGACCACACAGATATACCGGTATGGGCCATTATTATTTTTTACATCGTAATTATGCAGCTAATGTGTCCTGATTTTTCCTGAACATCATGTCAGCAACATCAGCATTATAGATTACATTTCGAGACACTAAAACATAGACAAATACCTGATCTACAAGTTTTTGTCATTTATTTTATGTCTTGTCCAGGTACACCTTGACCTTCTGCTTCCCGGGAAGGCTCTCCACCCATTCAGCTGTGGCCACCCTTCAATGTTCTTTGTTGCGCTTGAAACCCACCAGGCGCTCAAGCATAAGAGCACGGACTCCCCCCACCCGCTGCTTAATGTTAATGAATGCAGCCATTTTCATTGGTCATGCACAGACGCTCTGGGTACGGAGACTGCGGTCGCTTCTTTGGTGTGATTGGTGCATTACGCTGAGTGAGTGACGGAGTCCCTCACACTGTAACTTCTGTAAGTGTAATGTCCCACATTTTCTGCAAAACTTGGGTCACAGTACTTCGTCGCATAAGACGAAACCCCATTACCGAACATTGCATCACATTTCGGAAGTTTGCAAGCTACGGCAGTTTGATGGACTCTTTCCCTCTCCAACATGTTGCCATCTGCCAACAAAAGTTCCTTACCGTAAACATGGTTTAATTTGACTAGACTGATTACTGGGGAGGATGCACAATACACAACACACGCCCTCTGCACTTGCCTACACTCCCCTCTAAGGAGCGGATGCTTCCATATCACAGAGTCCAGACACGACCCTTCAACAGATAAAGCAGCTACACAGACCCACCTAAAACGCTGGGTCTGTGACTCTGTGTGGGTAATGATGGGTGTGTTATATACTGTATGTGGGTTAGGGAGAGAGGGGCAGGGGAGGACAGGCCACTTTTGTGTCACTGGGTCCATCTTATTGGGATAGACCACTTACAAAACAAAACCCCCACCAAAAGCATCTTTCCATGGCATGAAAGGCCATTATGCACGCCCAGTCGCCCACATGCTCTTCAAGTCCCCATGAAATGGCATTCAGGGCAATTTTGGCTTTCTGTGTTTCATGTATTTCCGCATGAAACAGAAGCAGAGCAGGCTTTGATTTTATTGGCATAAACAAATATGACATACATATATGGATACACACAGAAGACAAATAAGTACTCAACTCATTAAATCATTCTCTTTTTGTTTCGTTGTCTTTTTACACAAAAGCTGTGTAAAAGCCCTCTCAACAAGGAACAGAACGGTCTTCTGAACCCAAACACTGAGAAATGGAGGGACTGGGAGCACAAACACATGAGAACTGTATGATTTAAAAGGACTCAATTAACTTTGTGGTGGGTTTAAAAAAAAAAAAAAGTAGAACAGAAGCACTCTCAGCTCCAACCAATCACCACTGCTTCTATTCACCCTCACAGCTCTGAGAGATCATGAGCTCATTTAAAACTGACCAACAGAAGACTCTGGGACAGGCTGATGGCTAATAATGACTCACCACCACCCACCAATATAATCTCCACTCTATCTCACTGTTGTTTTCCTTTCAGGCTGTGGCTCGTGAGGTAGAGCGGCCGGCCCACTAACCGCAGGGTTGATGGTTCGATTGCCCAGCTCTTCCTGCCCGTGACGAGTCGGTCAGCACCTTGCATAGCAGCTCTGCTGCCGCTGGTGCAAGGAATGGATGAATGAGAACCACTAATTGTTAAGCTCTCTGTATGATAGAGTATTGTTGAATTATATATCTAAAGGACAATATCGGCATGTATGTAATAATGTTTTATGTATTCTTTTTCCCCCTTAGATGTAGCTGCAATATTACCTCTACCATATAATCTTGGAATGATCAAAACAACATCATGTCAGTTTAGTTTTGGCTGGATTCACACACACAGGGCAGCGCAATCTATTGACTCACAGTCAGAGGTAATCTTGCAATGCAAGAACGATCCCTCTTTAGCCTTTCACACATTAGCACTCCTGGGTCTGTGACCCCTATGGGGTCCTCCTGACTCCTGACACCTCGTAGAAAATCTTGGTAGGCAGTCATTGTCTCCAGTCCCGCTCAACAGGGGACATTACTCTACACAAATAACAAAGGAGAGGCCGACTCACAGGTTTGAGGATTAATGCCGACGCTGAAATAGAGAAACACAAACAGGTGTTTGTTTAATGTTTATGCTAACATTGAGACTATACCCCTGCTTGGTGAATCCCAAGTATCGATATACTGTAAGTGAATGCTGTCGGGCAGCTCCAAAACCACAAATAGTTCAGCATGTAGTTTTATCATTGCAGATATGCAGTAGCTCTTTAATAAACCCCTTGAGCTCTAGGCAAACATTCAGCCCAAATGGGTGACAATTCTTCAAAAATAATAGTTGATCTACAAGCTCAACAAAGTTGCAACGCACCGTGTTGTGAGCTTGTTTTGGCAAAGCTTTAGTTTAGTGTACAGCAAAAAAAAGGATGGCCATGGATAGACCCCTGGGGCCCACTCAAAGTATACAGGATTTAAAAACAGAAGACAAAGTGTTTTAATTCCTGATAAAAAAACAAACCACTACATTTTGGAAACAAAATGACAATGTTATCTCTCAAAGAACATGGATATGTCTTTATCTCTCACTTTGTATCTATAGTCATTTGAAATAGCAACGGTTCAATTTACACCCGTTTGTGAATGGTGGCCCCCAGGCACTAAGAATATTGACGTGTTACCTGACCAACCCTGAACTGGTTCCTTGACCAGGTCACAAGTCAGATGCAGTGTAGCTTTACTCACAGTAAACTGCAAACAACCTGCTGCTTCCAATGGATCCAGTGGATTTAAAGCAGGCTACAGACAATGCAACTCAACACCCCAGTCAACAAAGTGTTGACAACAATGGGTTTAAGTGTTTAACACATTTTGGAGACATTCTTGTAACAAGTGACTGTTACATCATTGCCAGTACAACACTGACAATGACTTCAGTAGTGATAACTGTTGCTGGTTAGCGTTTCTATGTAGCAAAGCCCCAGAACTGAAAAGGAGACATTTTATTGCAATTGGAAATTGTGTTATTTGGATCAATATAAGCAGCACGCATTGAAACCGCATGGATTCACAAGAAGTTTAGTTTCTTGGGTTTTCAACACTAAGAATATAACTACAGTTCATAATATGTAGATAAAAATACAAATAGTTTCTCATGGCCCATCATGTCACAAAACCTTACATATTTTCACCTGTAATAGATTAGGTTTAAATGGCAATGGTGTATATTGAGTCTAGTGTGGCTGTTAAGTTTGGCTTAGCTATTGGCTACTGTCATGTGGTTAGAAAACACCATTCCAAGCTTATAGTTATTCTACTGTATATAGAGAAGCAGCGATTTGATCTTCAGATTGGATATCGGCTCGATATCAGCCAAAAAACGTGGATCGGATCGCAGCGAAGCTGACCGATCATAAATATGTGCTTTTATTTTAGTTTTATTTTACTTATTTGTATATCATATTTCATGTATAAATATTTCTAAAGTGTGCTATATCGGATTGGTAACTGTTTCGGAATCGATGCTGCCATCTCGTTATCGAACATCCGGTTCCGCTTTGTATGTATAGTAGCTGAGCATGCTGGACTCCACGTGGCATCATTTCCTCCGAAAAACTATTCCATTCATGTTTCACATTAAGTAACAGTAATCTGTATTTGCTCTATTGTGTGTAAACCCTCAAACGTGGCTTGCTTTCTAGCCTATGATAATTACAAACAAAGGTCTGTTGCTACTTTAGTTTGTTTAAAAGGAAATGTCTTGGCCGGAACCTTAAACTGGATTTACTAGTTTATATATCTACAAATGACATTTGGCTGGTAAAATAACACTGGCTAGTGTTTTGGAATACATGCGATATTGAATATAACATTGCCATTCGAAAATTAAGGGAAATCAATTTATCTTTCAAGATGCAGTTTTGTTCCTTCATTCCAGGAGGTCAATTTGCAGCTACTAAGAAACAAAATGTAATATAATCTTTCAACACTTTTCAAATGTCTGACTTGTAGGGAAACACCATCTTTTACTTTCACTTGACACAGTTTACATTTATCTTTATCTTTTCGTTCTAACTGCCTTCATCCAAGTAAGTAACCATGACATTTTAGACAATAGTCTGTCAGAGAGCAGTGACAAAATACAAAAAGTAAGTCAGTCACATTGGAAACAATGGATGATTGTGTAATGGCATTAGGGTTGGAGGCGGTAACCGCCGTACCGCCGTACCGCGGTATACCGAGGTCTACCGCGGTGTCATTGTGCTTACCGCGGTAAAAAGACAAAAAAAAGGTCTATTTTTTATTGGAAAACAAGCGAGTTTTAAAACGGGGGAGAAGCGAGGACCGCATGCGCTCCATGCCGCTCTGCTCTGGGCCGTGTACCACACGTTGGAAGCCACATACGTCACTCACACACAGAGACCTGCAGTGTACACAGTGCACGGCTGCACGCAGGGCATAGATAGAGTACGGAGCACAACTCTTTCTCTGTAATCCACTCGACACAAGGATGTTAATACATAGGCTACCTTGTGTTGTGGCATATCTTTTTTTATTCATACGTACGGATTACTGGCGGAGCGCGGGCCGCGTGGACTAAAGCCGAAAATGAAACTATTTTACTTTCTCCACCGCGTCGCTCGTTGTGCTCCGTCCAGCGGCGCGTCGGCGATTTTATAACCTTTTCTGTCAAGTCTTGTAACTAAAACCTGTATATAGCAGCACTCAATCACTGCGATTTGAGAGTTGAGACGTGACGTGACGTGAGTTTACAGAATCACTGTACACGATCTGACAACCCTTCCTTCAGCTGTTTGTGTCTGAATAGCCCAAGTAGCTAGCCTACGTAGCTTGCCTACGTTACTATGGTAACCCGACAGTGCAGATCTAAAAGCTCAGAACGCATCGCGGATGCGACGTGTTGTGAGCTTGTAGATCTGCTCCTTTGAAAGCCAGACACGCTGTGCTGTACGGAGAAGTATAACTCGGGCAGTCAGGCTGTGTCGCCTCTCCACTGTGGAGAAACTATTTTACTTTCTCCGTCGCACGTTGTGCTCCGTCCAGCGGCGCGTCGGCGATTTTATAACCTTTTCTGTCAAGTCTTGTAACTAAAACCTGTATATAGCAGCACTCAATCACTGCGATTTGAGAGTTGAGACGTGACGTGAGTTTACAGAATCACTGTACACGATCTGACAACCCTTCCTTCAGCTGTTTGTGTCTGAATAGCCCAAGTAGCTAGCCTACGTAGCTTGCCTACGTTACTATGGTAACCCGACAGTGCAGATCTAAAAGCTCAGAACGCATCGCGGATGCGACGTGTTGTGAGCTTGTAGATCTGCTCCTTTGAAAGCCAGACACGCTGTGCTGTACGGAGAAGTATAACTCGGGCAGTCAGGCTGTGTCGCCCCTCCTTTTGGGAAGATGATTGCAATATTTTGGCTTATCGCCGAACCTTAATTAATAGATACGGGGGTGCGGTAATTACCGCAGTACCGGCGGTAAATGGGAAGACGGTAATCGCGGTAACAAAATGTCCATACCGCCCCAGGCCTAAATGGCATATGCTTAGGTTTCTTTAATATCTTCTGCTGCAAAGCTCAGCAACAATATCCATAACCATGAAATAATGACAGATGAAGTACAAATAAAAATAAAATATATATTATTTAAAAAAAAACGTTACACGTTTGCACACCTGGCTACTCTGGCTTGTGTCCAAAAAAAGTTATTGTGTTGGCTTAAGACACCCTGCCGCAGAGCATGTCACTTTGCCTCAAGCATTCTCTCTCTGAATTATGCCTGTATACATTACATGCCAATTCAACATTTTATAGCATCTACCAATAATAAGGTATCTCCCAAACCAGCCTTTCTAAAGGCATTCTCACCCTACAAAATATACCTCACTTCCATATCACATTTTCACTTATCTGGAGCGTCCGTTTTTAATGGTGCAACTACAGCTCATCATCCTCTGACATTAAAACAATGACAGGTGATCATGGATGTCTGACTCTTGAGCAGGTGTGTCTGTCCAGCCTGGAGTTATCAGGAGGCAACAATGGTGCATGGTCACCAGATATAAATATATAAATATAGGCTTAAATGTGTCCAGGCCGGGACTCACATGTGGTTGTTATCTGCTCTTTACAAAAGTGTCTGATCAAATTTTGAAAAAGGTAATCTACTCTTGTTATTGTGGGTTTCTCGTGAACAAACACGTGAAATACTGTGGCTATGAAAAGTAAGCTTATAATCAGAATAATTTACGAACTCATACTAAGCTCACAACTGTACAGCACAAACTCAAAGGTGCAAAGTCTTTATGTACTAGTTATGTACTAGTTAGCGCGCCTCGAGCCTTTCCTTGCCACAGGACTGAAGCCGATAGTCACTTGTCAGTGTCAGTACTGATACAGGCCAGACAAGCATCGTACTTGAAAATGAATAAATGTAGGTAAAGTTGTTCAAACTCACTGCACAGTGCACACATTAGCCTGAGAAGAGCAACAATCCAATGCTTCTGAGATGAAGGACAAGCCAATGCAAATAGCACAACAACAAAAAAAGGTTCTGGAGCACACATGTAACGAGGTATATTATTTGTACAAATAAATGATGCTTGTCAAGAGCTGAACCTTTGGCCCAGCCCTATGGGTGTTACATGACAGTAACGACACAAGGCAAGTTCTGGCAGGTATAACTCTACCTACACAGAAAAACAGGTAGACTTAAAGGCCCATTCCCACTGGGCCAGATAACAGATATCTGGAGATATTTCTCCAGATATTTTTCCATGCAAAGTGGATGGTAGCTACAGATACTTTTATCTGTGGCAAATATTTTTTTTATCTGTGTCTACCATCCACTTTGCATTGAAAAATATCTGGAGAAATATCTCCAGATATCTGTTATCTGGCCCAGTGGGAATGGGCCTTTAGATGTAATTAATTCCCACAAAACTACAGATGCAAATACGTTACTCTCAGATAATGCCCAGCACAAGGGAACAATGACAAGTCAGTGCGAAAATGTGACCTGCAAACAAGATTACAAACCCTAGACAGATCAGCATACCATTATATTCTGTCATCAGGAAAACGTGATCAAATTGCATATGCATGCAAGTGAAACAGCAGAGACACAACTTTAAAATGACATCAACACAAAAATGAAATGAAAGACTATGCGTTTTTGCTGCATACTTATAACAACAACCTGTGGCTATTGTCCAGCTTGCCTGCTGAATGGTGCAGACAGCACTGTGAGAGTGAGGGGGGGGGGGGTGCATGCATACAATATGTGCATGCACCCCCCAGACCCATACATCCACCCAGGCATCCAGACTAGAGTACACACTGTGCTGCATGTGTGTGGGGGGAAGGGGGTCGTCAGCATTCACAGAACGACAGAAGCCCTGAAGCAGCGTTGTTTACCCATGATGTCTCCCTCTTGTCAGCCCATGCAGCAGCCGGCAGCACAACACCTGGCTAACAAAAACACAGCCAATGCGTGCGTGTGGCCGGTTTAAAATGACACGCCGACACAGGACAGGACAGAACAAATGCCGATGATGTGTCAGCGTTAGAACGGTCACACTGGGTGATATAAACACATGGCTGGGAGACAAGGGACCACGTTGCCTTGACACACAAGAGGAGAAGAGGAACCATGGGAGCTGCAGCGGCCAGGTCTCCTCCCTGTGTGAACAAACATCAATGTATCTCCACGGAGTGGCTTTATCATGTCTCTTTGGCATCTGACCTTCCCCTGACACGACACATCAACATTGATATTTGCAAGTGAAACAGTGGTTCTGAACATATACATCCTGGAATAGCTGGAAGCTAACATCCATTTAGTAGCGTTATCATGCGGCGGCTGACTGAAGCCATTATGTATCACACACACATGATCTCTCTCTCACACAGTCACACACTGGCTTGGCTAGCGTTAGCGAGCTAGCTTCCTAGCTAAGCTGCTAGCTGGGCTGTGTTCTTCTGTGCTAACAATCATTACACTGCGCGTTGACACACAGCCACGGATCAAAGAGTCGCTTGTTTTCCCCTGCTATTTAGGAAAACACAGACATAAAGATCACCAGTGGCAGCACATTTTTTGATCACATCGATGTTCCCACATTAAGCAGCTGGCTCAAGGGGAACACGTGGAGAGAACACGTGACGACCCATAACAAAATGTGCAGGGTTTTTAAGACTTCAAAAAACGGACAGATGCTGATCGATAACTCGTGGTTTTCATACAGATTAGCCGACACCGGGAGACATCGCACCACTCTCACTGGCCCTTAAAAGGGAGGACTGTGGAGTTTGGCTCTGAAACAGTGGGGAATCGCCCTGGAAGCTGATGGCAGTACGGGTCCTGCTAAAGCTAAAGGGCTTCACGTCTGACTACTAGGCCCAGACAGGGATGGTAGACCCGTGTCTGAATGCAATATAATGCTGCATTCGATTAATGTAAATATGCATTGCATGGCATGGTAGTGATTTCATCTCCGCCAATGTGCAAAACACATCGACGATGTGCACTTAAAACAACGTGAACGCCTGCTGCACATTTTGTACAGAACTCAACTCTCACTGGATGAGTTTAAACCCCCCAGCATGACCACTGCACGCCACGGTGACTTGGCTTAAATATCCTAACGACTCTCAGCAACAACACACATCACATCTGATCGTATTTAACATGGTGGGGGAAAAAACTTTATAAAATACCAGGGACAAGAGTAACCTAATGTTGTCCAGCAACGACACAAGACCACACAACTCAAAAACCAAAAGGGACGAATCCCTTGTTCAGACTCACGACTCAAATATACAACTCGTGTTATTATAACACAATTATAACAACGCCTGTCATGGCGATGGTATCATTTTGCATACGATTTAAAAGCGTTTTGCATGGCAACTCCACTTCCACACAGCCTGGAGCTCACACAGACATGTCAGCAGTCCACACACACAGTGAGATGATCCAGGAATAGCAAGGGGCCCTTTTACTCTAAATATAAACCAACACACTCCAGCAATACATGGAAAGACAGTAGCCGTTTAGGTCAGAGGTTAACAAACTTTTTCGGACCCCCATTTAATGGCATTTCCATCTCTGGGACCCCAATTTATATTGTAAAATATATTGTTAATTTAACTCAGAGTGTACAAATGGAACCAAATTAACCAGTGGACCATACCCAATAAGGGTTCCACAGACAATAATTGGGTTCCATACCCAATAAGGGTCCATTTGGTTCCCAACTATCATTTAGCTGGGGACACCCTGGAACTCCCTCAAGGACCCCTGGGGGTCCCCGGACCCCACTTTGAGAACCAATGCTTCGGATGAGGGGGTACAAACCATGATGTGCCGCCTGTCCGTTCACGCTGACCACGGTGGGGGTCACCACTGCGTTGTTGTTCATCTTCTTGGTCCACGGGTTCACCTTGGGCGGGGGGGCCTCGGTAAATTCCTTCTTGTTATTGGTGGTAGTAGTAGTGCTACTTTTATCCTCCTCCGACGACGTCGTCTGCTCCTTCTTGTTGTGGTTGTTGTTCTTGTTGTTGGAGCCGCCAGAAGAGCCTCCCTGCTCCACACTGTCCTTGTTGTTGTTCTTCGCCTGGTTGTTGCTATCCTCTTTCGCTTGTTTGGTTCCACCTCCTCCGGCCAGGTTGTTGCTGTTGTCCCCCTCCTTGGCGTCGACACTAGCGGCCCCCATCTGCTGCTTCTTGGTCGGCCCTGCTTTACTGTTACTATCCAAACGCTCCTCTTCGCCGCCACCACCTCCGTGGATCGTCTTGGAGATCAGGAGAGGAGCCTGCTCCACCTGAGTGGCCATTTCCCCCCTTCTTTTAGCTCCTTCTTCAACGAGACACGGGTCGTCCACCCTACCCCCTCCAAAAAAAATAACCAGGCAATTCGATACCTTAGATTTGATGGAAGTGGAATAAAAGTCGTCCGTGGTCGCTTCTCCACTCCACCCCTAGACCAAAAGAGCTTCAGTCTAAGACGCAGAGTGGGAAATGCCGAGTTAAAACATATAAAAAACGAGCGTTTGCGAGACGTTAGCTTTCTCTGTCAAAATTACAACCGTAGCTTCACACCACCACCACTACCACCAGGCAGGCAGGCAGCAACATGGATGATCCCCACCACGCGATACAAGGGGCCGGGAGCGCGCACGCACGCACGGTGCGTAAAGGGGGGAGTGACCACGTAAAATCGTCGGGGACGCGCAAAGGCAACAGAGAGGGACGGCCTGCCTCGCCCCTCTGAAGGGTAACCTCGCCTACCAGGCTTTCTCCGGAGAGAGAGCCTGGTGTTCGTTCACAACAGACCGTTTGGTTTCCGCCTAAAGCGCGGAAACCACTATAGAAGCGGCGTCGCTTTGATTTGGTCCCCTCCGTTTGTTTCCCCAATCCCTTTTAAAATGCTGGAGTAGCCTACGCAGTCTTGCCAGTCGCTACGAGTTGGATTAAAAGATGCACATACCAAACGAATTTTTTGAAGGCAAAACTACGCCTCATCAAGGTGTTTATTAGGTCGGCCCTAAAAGTATGTCCTTGGGTGCAGGGGAATGTTTTGGGTTAAAACTGAATCCGGTTGATAGTTCCGGCCAAAGTGTAGTCCGTCTAGGACTACAACATGACGTAAAGTGGTTTCCGCTCCCGACCGGATCAAACCCCGTAAAGTGAACTGATCCCAGACTATCTGAAGGGTTTGTAAAAAATCCACCATTCCAAAAGTCGAACACGTGTCCATGTATGGGGCTGCACGTGTGTCCCAATGCTCTAAATGCACTTTTCTGGGCCATAAAAATAAATAAATAATAAATAAATTATATATATTATATATATATATATATATATATATATATATATATATATATATATATTAACCTCGCCTCACCAGGCTTTCCTGAGAGAAAGGTCTACACTTATATAGGCTACACACACACACACACACACACACACACACACACACACACACATTGATTGGAACATCAAGACTCTGTGTGTGTGTGTGTGTGTGTGTGTGTGTGTGTGTGTTTGTGTGTGTGTGTGTGTGTGTGTGTGTGTGTGTGTGTGTGTGTGTGTGTGTGTGTGTGTGTGTGTGTGTGTGTGTGAGTATGAAAGAGAGAGAGAGAGAGATAGAGATGATAACCAACATGTCATTCAGATTTTAAGGATCCAGTATTTTCAAGTGGCTGATTATATAACTTTGTTCAGGTCAAAGTTAGAAATGTGTGCCACTTGAGAATTGAGAGAAAGTAAGACGTGTGTGTGTGTGTGTGTGTGTGTGTGTGTGTGTGTGTGTGTGTGTGACCGTGTAACTGTGTGTGTGTGTGTGTGTGTGTGTGTGTGTGTGTGTGTGTGTGTGTGAGTGAGTGAGTGAGAGAGAGAGAGAGAGAGAGAGAGAGAGAAGAGAAGAGAGAGAGAGCAGCATGTGTGTGGTGGGGGCGTTGTCTACTGGAGGAAGCTGGTGGCAAATGAAAGGTCATAGTTGTTGCAGTTTGACTCTTGTAACACATTTTTACAGAAGCACAAGAGGTTCCGAGTTCATAGTTGAAATCCACCTTAAAAAAAAAAGTTTTGTTCTTCAAATGCTGTGTTTCTGTAAAATGTTATAAAACGGTAGGCTATAAAGGCATAGAACTTAGCAAACTGATTTAAAATTCCAAGGCTATAAATGGCATTCTCAGCTGCATGACTTGCAGCTGAGAATGGTCTGACATGCAGCATACAAAAGTCCTTTAAACTGTCCTGATAAAGAACACATTACAGCTGCTGTTTATAACAGACTGCACATTATTAGACTGAGCAACGTTTCCATCACTGGGATCTCACAGACATGTATTCTTTTTACAAGTAATACTACACTTTTTATGTTTATAATAAACTTGGTTCTTTGCACACCTACACAAAAAAAAGACAACTGCCTGAAACCATACTGTACGAAACAAAACAAACAGACTCATTAAACGACATGTTATTTGCCATATAAAGGTCTGTGAGGATTTTGTGTGTTTGTTTTGAGTTTTTCCTCTAAAAATGCTTTCACTGCAAGTATAGACAGTGTTTCTTTGTTTTGATTATAGGACAGTGATCTAATCATTAGAACATTCTGTCTTACATTCCCATGTGAGTCTTACATAGCTTTTTACACATGTAAGTATCAATAACCAATCAGTTATTTATGATCATATCCATTAATCAACTATAATGATATCTACAAATAGGCATCATGGAGACATGCAGGATACAAAAGAGTGTATGCACCTAGACCTATAATACACCTATAACACCTACACCTATAATATTGCCATTTCACAGTCAAACTTTCTGGAAGCACATTTAACCTTTTTTTATTTTATTTTTCATTTATAACCAATAACCATGCATTTGTGAAAATATGTAATGGGTTTAGAATGAGTTTCACAGGCCCAAGATTTATTACATTTGTGAAATTTATGAAGAAGCATGCAAATCTTAAATTTAAAAAACACTGTTTATAACACGTCATCTATGGGAGAACAGTTGTTGGGGTATTTGCCGGGGTGTATTTGCACACCTGGAACTCTCTGCATTTACCCAACGTAACTATTAGGAACGGCAGGTGCTATTTTTAACAGTGCTCGGCATCTACCCGGGGAATATCTTGGAACAGTGGTTCCCAAAAAAAATCTAGGAAACAAATAATTAAGGGACCCATAAAAATGTGTCTGCGACCCACAGTCTTAGAAGTCTCGGAAGTGTCTTGGTCAGGGACACAGGAGGAACTGCCTGAGGGTCAAACCGGCAACGGTCCAATTCCCAGACAACATCTCTATCCCCTGACCGATGTCTGCCCGCTCTTTAACATAACATAATGGCCAAAGCGCAAAACCTCCTATCTGCAAAAATCACTTTATTGGGAAAATTAAAAAGAAAATGTGTGTGACTGACCATGTGCAGCATAGCCTATAGTACCCATTTCAAGTGAAATCCAAAAATCATAAAATTTGCAGATAGGAGGTTTTGCGCTTTGGCCCTCGAAAACTTTTTATTTTATGTTAACTTGTGTCAATATTTGTTGGTGTTACTTGTACTTAAACGGTTCACCACTGTTAGTTTTCCTAACCTAGATACATAATTCTTTAACACTTAGTTGACCAGTATACCCCAGGTATCCAGTCTAGGTGACTATACTACTTGCCCTGCTTTTTCCCCGCTATACACTAACTATTGTTGCTGAAAATTAGCGAGACTAGAAGCTCACAATTTCATCCTGCTGCGATACATTGTGAGCTTGTAGATCGGCAATCTTCTACAAATATTTGCCCCAGATTAGGGACGCTAGAGTTCAAGTGGTTAAGTCTGGGGAGTTAAAACGTTTTCAAATGACAGCGATTGCTAATTTCCTATTCCTTATGTTATGTGTCTCCTTTCTACTGTAAGCCAATACATAATAAAGCCCACCTGGAGTCACATAATCAGGCAATAATCCTCCCGATGCATTAGCACAAGGTAGCCTACTGTGTCATTAATTCACTGAAATTATAATGACAATAATAATAAACCTTATTTGTATAGCACCTTTCATGACATGAAATGCAGCTCAAAGTGCTTTACAGAAAACATACAAATGAGATTACAATAAAGCAGAAAAGAAAAGTAAAAACATAAAATAACATAAAAACACTTTAATTCAGTCTGACCAGAAGTAGCCATAAAAGTCAGGCAAAAGCAAATGAATAACAGCACAGAGATTTAAAAATCAACTAAAAGCAAGACTTATTATTTATACAGTATGATTCTATAATTATCAATGCAGAACAGGAGACTATAAGAATAATGCTGGAATCGACTTTAGCTCCCCATGATATAAAAAAGGTCCTTTGTCCCAAGGAACATCACATGACCTGCCTGCATCTCCACGACCAGCCAATTAGTTCATGCAGTGGCCTCGGCATAATTCACTGTCAGTTACCCATAGCCGAGCGGATGCTCTGAATGCTTATGACAGAAATAACAGAAACATTCCTTCATCGATTTGCCATCCCAAGTCGTTTATCAAGACATGCTATAAAAGTCTGGGGCGTAGCATCATAAACATAATCTGTGTTTGAATGAAAAGGTTGTGTAGTCCTTGTGTAAACATGGTGCAGTTGGTGTAATGTGAAATGAGTTTTTATGTGTGAGAAAGAAACACAAAGAGAAATAAATAGGGATCATCATGCATTATATAAAAAATATAAAGGAGACAAATGTCGGCTATTTCTGGCGGGCCGACACTAGTGCACTACTAAGTATAACTCATGCTTTCTACAATAAGTATAAGAGAAAGACGGTCACAAGAAAGCGAGAGCTGACACTGGGTCTGACCTTGGCATTCCTCTGACACGTGGCGGTGGAACTCACTTTGAGCTTACTGTACTTCCTGCTTAACATGCACACACCCACATGTGCAAACCCCCTACTACAACCCTTCCACATACCTGTGCAGAGGTGTAAAGGGTGGAGCTGTCACTACTGCTACAGTACATATTAGAAGGCTGAGATGAAGGATTACAGCCCACATGTTTCTAGTCACCCCATGCAGTCTATACTACTTGTACTACTTAAAATAGTATAGAGTAGAAGGAATCAGACAGTGTATTTTTAAACCTGCTACTCTCATGGTTTCAAATATAATGTGTGGTGGTTTACACATTTGTAAGTTTTGATGGTGGGTCATATATAATAAGCACAATTGGACTAAAGGACTTAGTGCTAACAAAATGGTACTCCAAAATGTAAAAGTTTAAGCAGTGAACTAAAGGTGATCTTCCACAGGTCTGAAAGAGGGCCCTCATCTTCCTTTAGGTTGTTAGTAAGGAACTGTAAACAGCCTATTAATGGAGCCAGTGTAACTAGTCTGTAGTTGAAGCAGCTGACAGAATTGCACAATATAATTGGTAATGCTAAACCTCACTAAAACTGTAATAAGCATGCAATAGTCCCAACAGTGTCTGGGTTGAGGGTGGGGTGGGTACAGCGCCTCTGTTGTTTTGTGTCTAGTATCTACAGTACATTACATTATCTGTTGTTTCCCTCTGAAATTGAGGCAGAGCAGTGCTGCATGACATGCCATGTATTCATTATGTGGTTTAATAAAAACACTTAATGAAATAGGGAGGGGTCTACGGATTCTGCAGTGCCAGTGAATCATTTGGACAGATCTGGATTAGACAATGTCGAAGGATCAAATATAGTCCTAACTTGGAAGTTGGAACATGACAGTTTACAGGACGGGAAGGGATCCCAAATTCTGATTCTGCTGCAGTAACAGCAAATATTCTTCAGATGTTGGTCACAATGGCATTAACATGAAATTACAAATCATCTCATTAGTAGTAGCCTAATCTCCCTTCAAACGACAGACCAATTTAGGCCTCACGTTTTGCAATCATTGTAGTACATTTTGGAAAAGTGGCAGTAGAGTAGACCTGTCTGAAACAGACTCGCTGGTCTTCACTAATTTACCGGTAAATGCCTCAAGTCGTTTCACCACCAGCTCACATGACAGTCAGCCCTGTAGCCTCCATGTTGACAAAACGTTCAAATGTCAACGTCTTGCCCAGGGTTTGATGTGTTAGAAACTGAGGGAGGACATTTCATCAGCACTTAAGTCTTATATAGGTCTTCGTGCAAATCGTGAATCATATCTACATGCTCACAACATGTCGCAAAAACTATTTGAAAACCTGTGACACATGTGCCCAAAATAGGGATACTTTTTAGTTATTTGGGGGCATTTCAAGCTTTTATATGATAGCGACAGTGGAAAGGAAATGACAGGAGAAGGAGATGGGGAAGACAATGCAGCAAATTGGGTTTGGGCTCAATCGAGGCCTAAGGACTAAGTCTTGAAATGATGTGCACTCTACCGAATGAGCCACTGGGGCGCCGCCAGATTAACATAATTTAAATAAAATTGATAAATCGTGATATTTATGTAACAGGGAGGGTGTGAATCGGAGCAGCAGGAGCGGTATTGCAGTCGCTGTACAGCACTGTTGTGACGAAAAAATCTTCGTTCCTACACTCAGCTATGGTCATGAAGTGTGGGTCATGACCGAAGGAATAATACAAGCGGCCAAGATTAGTTTTCTCAGACGGTTGCCGGCCTCTCCCTTAGGGATAGGTTGAGAAGTTCAATCACTCGGGAGAGACTGCTCCCTCATGTGTTAAAGAGCCAGCCGGTTCGGGCATCTAGTGCAGATGCTTCCTGAGCGTCTCCTCAGGGAAGTCCTTCTGGGCACATCCCACTGGGCAGACAAAGGACCAGGTGGGGGGGGGGATTATATCTCCGCGCTGGCCTTGGAACGCCTTGGGATCCCTCAGCATGAAGTGGCTAATGTTGCCCGGGAAAGTAAGCAGCTGAAGTTGGATGGATGGAAGGAATTATGATATTATCAAACATAAATATCAGACATATCAGACAGTGAGTCTACATTCCCCAAAAGGAAATGAATGGATTTAATTCAGTCTGACCAGAAGTAGCCATAAAATATATCAGCACCGGAAGTAGAATTGTATGACAAGAACACAAGGTTGGCATAGATCTTCCCTAGCCGCCCGCCATACAGGAAATCAAACCGTGGTCTTGCCCAAACAAATGTAAAACAAATGAATGTTGGCAGCACACAGGTGACTGGTGGCAGAACAGCGGTCACAATAGTATCAATAGAACGTAATCCTGTTGTTGATATACACCTATCTCTTTTGCTCTGTCTCCCAACGCTATTTCTCCCTCTCTGATTTCCTCCCTCTCGCTGTTGTTCCGACCTGGCTACTGTTTGGTTCTAGCCATAACAATGGCAACACCAAAACACCAACACACAGCTGGCTGAAACAAATCACACGCACACACGCACGCACGCACGCACGCACGCACGCACGCACGCACGCACGCACGCACACACACACACACACACACACACACACACACTGTGACAGTGCTGCTGGATCAGTTTACTCATCTGGGGATTAGGGCTGTTTAAGAAGGAGGTACCCGAGTTATTGTCGGAACTTACAGATGAGTCATTCCTTCATGTTAACTCCAGTTTAAACCTACAGTATTTGTACAGTACAGGCAACAGATCAGTCACAACGTGGTTGACAAAGCAACAAGACAAATACAGAGGACAAAATCCACACATTCGTAGATATGAAGACAGAGTGTGTGTGTGTCTGTGTGTGTGTGTGTGTGTGTGTGTGTGTGTGTGTGTGTGTGTGTGTGTGTGTGTGTGTGTGTGTGTGTGTGAGTGTGTGTGTGTGTGTGTGTGTGTGTGTGTGTGTGTGTGTGTGTGTGTGTGTGTGTGTGTGTGTGTGTGTGTGTGTGAACATTAGGAAACAGTGTGGTGTGGATGTCAAACTGTGTAGATGTAATCAAGGTGCAGAGACTTGACCCATCCTTTTATGTGCTAAATAGATTATTCCCTTTTTAAAGTTGCACTAAGCGACACTCTTAAACAAAAATACACGTGTTTTAACAATCAAAATCACACAATGGATTTAAATATTTTAAGGTAAGCCTTCTACCCGTCTTACATTTACCTCAATGAGCTTCGGTGGGCTGGTAGCCTGGTATCGAAAGAGACATGTTCGACCTAAAATGATCAGGCGACGACAGATCTAATGAGTTACTTGTGTTATATTCACTAACTAATGTATTTATTTCCACAATATAATCATAATATAGTAGCAACAGCAAAGATCTACACAGAAGAGTTTATAAATACTTGCATGATACTTAAGTCTTACATGATGCACTTTAAAGGAGTAGTTCACCCCCCAAATGACTTTATTTTCTATTGATTACTCACGCCACTTGAGTTCAATAATATCTTTTTGTATTTGTCGCATTCCTAAGAAAATAATTTGATTACAATGAATTTACCCCCATTGATTCCGGATGTGGACCCAAATGCATGTGGGTGCATCTGGAATCAATGGGTGTAAATTTACTATAATACATTTGTTTGTCTTGAATGTGACAAATACAAAAACATATAGTTGAACTCAAGTCTCCATGGCGTGAGTAATCAATAGAAAAAAATCACACCCAATGTGAAGTGAGCGGTGGTCGTGCTTGCATAACATCTTCAGACTAGGATTTGAGTCTAGGATGTACAGGCTATGCTACACACACGTTTTGCTATGGCAAAACGCTGAGGAAAAAGGCTACAGACATTCGACATATGACATCACTAAACAAACATGATGCTACGCACACACATTTTACTATGGCAAAACGCTGAGGAAAAATGCTACGGACACACGCACAGCCACGTATAGGAGCGGTTTGCACCGCTCAAAAGTCATTTTGAAGGGTGAACCACTCCTTTAAAGCCTCACTCAGGAACCCAGGAAAAGGTTTCACTGCTTTATTAAAGGTTTCTTATCCTAAGTTGGGATCCAGTGCCCAAGCAACACGCTGGAGTATTGCAAACAAAACATTACAGCCCACACTCACCCTTTTAGGCCTGTAATATCAGACAGCACATGACCAAACACAATGACGGTTTTTATCTGCAGTGTTTTACTCAAACACAGAACACAACACAAAGCAGTTCAATTCAAGAATCCAACTTGACACGTCTAGACGATCGGGATGAAACACACACACACACACACACACACACACACACACACACACACACACACACACACACACACACACACACACACACACACACACACACACACACACACACACACACACACACACACACACACAACCTTGTCTTTTCAGGTCCCGTTCCTGTCACCTGTCTGTCTCCTGTTTGTCTGTCATCATCATTATCATCATCATACCTCCTTTTGGCAGTGCCAGGAGGGGTCAAAAGGTGGGGAACCAGCGGTCATGGCTATGATGGGGGAGTTGTTGACGTGTTGAAAAACACAGCTCTGCGTTTGTGGAGGTTGGAGGCCCCACTTTGTCCCCACTCACTCTGACGAATAGTAGAGAGAGGCAGGATCACAGAGGTGCCGAGGGCCTTTTGCCTCGTAGTTTGGGTTTCCATTTCAATCCTGATCAGTCTGCATTTCTAGTACTGAGGCAGAGAGATGCCCGGTTGATTTCTTGAGAATCACATCGGCAGGGTCCCAGAGTTGGGATTCCTGTGTCGTAACACAAGTGTTCTCAAACATTTTGATGTCAACAACCCCTAAATTGATATGTATTTAGCCATGGACACCCCCACCCCTTTGAAAATATTTTGTACTAGTCCCCTATGATCTTCAAGATAAAGCTAGCCAGGGCAGTGGAGTGGCGCAGTCGGTAGCGCAGTCGGTGGCGCAGTCGGTAGCGCTGTCGCCTCACAGCTAGAAGATCCTGGGTTTGATTCCTGCTGGGGGTTCTCCGTGTCATCAGTGCCCATACTCTAAGTGGGGTTGGCAAAAGGGCCTTTCTGTGTGGAGTTTGCATGTTCTCCCCATGTCTCCTAGGGTAGGTATCCTCACAAAAACATGCAGTAATCCTGGTCTCTATACCGCTTCCCCCTGGCCAGCCGGGGCACCTGATGGAGGGGAAAGGAACTGGTTGGAATAACGTGTTCCTTCCACGCATTACGTCCAGCCGGGGAATCTCTCCCGTCAGGTGAAAAGAATCGGCTTGGACTACTCATGCATAGAAGGAAGCATGAGGTCAGTCCGTTGCTCTTGCCAGGTTGGCAGAGGGAGTGTACCACTCAGGATTACATTAGATAATTGGCACTGGGTGAAAAATGGGTTGCAAAATCGTGGGACAAAAATTTAGAAAGAAAAAAGAAAAGATCAAGCTACCCAAAAAATGTAATAGGGCCTCATCACTTAAACCCCAGTTTCTCTATATAGCAGCAATCCTCTAGCGAAAATAATCAAGCTCACAATGTGTCACAACACATTGCATTGTGAGCTTGTAGATTGGCTATTTCTGGCAAAGAGATTTGGTGTAGAGGTTAATACTAGAGTATCTAGTAGACTACAGGGCCCCTGGTGGAAACCGTACATTTATGTTTATACATAGGGACAAAGTGGTTAAACTGTTGCTGTTGCTGTGGACCACTGGACCCCCTGGAACACTATCAAGGACCCTGTGGGTCCCCAGACCCCACTTTGAGAACAGACTGATGATTGCCGTTTACGAGACACACACAGTCAAGGTCATCCACAAATTCTCACTTGCAAGGACGACCTGGCAGGTGCAAATGAATGTTCCAATGGAACATGTTGAAAATAAGCAAGCAAAACTATCAGTTAATCCATTCAGAATTGAGTCATTGTCAGTTCCACACAGTACTGTGGCCCCTGTCACTGCCAACTTCCACATGTCTGCTTTGATAGTCACTGCAGCCACTTCTTCTCACATGACTGTGAGAAGTTTCACCAGGGGAGCATAATGCTTGCAGAGGTTCACACTCTCACAGATCACCTCCCACTATTGCAGTGGTTCTCAACCTGTGGGTCGGGACCCCCAGGGGGGTCCCCAAATTATTTTGGGGGATCCCCAGATGATTAACTTAATGTGCAACATTGTTTTCTCTCTCAACAGTAAACAAACCAACATAATATTAAGTGTATAGACTGAGGGTACAGGCACATTTCTAAAGTGAGAATCTACTGACTTTGTAATACCTCTAAAATGACAAATTAAATATTTGCCAAATTGTCAAATATTAGAGGCAGAAATCGTGAAAATAGTGGATCTACATGCTCACAACGCCTCACGTTGTGAGGCGTTGTGAGCATGTAGATCTGTAATTTTCACAAAATGTAATGCTTCAACTCTTAGTGCTCGTCAGGGTGGGGGGAGAGAGGTCCCCAGTTAAAATATTATTATTTTGGGGGTCGCGGCATGAAAAGGTTGAGAACCACTGCACTATTGAACAAGCACTCCACCCGCTCCACCATGACTTGCTTGTGCCGCAACAAGGACACAATCCCCTGCTGGCTTCCCACCCACGGACACCTGTCAAAAGCGCTCACTGGCAAAGATGGCTGCACCGCTGGGTGGCCTAGTGTTTTTACCTCTAAAGCACCTGGATAAAGGCTCTTAAAGATAAACCGCAACTTTGATGATAATCTTCATTGTCATTATAATGAAGTAAAATAGTGTAATGAAATTCATCAGTTGTTCTGTCATAGGATGCCCGGGTGTTATTTTTAGCTGTATTTAGTTAGGCTTGAGTACTTGAACACCTTTAATAGTACAGTGGTTTTGGTTTGCTGACAGAGTGAATTGTAATTGGACAGTGACTTTTTTAATTGGGTATTCACACACAGCCAAACTACAAGACCATTCTTGTTGGTTGGGTAGTCACCCCCCACCCCCACTCTCTCTGTCTCTCTCTCTCTCCCTCTCTCTCTCTCTCTCTCTCTCTCGCTTTCTCTCTCAATAATGTAAATTACAATTCATTTAGCAATATTGGCAATACAGTAAGCAAACAGTTAACTGATGAAATCTCAACAAGATAAACAAATAATATCATCGAAGAAACACAGATAACTCATCAAGGGATTTCAAATGTGTTTAGAGAAGCATGTCATTAAAACACAAGTTTTGTTCTTGCCAGCAGACCCCCCCCCCCCCCATGTCATCTGATATAAAACCACAGCATCTCACTCGAAAGCTTTTCCACAAATCCACTCGTCTCGCACACCTACTGTCAGTTCCATCTACTGTAGGAACAGGCACACGAAACTCAGACACAGACACAGAACGAGTGCACACAAAAAATATGAGAAAAGCACACATGCACACATGCAAACACGAGCGTGCACACACACACACACACACACACACACACACACACACACACACACACACACACACACACACACACACACACACACACACACACACACACACACACACACACACCTCCCTCCCCATAGGGGCCCCTCGTTGTAAACACTACAATATTCTGACCAACGGCAGAATCCTATTCTTTGCAAGCGATGACATCAGTGGCATGTAAAGCTCTCTGGTATTGTCCGGCCCTCTGGAGCTCTTTAGTAATGTAATCGCCAGTGAAACAGCAACGGGCCACGAGGATAAAAACTCAAGTCAGCAACTGGTCAGCAAATCACAATTGAAAGCCGTTAAATGGTGGAACTGCTCCGTAAGCAATGCCAGCCGTGGGCATTGTGGACTGAGTCTGGGAGTGCACAGAGTTTGGAGGGTCGAGGGGAGATAGGTGGTATATGTCTTTCATGTAATTTATGTTATTATCCAGCCACAGCAGGTTCAATAAATGATGTCGATAAAAGGGCAAATTGATAAATAGAACAGTGGCTGGTAGTCAGTGTGGCTAGAAGTCAAAGACAGACCAACACAACAAAATTAAAATATAGGTTAACCTGACTAGACTACGGTAATATAGTGTTGCAACTGCTTATCACTAGTGTTATAATAGCACATATAATAGCACTCAATGATTTTAGACTACATATTTTAAAGAAAATATAACTATTATATTAAAACTACAAGTGTTAGTATTTATTCATTTTGGTGGTTGGTTACCTAATAATAATAATGAAAACCTAATAATGATGATCACTACAGTAACTGTAGTCCACAGTTCAACAATTTTGAAAGATTAACCACAAAATTACTGTATTCTACACATGTAGTTTGAGGGTGCAACAGCTGCTACTGGAGAAAATGCTGTTAGTGTATACAATATACCAAACCTTTATGCAAATGTACATTTGATGATGCTCTTTTTATTCTCTTTGCTCTTTTTTGCACTCTTTCATTCAATGTATTAGTTTTCTTCTGTTGTTATTATTATGCTGATGCATTGTCTGAAGGAAGCCAAACCAAAATAAGTTTTACTCTTATGTACCTGTACACAAGATGTAACAATAAAGTACAACCTTGAACCTTGAACCCTTCTGGCAAATGAGACGTTTCTCTACTCCACAATATTTGAAAGTCAGCCCACCACCTTAAGCTGAACCCGGACAAGACGGAGCTACTCTTCTTCCCAGCTAAGTCTTGCCCCATGCAAGATCTCACTATTTCCATAGATAATGCATTGGTGACTTCAGTTCCTACTGCTAGAAACCTTGGTGTGGTCCTGGACAGCCAGCTATCATTCAAGGCACACATTGCATCAGTCACCCGGTCCTGTAGGTTCACACTCTATAACATCCGTAAGGTCAGACCCTTCCTCACCCAGGAGGCAGCCCAGCTCCTCGTTCAGACATCTGTCATATCAAAGCTTGACTATTGTAACTCTCTCCTCACTGGTCTCCCGGCATGTGCACTTAAACCTCTCCAACTGATCCAAAATGCCGCGGCACGACTGGTCTTCAACCAGCCTAAGTTCTCACATGTCTCTCCCCTTCTCCGCAGCCTCCACTGGCTCCCGGTTGCGGCCCGCACTGAATACAAAACACTGATGCTGACCTTCAAAGCAGCCAAAGGTATGGCTCCTCCATACCTCCAAAACCTGATCAACCCCTACACCCCCACCCGCTCACTTAGATCAGCCAACACAGGGATGCTGACAGAACCCTCGCTAAAAACTCCAGGGCAAAAATCCACTCGTCCGAGACAGTTTGCCCTCCTGGCCCCCAAGTTGTGGAATAAACTCCCTGTCGCACTTAGAACAACGGACTCACTCGCTAGCTTTCGCCGTGGACTGAAGACTCACCTTTTCAGACTCCACCTAAACCCTTAGCACTACAGAAAAGTCAGTGACCATACATGAAGCTAGTTAGCATTAGTTTTTTGTCTTTAGGTTTTTAGAACTTTGATTATACTGTGTTTTTTCTAGATAAATATCCATTTGCATTTGTTATATTGTTGATGTTCTGACATATTATCTTGTTTATTATTGTGATGTTATCTGCTTATTGTAAGTCGCTTTGGATTAAAAGCGTCTGCTAAATGCCTAAACTGTAAACTGTAAACTGTAAACCACACTTTAATGAGTTGTGTGGATTTCATCCAGGCACTACTCCACCATGTGGTATGTACAGGAATAACCTTGTGTCAAAGTTTGAATGCCTTTCTGCATGTTCATGTAAGTCTGCTCATGTAAAAGATATATACAGTACATTTATTATAAAGGTTATTTATTGTTATAGTATGATGGTGACCTTCCTTCTGGGCTCCCTGAAGAATGTCAAATAAAACAAACAATAAATATACACAGTCTGGTAAACAGCCTAGAAAACAGCCAGTTACAGTTTCAGTTACAGTTTAGGCATTTAGCAGACGCTTTTAATCCAAAGCGATTTACAATAAGCAGATAATACATCACTATAATAAACAAGATAACATGTCAGAACATCATCAACAATATAGCAAATGCATATGAATATCAATATAAACTAGAAGCAGTGCTCTTCCGAGCACAGGTCTCCACCAGGCCATGCATCCTGGTGGTGCTACTGTATAATAGGCCAATGTAAAAAGGGTGGCATATGTTCTTCACCTTAGATCTTTCATGACAATCGGACGCTGCATGCATGATTTGAAGCATTGTGTTCCAAAAATGTGTTTTGCTAAAGTCTACCTGCTGGTGGCGCTATAACAGGCCAATGTTAAAAAGGTAGCATTTGTTCCTTGACCTAGTGGGAATATGTGTGGCAAATTTCACGGTAATCACAAGCTGCGTTGATGATTTGAGGCATTTTGTTCAAAAACTGAGCAATCCTGCAAACCTTGGAAGCTAATATTAGCCAATCAGGATGGAATATGAAATATCAGACGGATCGGACTTGATCACATGACTATAGAGATACTGTGTACCGATTTGCATGATTTTTGGATAAAATCTCAAGGAGTAATATCCAAAAATGTGTTTTACATAAGTCGGCCCAAAGGTGGCGCTACCAGTAAGACTCCCTAATCGGGAGATAAGCGACCGTTGGTCGCTTATCTCCACAAATATCACAACCTCCACCTCTCAGGTCATACGGGTAGCCATAGTTACACCTGGAATGTTGAATCTCCATATATGGAGATAACCTATACGCATCACACAAAGTCTGACCTCACCAGCCCATACTTGGGCATGGACGACTTATATCTCCATATACGGAGATGGCCATATATGGAGATACGATGACATCACAGAGTCCACAGCTGATGATGTGGCGTGATGTCATACAATACACAAACAAGCCCTATATAAAGGGGCAATTCTCACCAGGGAAGAGAGCATTGCCTGGAATGTTGAATCTCCATATATGGAGATAACCTACGCATCACACAAAGTCTGACCTCACCAGCCCATACTTGGGCATGGACGACTTATATCTCCATATACGGAGATGGCCATATATGGAGATACGATGACATCACAGAGTCCACAGCTGATGATGTGGCGTGATGTCATACAATAAACAAACAAGCCCTATATACTGATGCGATACGATGACATCACAGAGTCCACAGCTGATGATGTGGCGTGATGTCATACAATAAACAAACAAGCCCTATATACTGATGCGGAGATATGAGCAGGGCAAAGGTGTGACGTGTGACGTGTGACCGACCGACCGACCGACCGACCGACCGACCGACCGACCGACCGACCGACCGACGGCCGGTGGAGGTTTTCATAGTAAACTGCTCCCTGACGGTCGCAATAAAAGGCTGATGTGAAAAATGCAGGGCAAAGGTTTATCCTTAGCCTCTAGGGAGTGCGCTTACAAAGTTTTAAACTGATCGGTGGAGTTATACGTAAAACCACAAATCGGCCTGTTATAGCGCCACCATGAGGCTGATTTAAAAAAAATTAAGTGGCATTTCTTCCTCGGCCTAGTGGGAACGTGTGTGCGCGATTTCATGATAATTGCACTTTGCGTTTGTGATTTGAGGCATTTTGTTCAAAACGGCTCAATCCTACAAACTTTGGAAGCCAATCTTAGCCAATCAGGATGGAATATTCAAAATCGGACAGATCCGTGTCGATCACATGACTGTCAAGATACTGCCTACCGATTTGTAGGATTTTTGGACAAAATCTGTAAGAGTAGTGCACAGAAATGTGTTTTGCGAACATCGGCCACTAGGTGGCGCTAAAAAAGGCCCATTTGAAAAATTTAGGGAAGAGGTTCTAGATTGGCATCCAGGGAATGTGTGTGCTCACTTTGGCAGCGACCGGGCCAACGGCGACTGAGATTAGGTGCTCACAAACTGCGAGGACGCACGGACGCACGCACGGACGCACGGACGCACGGACGGACACACGGACGGAGGGGAAAACATACTCTCCCTCAGCCTTCGGCTGGTGGAGACAAAAAACAATATAATCAGTAAAAGAAAATGATTCTAAAAAAACCTAAAAACAAATGCTAACTAGCTTCATGTATGGTCATTGAGTGTCAGCCAGACTGAGAAAACATTAAAACACAGCTGCAATCTTAAGACAGCGATAACATTTCAGGCCTTGCATTTACATTATATTTACAAGCTATGGTTTATGTGGTTACACGTTCAAATCTTAAAAAGAACAATCATCAAACATATCCAAATGCTGTATAAGTAGGCTAACTGATACTTTGATGAGCATGTCAGAAGTTGTGCTCCCTCCCTACAAACATAGTGACTTACTCACTATATAGCCTGAAGGCATTTAGCAGACACTCTTATCCAGAGCGACGCGCAATAAACACATTCATCAAATGCAGAGACAGTGAAGTGCCCCAGTAAACTAGGATCACAGGTAAACCGAGAACCTAGCAACAGTCTAAACAATATACTATCAAAATAACAATGGTGGGAAAAGAACTCAAATATTTTACTTAAGTAAAAGTAGCATTACTGCAATGTAGAAAAACTGTTACAAGTAAAAGTCCAGAATTCAAGATGTGATGTACTAGGTTTTGACAAAAGTAAAAAGTACTCATTATGCAGAATGTCCCATTTCACAATGATTCAAATGTATAAAAAATCTTTTGAAAATAGCACATACAAGCTCACGATGCGTTACATCGTGACGCATAGTGAGCTTGTAAATCGTCTACCGGTAATTTCAAATGAACAAAATGTACAGTATATAGTTCTGTAGTAGTTAATGTAAACTCATTCTGTGCCACATGACGTCTTTGATGTTTTTTTTGCAAAGGCGTTCAGTGCCAATGACGTCTTTGACGTCTTTTGAGTTTTTTGTATAAAAAAATTAAAAATAAAAATCTTTTTTTTTTTTTTTTTTTTTTTAAGATGTCAAAATGACCTGGGATCAGAGAGATGCTTTTCTCTGTTTGTGTGTTGGCTCCCTCGTTTAGCTGATTGAGAAAATGTGTGTTCATTCTAGTGGATGGACACTTTTTTTCATTCAAACAGCTCTATCTCTGGAACCATTTGTCTGATTGACAAAATTCTTTTTGCCACTGAATCACAACAACTGTGTCTGTTTCTGTGGGGGGAAAAATTATATAAAAAAAAAAAAAACATTTTTTTTGATTGCGCAATAAAGAAAAACATACAAAACCGTGGCACAGCTACCTTGGAGCCATTTTGGCATTTGGCACAGAATGAGTTAATCAGCAAATGTACTTAGTTACATTACACCACTGCAAAATAATAATCGAATCTGTACATTGATATACGATACCAGGTAAACAACGAACTTGCCTAAATGCTATATTCTAAACAAGAAAGATGCTATTTCATCTTACCATTAGAATGGGGAAAATTAATTCACTAATAAATTAATGGCCATATATGGAGATATCTGTGTCAGTCATTGTCACTTTTATGCCCATTTTTTGGAGATTAAGCCCATATCTTGGAAAGCCCATATATGGACATACTGTGTCAGTCTCATGTGGTCTATGATGTCAGCCATCTCCATATTTGGGAGAAGTTTAATTACATTTTAACCTTGTGGTCAAGAAAAAGGAAAACAAGTCAAAGAAGCAAAAACCAAAGAACAAATGAGCAGGGTAATTCTGCATGGTTGTCATAACGACTGTCTTGAATGCTTGCCAACTCAGCTGTTATATCTGAATTATCACATCTATTGACTACCTACTCCCCCAAACGCAACCGACTGTAAGTGTGTGTGGTGTGGTCACTGTGGTGTATGCCTGTACGCTTCTTGGAGCACATGTCTCCACCAGGCCAGTCAGCCTCGTGCCTACCCAGGGCTCACACATTAAAATGGAATCTGGAGGATCTGTCAAATACATCTTGATCACATGAACACAGAGATAATATGTACCGATTTGTATGAGTGTTGGACAAAATGTGTAGGAGTAGTAGCAAAAAGTGTGTCTTGAAGAAGCTGCAAAATGGTATAAAATCTTATAATAGGTTATTGTACAACCTATAGGTTCAAGAGTTATAGGCCAAAACTTGAAACAGCCTGTTATATCACCACCATGAGGCCGATTTGACACATTTTGGCAGAGTTTCTTCCTTGGCCTATTGGGAGTGTGCAACAGCAAGCAACGCTTCACACTGATCGGTCCAACTGTGCCAGAGATTATCTGTTCACAGACACATGGGCGGACACACAGACGGATGGATGGACGAACGGACAGACGGATGGATGGAGGAACGGACAGGAGTGAAAAGCCGTCCAGATACAATAAAAAAAGTAAATGAAATATTATTTCGTAAAATTAGCCCCAGACAGACAAACAGAAACACAGACCCTCTTCTACACAGCTCGCCTCCAGAGCCACACCGTAAAACACATTATTTGTGGTAAAGGAAAACAGTTTTCTTTAAATTGGTTAATTCACATCATCACTAACGGCAATTTGAAGGATATGTTGTTCTGTTACAATCCCACTGGGACAGTCATTGTGGCAAGTGTCAGTGATCTGCCTACAAAATACACTGTGTACTAGTGTAACTACAGCTTGTACAGTCTTGTCCAGCATACCAACCTAAACCCTTTTAGCAGTACACATTATGCCCCATCAGCAGGAAGCCTAATATTCAGGTTTCTTTCCATATACCTGGTAAGTAGAGAATATTGGCTGGGCTGAGCTGAGGTTGAGCAACATTTGAGCACAGCCACTGCTGATGAATGAGGTTAAGTCTGCAGTGAGCTGTGCAATAAAACATGTGCTTGGAATTTATTCAAAGTGGATTTCCTTCTTTTCTTTTACTAAGTTACTCTCATACAGCATAAACTCAAATAACATTTTGTATAATAGACGTCTCTATACCAGGATGAATTGCATTATACTATTTATTCATATATGTATGCTATTGTGTTTGTTTTGCACTCTTACACCCTGGAAACTTGGAAAGGGGTGTTTTGTCATCCATCTCAAGGATTATTAATTTTACTTTCCTGTCAAAGATATTTCTTGGGAGTTTTTGACTTGCAATTGTGGGTCAAAGGTCAGGGGGTGTTGTTTTGTTTGTTTTGTTAAATATTCACACAGTGCGTCTTACATGGTTAGTATTTTATTTGTTATGTCCATGGTTATATCCAAGGACTGACTTCAATGTGAACTGTGCCTTGCCTGACCTGGCTTGTTATCATTAGTTGGAACCTCTTGGTTTAAGATCAACGATATGCCTTTCAGTTTATCTGTAACCTGTAGTAATTCTGTGTTTAAGAATATCCAGCATACTGCTATCGGCTCTCCGATCACCTGGCCACATGATACTATCCACTGAGAAATCTGTAACAAACCCTCACCTTATTTAACCCGCCATCATTCCCATTGTAATATAATAAGACATGAAACAACAGTGCGACCCTCCCCTGGAACCTGAGCTAGTGGCCGCAAATATACTATTAATTGTGACCGTCAGGTCGCAGTTAATATCAAAACCTCCACCGGCTGTCAGTCAGTCAGTCAGTCAGTCCGTCCGTCCGTCCCTTTGTCAGTCACATCACACGTCACACTTTTCCCCTACTCATATCTCCGCCACCGTTGCCCCGATCCATGCCAAACTTTACACACACACTCCTTGGCTGCCACACCCCTCATTTCTCACATAGCCATCTTCTAGCGCCACCATGAGGCCAATTCTTGCATTTTTGGACACTGTTCCTACAGATTTTGCCCTAACATCACGCAAACCGGTACACAGTATCTCTACAGTCATGTCATCAAAATGCATCTGTCCCATCTAGCGACACCATCTGGCCGATTTTTGAAAAACACATTTTTGGACACTGCTCCTACAGATTTTGCCCTAAAATCACGCAAAGCGGTACCCAGTATATGTAGTTGTGCACTTGTGCCCAACGCAAGTTCAGGAGTGGAGACCACCCACTGCGATCTCCGTCACCACTCGCCTCAGCCATCCACATAGCCTCCGCTCTCCGCAGCCACTCACGTTTCTTATCACTTCATTAACTACACCCGTGTTCTCCCTATCAGCCAATCACACAGCAATCACACAGTATAAATACACCTCAGATCATGTCACTTACCTGTTTGACTCTGCTCACGTAGAACGCAAATCCCCACGGTACCCACCCCCTCCCCAGTCACCACCTTCATTCGAATCGTTTTGCCATGCTAACTTCGTTTCTCGTTTCATCACACTAACTTTCGTTTCTCTATTTCCTAGGAGCACCGAGGGGGGCAGTGCAGGAGCAGAGATGACAGTTGGCTCACGGACCGAGCAAACCGGGTCGTCTCGCTCCCGAGGCTGCTTCCCCATCCTGAGCCTCGCCCTACCTCGGGCTCCTCAGCAACGCACACACACACACTCGCAGTCTCGCATGCATACATCTCACTTGTTCAATAAACGCTGTTAACCTGAGCAGAGGTGTGGTCTCTTACTAGTGAACTCTACAGTCATGTCATCAACATGGATCTGTCCCATTTCCCATATTCCCTCCCGATTGGCTACCATTGCCTTCAAAAGTGTGCTTGTGTATCTCCCGATTTAGGGAGTCTTACTGGTACTAAATAAATACTAATTAAATACTATTTAAAAGCTCACAACGTGCAGATCTGCTATTTTCGCCAAATATTGATGGCAAAATAGGGTTAAGCTATGGTTTATGTGGTTAATCCTGACTCGAGATTGACTATCTTGAAATAAAAATTTGTTTAATTTAGTTTAGAATTTAATTTTGAATTGAATTGAATTCTTTATAAAAAGAAGAAATGTCTTCTCTTCAAACTTCCAACTCCTACCTCCTCTCCATATGCCCTCCTCCAGGGGCGTCAATTGGGTATGGCAGGGGTATGCAGCTGCCACACCCTGGGTCCAGGGGGGAGAATACAAGTTACTTTAAAATATAAATCCATGAATGTCTCTTTGTCTATCTGTGCTGGTTATGTTGTTAAATTACATTAAAATAACTACAAATGCAAAACTTAACAAGGTATTATAATTATATTCTCCACACTCTTATTCTCCCCATCTTGACAGAATAGTAGGTTTCCAGGTTCCGCAGGTCAACTGCACAGGTGCAATTCATTATTGTTTTACTGTTATTTTACTGTTCCTGCCATCCAGCCCAAGAAACCATAGAAAACTTTGGGGAAAAAATAGAATGTACTTCTTAAAATAAATGTATCATGCCTGTTGCTAAGGTATGGCAACATGACTGGTGTCTTGCACGCGCGCGAACACCAGTCATGTTGCCATACCTTACCTTTTTCTGAACTGACGCCACTGATGCCCTCTCCTCTTCTCACCTGCTGGTCATGCCCAGCTGCTGGTCTGTTGTCGGTATGTCAGCGAAGGTCACGCAACGCCTCTGTGATATGCAGCAGACGCAGTTTTTTGGGGGGGCTGGAAGAGACACCAAAAAACAAGAAAAAAATTAAAAATGTGAAATTCATGGTGGGGCCCCTTTAAATGCACCATTTACCATTTTAAATTTGAGGAGTTGTTAGAATTCTGGTTGTAACCACATGAATTCAAACCCAGGTCTCCTACATGGGGAACCATCTACTGTATGCTCGGCCATTAGTTATTTAAGTTGTCAAATATCTTTATGTCAAGGACCCCAAAATGTAATATTTAGCCACGGACCATAACCAAAAAGTTTAAAATTGAAATTAAATTGGGCTTTGCTGGGGACCTCCTGGAACCCGTCAAGGACTCCTGGGGGTCCCAGGAACCCGAACCGGTGATTTAAACAACACACACACACACACACACACACACACACACACACACACACACACACACACACACACACACACACACACACAGACACAGACACGCACGCCTGCATGGATAATGTAGGCTTCCATTGAATCAGTTTGGGACATTGTCCACCTGGCGTTGTCCTTTCATACATGTAGCACACAACAGGAGACTGTCCATGAATCTGTTTGGTTCGACGAGGGGGTGGTGACTGACTGTGTAGACGCCTGCGTTAGCTCCCCCCATTTAACCAAATTAACCCTAGCCTCCATGTACTGTGCATGTCATAATATGCAAACATTCAGCGAAGAGATTAGGTGTAGTAGAAAAAAAGGAGGGGGCCAGAATAGACCCCTGGGGGACCCCAACCTATAGCTCCAGCATATGGGGTTTAAGTGGTTAACAGCACGAGGAAGACATGGGAATATGAAATATGTATTTAATATGTGTCATTTAACTTTAGACATTACTATTGATGCACAAATGAACAACAAACTGACCTATACTCACATGGTCTCACTGGTGAAGGTCTATGTAACTTTAAGGTTGCAGTGTGTGAGAATAAGTCCAATGTGACATACCTCTTTACCCAGGCTGGCATTGGTCTCCTGGATCAAGATGAAAGGCCTGGAAGACACATGAGATCACAACATTCAACAAACCATAAAACTGAGGCCCAATATTAAAACACACAGGCAATAAGGAACAGATACATTTTGAAAAGAACATTAAGAGTTAAAACAAATGCAGGGCAGCTCAAACCTAAAGATTTTGTATTAAAGTCAAGACTTTTCAGCCATGACACACACACACACACACACACGCACGCACGCACGCATGCACACACACAGAAAAAACAGTAAAATAAATACTATCACAGGACAGGTCCTGCAAATGAGTAAGGCTGGCTGCACACTTCCCTGCACATATTTTATAGAAAGCTGCGATTTACATTTACACATTACAAGAGGCATCCAAGACAATGACTCAACTTTGAAAACCCCTGAAAGAAAACAGTCTTCCTTCTGTGTTGGCAACAGCAAGATAGGTCTCTATTGTTTTACAATAGAGACCCCTACTGGCCATCCTTAAAATGACCACAGCCAAGTATGCTGCTGACAACTGACATTTTGGATGGATCGGGCGGCAGTTCTTCAGGGCAGGCCTACCCGACCACAACGAGCTTGGCGACCACAACGTTCCCAGTTGGATATAGCCTATAAATGCATGATTTACCATGATTTGTCCCAGTGTATCCAGATGTTTCCTACATAATATTGTGAAGAAGAGGAGGTCCTGTGCACTGATGATCCACCCCAGTGCATCCAGATGTTTCCAGATGTTTCCTACATAATATTGTTAAGAGGAGGTTGTAAAAGTGCTTGTATTTTACGTAAGTTTTAACTGAGTAGGCTAAGTATGAAAAGATTTCCCCTTTCTTTACAGGTCTTGTATGATATCATCACTGATGATCAGACAGTTTTAAACTTGCCACAGTGACAACTGATGAAGTGTTTAAAAAACTGAGCGCCCTACCTCAGCACAAGGCCACTGGCCTTGATAAAATTCCAGCTAGATTTCTCAGAGATTCAGCCGCCACCATTGCTCCAATCATTACCCACATAATTAACCTTTCCATCGAACAGGGTCATGTCCCACAGGACTTCAAACTAGCAAAAGTAACCCCCCTGCATAAAAAAGGTAGCAAACTAGACCCTGGAAACTACCGTCCCGTTTCCATTCTCAGCTCCATATCCAAAGTCATGGAGAAAATAGTCTACGAACAGATTGCAAGATATCTCGATGAGAATAATCTGATTTACGAGTTCCAATCTGGATTCAGAAAATCTCATTCCACCGACACATGCCTTCTCTATTTGACTGACCAAATCAAACGCGAAGCGGATGACGGCAAATATAGCGGCATGGTCATGATGGACCTCCAGAAGGCATTTGATACCGTAAATCATTCTATTCTGATTGAGAAACTAAAAGCCATCGGTCTTGACAGCGCAGCAGTGAGTTGGATGCAATCTTACCTGGTGGGGAGGGAACAGGTGGTGGAGATTAACGGTACCATGTCCCCCCCCCTCCCAGTAAGCTGTGGTGTTCCTCAAGGTAGCATACTGGGGCCTCTGTTGTTCCTAATATACGTGAACGACATGGCATCTGCTTGTGACTGCAACCTGTTCCTGTTCGCGGATGACTCGGCTCTCCTAGTCTCGGGCAAGGACCACTTGCAGGTTGAGAAGACACTTAACTCTGAACTAAGTAAGATATGCACATGGCTTAACGACAACAAATTATCAATTCACCTGGGAAAAACGGAGTCCATCCTCTTTGGAACAAATCATAACCTCAAAAAGGTCGATAACTTCACAATCAAAGTGGGTGACAAGGTCATAACACGAAAAAACGAAATCTCTTACTTAGGATGTATCCTGGAAGCTAATCTTTCCAGTGAAAAGATGACTTCTAAAGTAATAAATAAAATCAACCAACGAACTCGTTTCCTACAGAGGATAGCCCCGATGGTCAATTTTAACACACTGAAGACCATAGCTGGTGCAATAATCCAGCCCCTCTTTGACTACGGAGTCCACGTATGGTATCGTGACGCCCCACAAGCCCTGAAAACTAAACTCCAAACAGCCCAAAATAAACTAATTAGGGTCCTGCTTAGCCTTCCCTATCAGACTCACCTCACCGCTACTCACCAATTAAGAGTGGGGTGGCTCAGAGTAGATGACAGAGTACAGCAGCTTGCAATGGGCCTGGTGTACAAGATACACTACACCACTATGATACCCAAGTACCTGTCAAAATACTTTATAAACATTAAGGATGTCCATAATTACAACACCAGAGGCAGCGCCACAGATCACTTTCAACCCAGAGTCAAAACCAACAAAGGGTCAAACTCTTTTTTCTGCTATACCACCAAAATGTGGAAAGCCTTACCGAAGGCCATAAAGGAGTGTGGATCACTTGCATCCTTTAAAATTGCCCTGAAAAGCCACTTACAGGCAGCAGCCGTTCGCAACTGGTAATAATGAACCTAGCCCCAACCCTACCCTCCCCTGCCCCTTCTTTGTATATACTGTTTGTTTAAGAATTACTGTCTTTGTTTTGTTTTTCTTTACATATCTACTGCATAGTACTGTGTTCTATCTGTCTGTCATTCAATGTTATATGAGATACTTCAATGGTTTCCAGTGGAAATAAGCTTAGTCTTTTCATGGATCTCCTTTTAGTAGACCTTGTACCAGTGAACTGTACCGTCATGAAACTGTACCTTTTCCTATGCAAACTTCTAATAAAGTCTTCAATCAATCAATCAATCAGCCTCACTTGCCCAGTCTATCCAGAGGTTTCCTACATAATAGTGTACATTTTCAAGGGCCCTCAGTGTGTTGAGGGAGGGGTGAGTGTTCGTTATTCACTTAGGCCTACCCAACCAGATTTTTCCAGCAGGTCTGGGGGATTGAACCAGGAGCGTTTCAGCCACAAGCATTAGTCTACTAACCTTTAGGTCATCAATGCAGGCTATGCAGCAGCTGATATTAATTTAATTGGTCAGCATTCCATGATTCTGCAGCCTATCGCAGAAGTACTGAGTGTGTGTGTTCTGATTTGCCGCTTTTACAATAACAAATGTATAGATAGGCTATTTTATGTTCAGCGTTGTATTTTGTGTTTCACTTGTGTCCACAAAGCTGGCATTTAAGTCACGACAGCAAATCAAAATCAAGGGTCCTTATGGCTACCTCTATCTACGTACAACCACAACAGCGTAGAGACGGCGGGGTCCATCCTAGGCCCAGGTTCTATGTTCCCCAGGTTCTATGTTCCCCACTTACCCCCCAACAAGGTTCTATGTTCCCCAGGTTCTATGTTCCCCACCCACCCTCCCCACAAAAAGGTTCTATATTCCCCTCTCAACCAAAAACAGGATCTACTGTATGTTCCCCACAAAAAAATGTATGTTCCCCACTCAAATGCAGGAAATGGTGGGACATCTTGCCCAGGTGCCCAGATGTCTCCACCCCTATGTGCCCACTCGTCCAAATGCCCACATGTCCCTATTGCCCAGATGTCCAGGTGCTCACTCATCCAGATGCCCAGACATAACAAAAGTATGGTGTCCAGATGTCCCTTGTGCCCCCTGTCCCACTAGTATTCGTAATCTCTCCCCATTATTGGATGTTTTGACTTGTTATTAATAATTATAAAGGAATGTTTCCTGCATTTTTGGATGAGTGGGGAACATAGAACCTATTGTAAGTTGAGCGGGGAACATAGAACCTTTGTTGTGGGGGTAAGTGGGGAACATAGAACCTGGGGAACATAGGACCTTTTTTGGATAAGCGGGGAACATAGAACCTTTTTTGGGGGGCTAAATGGGGAACAGAACCTGGGGAACATAGAACCTGGGGAACATAGGTACGGTCCCGAGACGGCAAGGAGTCTGGACCTTATGAATATAAGAATATGCCCTTGCCCCTTTCTGTTTATAAAATGTCCTCATATTTGAATAGCACCAATAATGAACATTTTAAATGGCCATTAATTCCTCGATCAGCTCACAATTGCTTGTGTAATGCAATGTCATAAATATCAGAGTTTGATTGAACAAAAACAGATGCACAAGATCAGGAGCTACACAGGATCACAGAGATTATACTCTGGCAAAGAACAAACTGAACAGCAGATGGATTAGCTGAATCGTTTGCCGGTGTGAGAGTCCAGTATCGAATGGTTGGAATTGAATGGGTGTGAATAACTAAATGATAGGAGATTGACAGATAAATCCTAACAAATGTAGGCCTACGTATTATGTAAACTAATTAAAATATGCTCTGCAGAGACATTCTGGGAAGATGGCAGTGAAACGACTGATCAAACAACAAGCAAAATGTTTGCAGGGCCAAGGTTGCGACTCACTGACTGACTTTTGTATTATAATATTGTCTGTATACAGTTTGTTTGCTAATATTTTACAATATTGCTGTCTGTGTAATAAATGTTCTTAATAGGCTATTTGATCAGTGAGTGTTCTGCTGTTTAGGCTACTTATTGTTTTTATTCAAATTAAATTATGGTGCAGTCAGTGTCATTAACTATGGTGTTGAACTGGTATGCACAGCATGTATATAACTTCTGCTCACTTATTAACAACCAGATTATTGTGAAATCACAGTGCCATATGCTGTTAACACAATACAGAAAACACAATAACTTTTATTCAAATGCAGATTTATTAAATTATCAAAACTCTACAGAGGTTTTTTTGCTCAAAACAAAAACATACATACCGACATGTAAAAAAAGACATTTTGTGTAATATGTGGTGACTGTGGTAATGCATTTGGCTAGTAGAAGTCTCATGCATGAAATGTGACAAACATAAGGACTCTGGCCTGTTTACCAGTTTGTCTTTGTACAACAAAAAAAGAAGAATAAAAAGACAGTGGAAATGTAAAAAAAAAAGAGAAGAAAATACAGTATTGTGTGGCAGTCTTCTGTACAGAAGCAGTTGCTTGGTGCTGTGTGAGTTAGGCTTGACATGGCATATTTCAATATTTTGTAAAGTCAACAGAAATTCCAGAATCGTGATCACCATCCTTCAGTGTTGCATAAGAGCAGATTTAATTGTGGGACAGAGATTATTTAATTAATTAAATTGCGTAAAATTGTTTGTTTTTAGTAATAATTATGGTTGTGATTTAAAGTAGAAAATGGTTCTGCTTGTTGTTGGGTAGTGGTTGTAGCTCTAGTAGAAAACATTCAGGGGATCTGTTTTCTGAACATTGTGTAAAATGCGTGTAAAACAACAACAATCACACAGAACGGGACATTGATTTGAAAAAGTGTTAGCATAACTAGTGATTTTTCTTTTTTAGATGGACAAGCCTGTGTGTGATAGTACTGGAGAGATGAAGGGTGCAAGTTTGACTGGCCTGAACGTGATCAGGTTTATTTAAAGTGGCATTAAATTCACTTAAACAACTCACACATTGGTATACTTTTTAGGAATTAACTGAGAAATGAACTGAGATGTCATTCATTCACTTTAACTAACTGCTATTTATTTTATTTTATTCACACATACTGCAATATAAAATTAGAGACTGAAGCTGTCCACATTCTCAATGGAATTTGTTTATGGTTTTATTATACCATAATGTAACCTGAAAACAAAACATCAAAGATTGCAACCTGTGATAATCCCCCTGTGGTTCTGAACAAGGTCTTGCTGTCTGATTCAAACATAATTACATAAAACTGTGGTTTCCAATCTCTTCAGCCACTCAATGTCAGAGGCACTTTGTAGGAAATGTATAGGCCATGACAGAAAATTACAATTATTTTGATTTAGTGATTTACTTGATTAATGATGTTGGGAAGCCCTGAGTCTATATTTTAAAACTCTAAATCTAACCATAGCTAAATCAAGATTTGAAAGGATGTGTATAAAAATTCCACAATCCATCAATTATCTCAACATCCAAAATCATCTCATGATTGTCTGGCAGGTTCTTGACCCATGCAGCTTAAGGGTTGCACTCTAGATTGAATGAAATCTAGCTCTACATTGTGGGGAATCTCTAGATCCAGGGAATAGAAAGGAAATAAACATTGGACATATTCTTTTATTCTTTTCATGTCTCTGCAATCAGTGACTCCGCAGTCCGTCCCTTTCTCAAAGAACTTTGAGCCATTTAGATGGACAAGTGGGCGAGCCATAACAACATGCTGCATGTGTGCATTCCAAGGTGCTAGCAACTGAGTGTGGCTGGTGTGTGCAAGCGTGTGTATGTGACTAAGTGCGTTCGATGTGTCTAAGTGAGGGGTCTTCAACGTTTTTCAGGACCCCTTAGCTCAGTGGTTCTCAAACTTTGAAACAGTATACAAATGGACCCATTAGGGTCCTTTTGGTTCCATTTGTACACTGTCAAAGTTACAGACTAGTACGTGTCAATTTAGACCCCCACAAAGGAACCTAAAGAGTCCCTGAAATCCACTTTGAGAACCATTTCCTTATCTGAGAGTAAGATGAAGCAGGGACCCCCACTACACTTGTGAGTTGCAGATTAAACTTTCTCATAGATGTCATAGACCTGTTTGACAACACTACTATTGTGTAGTGTTGTGTTGTGGATTCATGTTAATGTGTATTTTCATACAGTTAACCACTTAACCCCCCAAATAAAACATCTTTGCAGAAAATAGCAGATCTACGAGCTCACGTTTCGTCCAATGTTCCCCTCAGAATAGGGATGCTAGGGTTCAAGTGATAATGTAGAAAATAATCCTACCACGCAAAGATTTGGCAGCCCCTCTGTAGTAACTCTGAGAACCCCCTAGGTGTCCCGGACCCCCTGTTGAAGACCCCTGGTCTAAGTTATTCATTTGACATACAAGTATTTATGTCCCTGTGCACAGTATGTCTACTTTGTGTGTCTCAATGTCCTCCATCATGTCCTCACAGCTTTGCGAGGTCTCGCTGGCAGCTCTTTCGTCCTACTAGTTCTCTGGAGCAGATCCTTTCTGCGCTTCTCGTTCAGAAGCTCTTGGATGCGCTTGTTCTGAGTTCGCTCGCGGAACGGCGGCATCCGGGCCACGAAATGGCTCTGGAGACTCCTGGGGATCTCGCTGTCCAGTCCCACGATCTGATACGGGACCTCATCCACCGAGTTGTTCTCTTTCTTCTCCTCTCTGTCCCTGGGGAAGGGAGTGGGCGTGGTGGGAGGCCACGGGGCGGCGGCCGTGGGCTTTGCCTCTTTAGTCTTCGTCCTACGCCTTTTCAGCTTGTTTTTGTACACCACTGTCGTAGTAGCAGTAGTGGTTGGTCCCCCTCTGACGATGTCATCGACGCGGCCCCCGAACGACGGCCGGGTAGAGTGGAACCACCTGACGGCATCGGTCCTGGCTGTTGACGGTGGTGGGGGGCTTGTGGTTACCATGGTTACAGCAGCAGGGGGCCTTGTGGTTGATGAAAACCTCTTCCTGAACCAGTGGGGTGAAGCCGTTCTCCTCGGCCTCCTCGTGGTGGATCTACTAGTGGTGGTAGAAGTCGTTGTCGTCGTACTGGCAGCAGTGGGTCTAGTAGATGTAGGGGCCGTAGTGGTAGTAGTAGTACTAGTAGTAGTCGTAGTAGCCACAGTGGTAGGAGTAGTAGTAGTAGTACTAGTGGATGTCGTGGTAGCCCTGGTGGTAGGAGTGGCATTACTGGCGGGGACATCGGAAGTGGTCCAAGGGCTCATGGTTCCCTCTCTGGCTGAGTATTCGTCATAATCTTCGTACTCTACATAGACAAAGTCAGTAGTGCTGCTCCCCCGGTTGGTGGGCAGTGGGGTTGCAGTGTAGCTGGGTGTGCTGGGTGGAGGCGACATGGTCCTGGAGGTCCACATGGTGCTTGGTTCTGTGGTGGAGGTCCAGGGTCTAGGAGGAGAGGACGGATCAGAGTTATTAATTTATCTACAACTTTTAATCTGGATTAGGATGTGCATTATCCAGGGATAGCAGTGTGTAAGGAAATAGTACTTAACAAACACTTGGTTACACCATGAAATAATAATGGTTTAGATTTAGTTCAATAATGTAATAATAAAACAGTAAACGTTTTTGTTGGTAACCACTGAATAAATCACAATATTACATTTGTGTGTTGTTCATTTCATATCAGTGATAATAAAACTCACTTGACTAATCCCTAACCTCATCACCGTTGTGACAATAAAGAGCACCCTTGACTGACAAGTTGTCTAGATGACTGCAACAAAACAACTTCACATTGATTTGTACAACAAGGAGGACAGGAACACAGAATAGAATAGTAGAACTGAACTGGACAGGGTGCAGTGAGGTATAGTTCCAAAATAAACAGTCACATCCTTAGTGTTCATTTAACCACACAATCCCTGGTGTCCCTATTTTGGACCTTCCTATAACGGGCAAACATTTTCAAAATGTATTTTAACAGGCAAACATTTCCTAAATGTATTTTAATCACTTTTTTTCATAGCAAATCTTATAGATTGGCTATTTCTGAATATCCAAAGTATTAAAGGACAACTTTGGAGGCATGCATACACGTGGCTAAATATGTCTTTTTAGACACAATAAGCTGACGATTTCTTTGTTACTATTTACACCAGCCCCCATAAGTCACATTTGCCAATGAAAGATTGCGGTGCATCTTGGGAATGGGCTTATTGTGTCTGAAAATACATATTTAGCCACTTGCATGCTTGCCCCCAACCTGGGGGCATGCATGCAAATCAAAACCGTTAAAATCACAAACGATAGAAAGAATTAAATGAAGACATTTTAACACTCATATTTTCTTTTCTCTAATGACTACAGGTATCTAAAATATGGAATTTAGTTCTAGACTTTAGCTTTAGTTAAGGACTCTCCTTAACTCTGACAATACAAATGTGGGGTTACACATTGTGTCTATTGAGTTACCTGCTCCATAGCTCCGTTGCCATGGTGATGCTTGGTCCAGTGGTGAAGTTCCCCACACTGCAGGACTTGCAGCACATCTGTTTGTATCCGGCGATGTTGCAGTACCTGCTCAGCACCTCCATGCGACAGAACACTGACTGATCGCCACGGCAACGATGCCCTGTGAATGACACAAGGAAGGCAGCTGTCATCCAATGCTGTCAATCCAAACGTCTCAGAAGAGGACGGAATTCATAACACAGACAACAGTTTTTACCCAATAAAAGGTGTTCTTTGTTCCAGTGTTTAAACAAAAAACACTGACAGCATAACAATAATCTATTACAGCCCGAAGAGACTGTAAAAAAAAGAAGGCGAAAAAATGGTTATTCCTTATATCTCTCTCCGCTGCTATTTTTACATGTTTTGGTGGTGGGCTACCCATTTTTCTATCACTGATGTGATTGAGCCTTTAAAGTTTTAAAGCATTAAAAGACGAGCCAAATTGAACAAGTTGGTTAAAAACAGATTTTGTGTAAAAACAGCAAATAGTCCTGCATAAGTGTCAGCATCAACAACAAAACAAAACTAATACAGAATCTGTGGAAATGTAAACTTAAAGGCAAACCTGACATCCATGCAGACCAGCAGACAACAGGGGAGCAAGACAAAAAGACAGTTGGAAGGAGCATTGGTTCAACAGGAAACAAGAAGATCATTTGCTCAATTATTCTGCAGTGGTGTTCAACCTTTTTCATATCAAGGTCCATTATTTATTCTGCATTTGATTTAATTTAAAATGTGCTTGTGGATCTTCTATTTTCGGCGGGTGACAGTTCATATGAATCCCAGAGTATTTAAGCTTTTGTGTGGGTGCAACACTCGTATTGCACCCACACCCACACAAATGCTTAAATACTTTAATAATAATCAATAGATCTGAAAGGACGGCTGTTCAATTATTGTGAAAGGAGACTTGAGTAGATTAATAGGCCTACAAAGACGAAATGCCTGTGACATGTCCTATTTGTGGCATAAGGCATCTTGATGACCTGTGTTTATCGGCATGAAGGAGTGGTAGAATATGAGAGAAACCTCCTACCAATGTTGGGCACGGACTCAAAGAGTCTCCACCAGTTTAATAGCACAACAGTTGTACTGTTTAAATCACATCCTGATGATTGGTTTACCATGCAAAGCTACAACTTCCATGCTAGAGACTTTTCTCTCTGTCTCTTTTCACATTATGCACCTGAGGCTGCACCCAGCAAAGTAATGACACTTTGACAACTTTCTTTAAAACATCAAAGGCAAAATCCGAAAACATATTTCCAACTTATTATGGATTTGTTTTACCTTTTTTCTTTTTTCATTTAGCTTTGAAATGATTGTACAGAAACCTTCCAGAAAGAAGTGAGTCAATACAACATCTACTTTAGATGTTGGATGTCAGTCCATCCATCCATGAAACAAATAGTGCATTTACTTCGACAAGCATGTTTACTTTAGAAACCCCACTTTTACAATGGCCAAGCGGAGGTCCTGGCATGAGAGATTCTCTTTAATCGTCGTTAGTCTTAAACACACCATGTCCAGTTTAAAGGCAGAAGCGATGTAAAATGTTTATGGCACAAAATATGTTTTTCTTTTCTTCAGTCGATTCTGTCCTTTGTCCAATGACCAATATGTACAAGGCGGGCGGTGAGCCACTTCCTATCAGCTTCAGATGTAATAGACCCGTTTCACAGCAGGGTAAATGCCCTGACGTCATGCAAGGCCTCTTGTTCACCATAATTCAATCGCAAATACAAATTAAATTGAACCACATCGACCAGAATGGAAAGAGGCAGATCCTGTAACACACACACCCACCCACAAGTGCACTTTTCTATTCTGTTCATTTCGGTGTGTACTCTTCCCTTGGTTTATTTTGGAGGTCTGTGCCCCGCATGGATGCTCGAAAACAGAACCGTGCTCTACACTAAATGGAAGGGAAACCTAATTAGTATAATGTAACCCTAATTAGTAAAATTGGTAACATCTGTGTTTACCCTACCATGTCAATATGGCTGCCGACCTGTACTACCATGGTTTGGAATAGTTATTAAATCATTCTCACCTCAACACCACCCACCAGTCTCCATGGTTCTGGTCATAACCCTTTTGTTCCTCACTTACACATCCAAACTTTTTTTTCTTCTTTTTTGCTTACATGTTTTCATGTCTTTAGTCATAAGAGGCTACACTGGCATGTAAGCTAATGTAAAGTTACAGTACACAGGAAGAGTGGACACATTGTGATAACCTCAATGTTAAATTGGCTATTTTGTTCAGAATGTAAAAAAATATAATTTGTAAGTGTAGTATACGGTACATGATTTGAAAATGCACGGTACATCATTATCAGACCTAAATGTTCCCATCAACCTCTTATTTCTTGTTGTAATATTTAGCAATTGCAATAATATTAGTCCTTAAATGTCAAAGTCTTAAGTTCAAATCATGTATACTTCACATTACTTCCGACCATTTTTCCAATTTTTTTTACATTTCGGAAAGAACTGCCAATTTAACATTGAGGTTCCCCCTCTTTCCGTTACTCATATGCTTACATGCTCATTAGCCTCTCATGGATAACGTTAAAGCAACATTTACTTTTAGTATTTGTCTGTTTCCTGACCTGGTATTTCTGTTTACTAAAGAGCTGGAGAAACCCGGCCCGTTATTGAACACTGTATAGCAATTATTAGTATCAGAATAGAGAGATATTTAACACTTATTTTAGCGTTGGCTATTCAAAAATAGCAGATATATAAGCTAACAGCACGTCACTTTGCTGCGAGCTTGTACACCTGCATTTAATTGTAATCTTGAAAGCGTGAGAACCAGTGATTTAGAATGCCTTTTTAGAAACATAATGGGTTAAGAGTGGCTGGTATTGCCCAGGCTACAGCCCAGAAAACCCTAAAAGGTTCATCTGTGGAAAGAGGTTAGCAGTGATGCAAAGTGATGAGAAAAGTCTTAGCAGTGATGTTAAACAGGGACACACAACAGTTTGTTGTGGAGAAGGCAGTCAGATTCAGAAGTGAAGGAGACAGTCAACGGCCAGCCAAAGAGACAGGGTTCGAATCCAGCCGCAGGACGGAGGCATGAAGATGAGAGAAGAGGAAGAAGAGGAGATGGGGAGGTGTTGTTTACTGGAGGAGATCTTGGGAGGTGGGAACTGAGGATTGGATCTGGAGAGCCATTGGATGATGGAGTTCCGCTGGTCACCTGCGGGGGGAGACAAACACCACAGTTAGTCCAAATGGGACCAACTAGTTAGATCAAGTAGTGGTATTTCTCAGTGGTGTTTAACCATTTAAACCCTATATATTGGCTATTTAAATGTTCGCCCTAGAATAGGGACACTAGGGTTCATGTGGCGATAAGGTGCCGCATCATAGTAGCTCTTACGTATTGTAAATTAGCATTAATTAATTCACAGCATGACTCCATTCTTACCGTTGCAGGGCATGAGTTGGCAGGGCCGGCTTACGGTGGGTTTGGTTTCTCTGCAGAGCCCCACTGAGTTGTCTGGACTGTTACACTGAACCTGACGCTCCTGGGTGCCATTCCCACAGGTTACCGAGCACTGTGCGCGCGCACACACACACACACACACACACACACACACACACACACACACACACACACACACACACACACACACACACACACACACACACACACACACACACACACACACACACACACAGATGTATACAACCAGTAAGACTCCCTAATTGGGAGATAAGCGACCGTTGGTCGCTTATCTCCTGTCACACTGCTGACATCAGTATGACATCACACCGTACACAAATGACCCTTATATAAGACCGGCATTATCTACCGACAGATTAGTAACAAGATGTCAAAATCGTTGAAGGTTGAATCTCCAGATATGGAGATAACCAACACATCCCTCCATATACTGTATGGAGATAACTGACGAATCTCACTAAGTCTGACCTCACAAGCCCCATATTTGGACACGAACAACATATAACTCCATATATAGAGACATAGCTGCTGACATCAGTATGACATCACACTGCTGACATCAGTATGACATCACACCGTACACAAATGACCCTTATATAAGACCGGCATTATCTACCGACAGATTAGATGCAAGCAGGATCTCGACTCTGACACAACTCATCGGCTCATAAGCTGGTTCTCCCTCCATATATGGAGATAACCGACGAATCTCACTAAGTCTGACCTCACAAGCCCCATATTTGGACACGAACAACATATAACTCCATATATAGAGACATAGCTGCTGACATCAGTATGACATCACACTGCTGACATCAGTATGACATCACACTGTCATACTGATGCGGAGATATGAGCAGGGCAAAGGTGTGACGTGTGACCGACGGACGGACGGACGGACGGCCGGTGGAGGTTTTGATACTAAACTGCGACCTAACGGTCGCAAACACTGACTGACATATGTGCATGCAAATCCGGACAAATGTAAAGAAAGTCACAGACACTCATAGATACACAGAAATCATAATCATGATCAGTGTTAAAAGATATATTACCAAATGGCAAAAACTCCCTTAATGTTGTTTATTTCTCACTGACTAGATCATGAGTTACTATTCTCCTTAAAATGTATGAAAATACCCTTTTTTGTCTTATAAATAAATTCTATTCAAGCAACCGTGGGTGTCAAAAGGGCACTATATGAATACTACAACTACTACTACTACCATTATTATCATCATCATCATCATTATTATTATACATAATACAGACAGTATTGGGGGTAAAAGTGTTAAAATTAACGGCGTTACTGTAATGGATAACTTTTTTGGTTAACTGAGTAACATAAAAAGTTTAGCAATTTAGTGGTTAATAACTAGTTACCCTTTCCAAAATAATGTTGTTACTTAGTTACATTTAACAGATTACTTTTTAATGGCAATAACGCTGTAACGCAGCGAGTTACTTTTAAAATTAACATTACTCCATAGTCCTTACCTGGGACCAGGGCCCGGCTCTCCAGACTGCAGGGCAGAGGATTCGGTTGCAGGGTCTCTTGCCCTCTGGTCTGTCATCGTTACACAGCTTACTGTTGATAGAACGCTGCCCCCCGCTGGGCAGAGGCTGCTGGCACCCCACCCAACGAGCCTGATACCCTGTCTGTCCACAAGAGGCGCTGCACTCCCCCCACTCACCTGTCTGCCAGCTGATGGACGGGGAACGTCAAAGAGAAGAGACAGGACGAGGCGGTGGGTGGTGGTGGTCAAGCAGAGTAAGAGAGAGAAAGGAGAGAGGCGAGAGGGTGAATGAATAGAGAGAGAGAGAGAGAGAGGGTGAGAGAGAGAGAGGGACAGAGTGAAAGAAAATTTAAGGCAGGTAGTCAGAGAGGGGGAGGCAGAGAGGAGGAGAACGAGAGGAGTTGGATTTGAGGTGAGAGAGAGAGGGGAGAAAGTGAGTAAAAAGTCTACAAATCTTAGGTCTGTGTTCGAAATACTGTCATGATTCTAGTCTCTAACGTCATTTAACAGATCCTTGAATCCTCAAATTTGAATAGAATTTGGAATAAAGAAATGCACTAAAAGTGTGTGAGTGTGTGTACTCACTACACGAGGGGCCAGATTCACAAAATTCTCTAAAATAACTTCCTTCTTCAAGTTTCCTCCTATGATAAAACTTTGGATAAAATGTTCTGTGTGCGTGTGTGTGCTTGCGTGCGTGCGTGCATGGCTGTGTGTGTGTTTGTGTGTCTGCAGGTGCATGCGTGCAGTGCATTGCGTACACAGGTTGCGTGCAGGGTTGCATGTTGCAGTTCCTGCTGATGGCCCTGGGCTTGTTGATGTTCATGCAGAGAGTGCGAGTGACCATCTTCCCATCAGCTTTCCGCCTGCAGCCGAAACGTGTGTACTGTTTTCCTGGTAACAAGACAAACAAACACACACACACACACACACACACACACACACACACACACACACACACACACACACACACACACACACACACACACACACACACACACACACACACACACACACACACACACACACACACACACAGTGAAATCCACAGTGATAATTTAACTTCAATCACCTACTGTACAAAACTGTCTCCCTGTCCTCTTCTTTTTGTAATCTCTCTCCCCCTCTTTCTCTCCCTCACTCTGTTTCTCTCAGGCAGGTGCACCTGCCATTTTGCCCTTAGAGTTGAAAGGGGCCGTTTTGTATTCGACCACATTTTGAGATGGAAGTGTAATAGTGATGTGAAAAAAAAGACACCATGTCAATCCGCTCTCCAACTGCCCCCCTTCCAAATGGGTTATTTCAATCAATCAACGTCGCATGTTCCAAGGTTCTGAATCCATCTCGTAATTAAAAGCAGAACATCCCCAGTCCCAGTTCGGTTAGAGTGAACGGTATCACTCACGTAGGCACTGTTTCAATTATGAAACTACGATTAAACAACACTTACCTCCTTGCTGTCATTTAATCATTACTGGCCTCGGTACTTGCAAGCAAGAAAGCTCATCTAACAATCATTAAATTGCCATTATCTCTTGACAGATTATGTGTTGCATAGTTTTTGTAATTTAATGGTCATTAGCCTGTTTTCTAAAATCATCAATCAATCAATCAGTTTTTACTGGGAAAAAAAGAAGCTGCATACAAAACATACACTCTCTGCTAGAAGAAGCAATCTCCCTGTGTGCACGCCTGTGGTTTTGAATATCGTCGCTTGCAGGCAGAAACCTTGTATCTTCTCCATATTTCAACTTTTAATGTTTTCCCGTAAATTAATGCCCTACTTCTTCATTCTACAGTGTCACAGAAAAGTTGCAAAAATAGACAATCTACAGCTCACAACGCGCCACATCAGGATTATTTTCCTATTTTCTGTTTATTAATATTGAACCAATGAAGACCTTGTGACTAAAATAATAACTACACTGGATCAATTGGAGCACAGGTTCTTTTTCTGGAGTCTGGAACTACACCTCCCAGATCCGAGGCAGGAAGCTGTCACCTCTTGGTCCTTTCCGTTCACGAAAATATATTTCCCTTTCTGCTTCAGCAATGCATGTGCAGGGTATGCACAAGCATAAAATGAATGGCAAATCGAGTGGCAAAGTGAGTGGCAAAGTGAGTTTAACGTTGTTTAACGCAATCAGATTTTTCTGTTTGGATGTATGGGCTGTCAAGGCCAGTTTTTGCCACTCAGTAGTAGTTCTCGCATAACTTCCGGGTATGATGATGATGTCACGGGCATACCCTCTATATAATGCTTTGATGATTTTGATTTATATTAGGATGAATTTGCGCAACTGTAAAGATGAAGCGGAAGTGGGGAGGAGGCGTCATTTTCAGATGCTCCAGACTGTATGGAAATTGTGGAGAGGCAACAGTCTGTTCATGTGAGACTACAGTACCTTAAAAGTAACAGTTTTGGACATAAGAGGTTTCCATCCTACCGCGCGTGATATTAAACTGGCCAGTGTATAAATAGTGTGTCAGTGGGGTGAGTCTCTCCTACCTCCTCCACAAGGTTTGGAGCAGATGGACCATTTCTTCAGAGCCCATTCATAGAAGGTCATGTCCTCCTGCAGCAGGTTGCTCTCTATAGAGGAGTACAGCTCCTTGTGAATGATGTACTTGTAGGACAGCGTCACCTTGAGGTCACCTTCAGGACGGATCTAACACAGAGGAGACGGATTCAAACCCTTTAAGACCTTTAAGAGATTAAAACAACTGAAAAACATATGTTGCTACATGTACTGTATATCAGTGGTGCTCAAAAAAATTCAAGGACACACAAAAGTATATGTATTTGGCCGCGGACCCCCCATCTAAAAAATATTTTGTTCCAGGCACCCCCCCCAGAAGCAAAATTGGAGTTCAAAATGTTTGCTTTAAAGATTATATATTCAAAGAGTTGCACAAATGTGCTCTATGAGCTAATTTTGAATAGCCAAAGTATAAAATAGGTTAACTTAAAGTGGTTAAAATGATTGTAAAAATCTAAAATGACACGGATGAGGTTTTAATGGGTTAACAAACATGCAAAGACTTCTATTTGTCTCTTGCTGTACTCATATGCTGTAGGTCTAAATTGGCACACGCTTTTTGAGCGGTGGTCACACCGTCTCCATAGCGTGGCCGTGTGTGTATCCGTGCGTGTGTGTGTGTGTGTCTGTGTGTCTGTAGCCTCTGGTGTATGTAGCCTGAGTACCCTGGGTGACCAGAGAGGTGCTGTTGAGTCTAGCCTGGCCTGTGCATCAACTGCAACACACACACACACACACACACACACACCCCCCCCCCCCCCCCCCCCCCCACCCCACCTCTCAGTTCACACGAGTGTGATTTTTGATCTACAGAGCTACTGCAGTTAGTAATGACACTCATTCACACAACTCTGTGTTGCACCTGGTTAATCAATCATCAATGACGCATTGGCTAGTCATTCAGTTATCCAATATTTGCCGTTTAGTATCTTACCATGACCACAATGCTATATTTTACCTGGTTAATAATAGTCATTTACATATTACAATTCAGTGAGCAACTCAGCATGTGTGAAATCACAGTAAGCACGGAACCTTGACAAGGCAAAATAAGTCACGTAAGTAGAGTGCAAAGAGAACATTGTAGTGCCTCTGAGAAAACAGGATACCTGGTTAACATCAAACTTAGCATCTGTCTAAACAACATGCTATCTAAATAACATTCTTATCATTTGTGGCAAGAAAAAAATACATTTTAACAAGTAACCTCTAATTTATTCGCATTACCATGACCACAACCCCGTATTTTAATGGTCCGGTGGTCTGAATGGACTCCCGGTCATCGTCATTGTGGTATTCCCATTCCACACCCTTCTCTATCACCACACGGCTTTCTGGGAAGTCGTTTTCATCGTTGAGGAACACGTGACGCGTCTCCTGGTCCTTCACCGCTAATACAGGAAAAAAAGCAACGACATGAAAACAGTCCACTCAACATCATGACAAGTTTATTAACAATGGATAATTAATCAGGTTTTAATGGTGATCATTTTGGCATTGTTATCACGGTTTCACGGAACTTTGCAATGTTGTCATTGAAAGAGCTTTGGTTGTTGTCTCCTGTACTCCTGTATAGCTAAGCAATGTACTCAGGGTGTGAGGTAAAATTATTATCCTCTCACCCACGGGTGTCATCTTTACTTAGTTATCATGTGTGACACGATTTATTTGGTTTCATTTGATGTACCACTGCTCAAAGAAACGAAGGGAACAAAATGTTCCCTTAATTCTTTGAGCTTTCTTTGAGCAGTACTACAGTGTACTATACTCAAATAAATTCAGATAAATTAACTGAACATTTTGTTCCCTTCATTTCTTTGAGCAGTATATTTCGTCCCTCTAACCATTCTAGTTATAATTTTGCGAATGTCTGTCTGTCTGTCTGTCTGTCTGTCTGTCTGTCTGTCTGAGTGAGTGTCTGTCTGAGTGAGTGTCTGTCTGTCTGTCACAGCGTTTCTCCTCAGTGGCTGGAGCAATTGATCTGAAATCGCATCACCATTAGCATATGAACACACCTAACATAACTGTGAAGCCCGTTTGTCACTTTCACAAATCATATGCTGTATATTAGCATTTTTATGGTGTATCTATATCTATTCTGCATCTAGCATGAGGCATATCAATTCTGCATCTACTATGAGGCAACATGTTTAACCAGCTCTGTGTGTGTGTGTGTGTGTGTGTGTGTGTGTGTGTGTGTGTGTGTGTGTGTGTGTGTGTGTGTGTGTGTGTGTGTGTGTGTGTGTGTGTGTGTGCGCAGGCGGGTGGGCGGTTGTCCAAAAATCATGCAGATCGGTACACAGTATCTCTATAGCCATTAAACGAAACGGGTATTTCTTACATTGATGCTCCTACATATTATCATGCAAGCACCAGTTAAAGTTACTTTCCATCCCTCATATACTGTGTGCACAGTGCACACCCCATAACCCACACACTGCACATCATTTCGGAGCTCATATCTTTGAACGGGTAAGGGCTAGTTCTAGTTAAACCTCTGAATAACTCAGGGGGAATTTAGCCTTCCTTGCTTTCACACAGGATGTGATGTAAGAACTACTTCGATCCTCTTACCCAGAATGTGCGGTGTTCCTTTAAACTCCTGTATGAGCAGGTGTCTGGCTCCCTTGGGAATCTCAAGGATCTTCAGGAAGCCTAGAAAACCACAGTAAAAACCATGATCCACTGACCAGTCTGGGTCACAATCAGTCACGGTATATCATGTAACAAGTCCAGTCGTCCATTCATTTTACAGTCTATGGTGTAGACAGAACGGAGAAAAGAATGGCTGTTTCACAATGCATACCGTATTGTCACTGACAGTAGAACTTCACAAATGGTAATGAAAAGGAAAGATAAACTATGGACAGAAAACCGTGTGTGTGTGTGTGTGTGTGTGTGTGTGTGTGTGTGTGTGTGTGTGCGTGTGTGTGTGTGTGTGTGTGCACGTGCGTGCGTACGTGCATGTGTGTGTGTATTAGGGCTTTAACAACTTATGATTTTTGCAAGTCGACTCGACTCAGTAAAAAGTTGAGTTGAAGTCGACTTTATTGTTTGATGACGTCATCACATTGACAGGGGTGTATTACTGTACCTTGTTTCTTGGTGCTGCGTGTGAAGTTTCCCTTGATGATCTTACAGCTGCTGTTGTCCCCTCCGCAGATTCCACACTTGTCTTCCTGCTTGTCTGACGCTATCAGGTGGTCACAGCCCACATGCTGCAATGCAACATCATTAACAAGTTCACTTATACTCTATTGATCCCCGAGGGAAAGATTCCTCCTCTGCATTTGACTCGACAAATTGTCTTTGTTTATAAAACAAGCTGCAATGTACACATAAACTTAAAAATTGTATGTTGTGAAGTGCTTATGCGCTCTTTGCTGTACTATCACCACAAAGAAAGAATGAATGAATGAATGAATGAATGAATGAATGAATGAATGAATCAATGAATGAATCAATCAATCAATCAATACCATTGTACCAACATAGGAGCACAATGAAAACCAGGACATTTTTGTGTTATCCTTTTAGTCTTAATGTTTGACTGTACATCGCGCTGTTTTCTGAATAATAAAGTATTCAATCAATCAATGGGAAAGTAAAACTATTGAAATTCTCACAGTTTCAATAATAATCTCTTTCTCTCTCTCTCTCTCTCTCTCTCTCTCTTTGGATCTCTCTTTGGACTTTGGATCCCAGAGTTGTCATGGCCGTCTGGATGAGAGGCTCTCTGTTGTTGGGGTCAGGGTTTCTCCCTCTCTCTCTCTCTCTCTCTCATTCTCTCTCTCTCTCTATCACTATCACCCACCTCACAGTCTCCTGTAACACAAACGCTGTACGGGTCTTTGTAGGAGCATGCTGTCCCATCGTGCACCATTCTTTTCATGGACACAACATCGCCTGTCTCCTTGGACTGACAGTACAAATGACAGCGCTCATCAGCTGGAGAGGGAGAGAGAGAGAGGTAGAAAGAAAGTGAAAGAGAAACAGAGGGAGGGAGACAGAGAGAGAAAGAAAGAGAGGTTACATGTCGTCACAAGCTGTGAGACACTGATTAATCACAGACAAAATAAGCAATGTGACCCTGTGGAATTGGAATGATTCAAATGGTGGGAAGTGATAAATCTTTGGCAGGGCTTTATAGATGTAGTTAAAGAAGGTGATTGGTTTGATTTAAACGATTTGAAAAAAGGAAAATGGCCCAATGTTAAAAGGGAAAAGGAAAATGGCCCAATGTTAAAAGGGGAGGATATCACAATATTAGTTCTGCCTGGTCTCTAAACAGTTAAAGGGAGAGGCGGCTAATTTCTTTCCAATAACAGACAAATCAGCAGAGAGCAGATTCTTGGCTGATGAGTTTTCCATGTGCTAACACACGCGTGCTTGCGCTCATGCACACGTGCACTCACACACCCACAGACCCACCCTCTGTGTGCACAAACTCTCTCATAAACTCATGCAAACGTCTACGTTTTTTGTTTTTAAGACATACTTTGTTTTATTTCAGAAAGTTCAGTGTTAGAAATACAGGAAACCAAGGGCAGTGAGAGAGAGAGGGGTAGACATGAGAGACCTGACAGGGGGTCAGATTCAAACCCGGGTCCTCGTGCTCCCAAGGAGCATGTGGTCTGTGCAATAACTGGCTGAGCCACCAGGCACCCCCACACTCTCTCTGTCTGTCTGTCTCTCTCTGTCTCTGTCTCTCTCTCTGTGTGTGTGTGTGTGTGTGTGTGTGTGTGTGTGTGTGTGTGTGTGTGTGTGTGTGTGTCTCTCTCTCTCTCTCTTTCCCTCTCCCTACCTCTCACACACACACACACACACACACACACACACACACACACACACACACACACACACACACACACACACACACACACACACACACACACACACACACACACACACACATGCACGAATCCACTTAGACCAGAGTCAATGTTCTCAAGTTCAACTGTCAGCAACTCAAGTTCCCTGTAAACACATTTGATCTTTAACCCTTCCACATTCATTTGACGGGTGTACAAATGTCACTGAGGTCAGACCAAACATGTCAACCGTGTGTGTGTGTGTGTGCGTGCGCGCGCGCACGTACGTGTGTGTGTGTGTGTGTGTGTGTGTGTGTGTGTGTGTGTGTGTGTGTGTGTGTGTGTGTGTGTGTGTGTGTGTGTGTGTGTGTGTTTTCTTACGGTCTGGGTGTTCGTATGGTAGCCAGTGGTGTTTTTGCCCGTCATGTTCAAAGTAGGGGTCCCATCCCTTACACTGCTCCTGTCTGCAACACACAGTGTCATCACAACACTGATTTATTACAACAGTCAAGCTTCTGCACACCTAAGATTCTTACGAATATATGACCTAATGACAGGACGTCTTTGCAATGGAATGTAATAATAATAAAAATAAATGTCAACCTCTGCTCATCTTTGAAAATAGACGACCTATAATCTCACAACACATATCGTTGCACCACGTTGTGAGTTTGTAGATCAGCTATTTTAAACGTTAAAAAACTGTTTTGAAAACCTTTGGAAATGGGTCTTTAGTATAAGAGTAAATAATGCTGATTTTATACCTTATCATTTAATTTTATTAGAACTTAGTTTACAGTGAGAAAGTGCATACCCAACATCGGCTACAGTACAAGAGTACAGGTCACGTAATTTGGACATACGGTTCACCGCTTCACTTCGAAGTGAAGCGGTGAACTTTTATTCTATGTGTTCTAGAGTTATGAACTCTGTGATCTATACATCTATACAGTTATGGACTCTGTGATCTATTCATTCTTCATATATTCTGAATGAATATATAAAGAATGGAGGGCCGAATTATCATGTGAAGCTTGACCAATCCTCAAAGTATCCATTCATCAGACCGGGAGGGACACTACACACATATTCTGGACGTACAGGACAGATAAAGCCTGTTCATTCTGAACTGAAATGGCCATATATGGACATGGGACTAGGGTTGTTCGATATGGCCAAAAAATAAAATCTCGATTATTTTCTCTGAAATCCCGATTTTCGATTTCGATTTCGATTTTTTGTTAAAAGAATAATACATTGTTTCAACTATTTTGTTTTCATTTAAAAAATGCAAGGAAATGATTTTTTTTTTCATTATTGTTTCATTTTTTGATTTTTTTTATATAGCCAAATAGCAAAATGCAATAAAACAATAAGGGTATTAATAATAATAACTTTAGTTGTGCAACAATCACATACAACTTAGCGTCCTTAGTGTTTCATTATCAATAGTGAGTGACAAAACAGCCAAAACAAGCCAGCTCTTGGAGGCTGGTGAGGCATTTTGGTAGGCATTTCGCCTACCAAAATGTAATTCCTGGCTACGCCCCTGCCCTGCACCACTCATGCACGGAGATGTTGACTGATTGTAAACGGAGGCGAAGCGCTTCGCTTCCCGACGCAAAATTAACACAGTGACGGACAGTAGGAGTAGACTACAGTCAGTAGGTGGGTAACACAGAATTAATAAGCTTCTTTCAAACTACAACAAGTAGAGTAAGTTTACCAGCTCAGCAGCGTTTTGTTCTGTTTGCTGCTTGAACCATCGCGAGTGAGCGCAGTGAGGTGGTGAACTCTGCTCAGTCTGACGTGCGCTAAACGCGCATCAAAGAAATTACACATCAGATAGAAAGTAGTATTAATTTGGTGTCGGACCTTGTCGTCCTGCTTTAGGAGGACGGGGCTGTGTACTTTTTGCGCGTGCAAGGCTCCAATGAGTAAGAATTTCCCTAATTAAAGTGAAAATCGATTTTACGATTTCCATTTTTTTAAATCTTCCAAAGGAAAAAAACCGGGTTACGATTAAAAATCGATTAATCGAACAACCCTACATGGGACACATATTTTGCTTTTTGAAAAAGCCTATTCATTCTGGACTGATATTCTGGACGTACGGGACAGAAAGAACCTGTTCATTCTGGACTGGAGTGGCCATACTGTATATGGACATGAGGTGACATACATTGTGTTTTTGAAAAAACCTGTTCATTCTGGACTGGGATGACCATATATGGACATTAAACACACATTTTGTTTTTGAAAAAACCTGTTCATTCTGGACTGAAATGACCATATATGGGCGTGGGACACACAAAGCCACTCATTGGAAGCGGTTTTCACCGCTTCAAAAAGGTTAAATTACTAGAAAGGGCAACAAGAAATAGTTTATTAGAACAAAGAGACAAAACAATGAGAGCACATGCTGTTCCAAGTGAAACACTGACCTGAAGTCAGTCAGGCCGGGGCACTCCTCCAGCTTACACAGCTGAAACTCGTAACTGTTTCCGAAGCAGGTGCGCCCCCCGTTGGCGGGCCTGGAGGTGACAGGAGCATGATATCATCACATTGGCTCTTCCTTCCTCCTCTACCGCAGGGGTTCTCAACCTTTCCAGGCCGTGACCCACAAAATAGTCATATTTTAACAGGGAACCCCCCCTCCACCTTGACGAGCACTAAGAGTTCAGGAATTACATTTTGTATAACACGGTTTGTGGAAAATAGCCGATCTACATGCTCACAGCGCCTCGCATCAATTTCTGCCTCTAATATTTGACAATTTGGCCAATGTTTAATTTGTCATTTTAGAGTTATCAAAACGTCCTTAAATTGTCACTTAACACATCGGATGCCCACGTGATCTCTGACGTCTTATTTGCTGGTGCCCATGGCAACGCGTCATTTTACCTACCGGCGAGAGTACTGGCGAGAAAAGTAATCCGAGTAAATGTAATCCGAGTATGTCCTGTTTATTTCGCGAAAATCTTTTCTTTCAGTCAGGACCGTTTTTTATCATTTCTAAGCCACAGTGTTTGTGTTACGGCATGTAGAAGAGGCTGCCGTTTTGAGAAAAAAATGAAAAAAGGAAGAGAATCCGGAGAAAACAGCATTTTTGTGCAGCCGGTAAACAGGAAGTCAACGAGCCCGCACAGCACGTCCGGGTGACGTAATTGCGCGCTGCATGTTGGGAAATGGAGTTGTTTCATCACCGCGGTAGCCAAGTGCAGTAGCTACAGTACAGTATAGTTTACTGTACAACGCGTCAAGCGCGTCGTTGGGCACTCGTAAAGATCAAAGAGATTGACGCGTAGACACCACGTGGGCACCCGATGTGTTAAGAAATGTGCAGATACCCTCTATACACTTAAACTTTATGATGGGTTTGTTTACTGTTGAGAGAGAAAACAATGTTGCACATTAAGTTAATCATCTGGGGACCCCTCTGGGTAGCCTGGCAAGCCAGCCCTGATACGTGCTCAGTCACTCATTCCTTCCCCAGTATCAGGTCTGGACTTCGGCCTATAGGCACCGAGTATGAGAAATCAGAAAATGATCGGGCCAAACAGTGACTGTGTTTCAACTGCTGTCCGCACAACAAGTGAAAAGCTTCCCCTGATTGGTCCATGTGTAGATGGTGACGTACTGTATATGCATGCTGCGGCATTTTCAAAACAACAATGGCTGCCCTTGATGCAACAAGTGTAACAGTTAACACTGAAACGATAAAACAAGCAATAAGTGAAGTTATTCCAGAGTTGGCATCAATTACAAAAATTAAAAAGGAACAGCAGTATGCGCTAGCGTAGTTCATCGGCCGAAAAGACGTATTTGTTTGCCGTTCTTCTGACTGGCTGCACTGTGATGACAGATGTTTTGCTACGCTGATTGGTTAAAGGAGTCTGTCTGTCAAGGCTCTGTCAAGGCTCTGTCAAGTACTCCCGCCCACTTTTCAAGCTGCCTATAGCCCAAAGTTCAGACTCATATTGTGGGAAGGAACGAGTGAGTGAATGCACAGTATGAGGCTGGCTTGCCCGACCCGACCCACAGGTTGAGTGCAGGCTGACTGACTGTGTGAAGTGCGTTTATGGTGTCACTGGGTGACGGCGGGGTCACTCACCTCGGGTTGTCGCACCCTCGCGTCCGGAACTGCACCCCTCCCCCACACGACCTGGAGCAGCTTCCAAATGGGCTCCACGCCCCCCAGCTGCCGTCGCGGCGGAGCAGGTCAGGGTTCAACCTGACACAGTAACCCTTAAAGCAGTGCTGTGGGGGAAGAGGAGGGGGATTCAGATCACGTGGTGCACTTGAACTTGAAACGCACACACGCTGTGTGCACTTTGAAGTTCAATAGATATCCAATACCACCCTAAGGACTACAAACCACTGAGTGACCTCTAGAACTACTGCACATATAAACAGACTTTTAAACACATTTTAAATCTTTTTAAGCCTTTTTTATATACTACTTAAATCATTTTGGGGAAAAATGCAGATCTTTGTCCAAAAGCAACTGCTGCTATTTCAACTGTCCAACTGTATATATTCTATGTTCCCCTTTTTCAACAGTTTTTATTTTATTTTGACACTTGCTTTGGCAATGTAAACGTTTGTTTTTTCATACCAATAAAGCTCCTTTGAATTGAAATTGATACGACGACGGGGAGTGGCCATTTCCCTCGGTTTTCTGGAAGCCTCACTGACAGTTTCCCCCAAGAACTATACTATTCTGCACTGAGCGGAAGCCAGGTTGAAGATAAGATTAGGCTCAACTATCAGGTCCACCATGTTGAAACCCTCAGTGATTTAACACTGGGAGAGTACAAGTAACCACACGGACCAGTCCATTTGGTTGTACAGCTGAATTACAAAGCGACAGATGGATACTCAGGATATCACAGTGTGGGGTTAAGATGAGAATGCCAGGATCATGAGATTTGGGAAAGTTTGGGGTATAGAATAAAATGAATTGACCTAAGACACCGTTTCTCAACATTGGGACCAGACCATAACTCTGAGTGCGTACAATTGGACTCATACTGTATGGGTCCATTTGGTTCCATTTGTATACTCTAAGATTTAAATAAACACTAAGGATTTTAACTTTTTAACTGAAGATTGGGGTCCCACAGCAAAAATATATATATAAAAGAAAGAAAGTGTGCAAATGGGGGTCAGAGGCTAAACGCATATCAAACTGTGGGTCCTTGAAATGAAAGATGTTGAGAATCATTTATTTAAGACTCATGAATCAAATCTAACACAGATCTCCATACCTTATCAGGTCCACACTTTGTGCCGTCGATGGGCGGGCCTTTCTTGGTCTTACAGAAGAACGGGTTGTCGGGATGACTGCACCAAAGCTGCTTACACGGGTCGTAGGTACTGTACTAGAGAGATACATGTATAAACAGATAGATAGATAGACAGACAGACAGAGAGACAGATGGACACATACAGTAGACAGACATACTGTATGTGCACGCACAGGCTGCATACACGCGTGCACACACAAGCCCACAGGCCAGAGCAGGCCTGTAAAAGAGATTAGCCTATTTGACAGTAAACGCTAACATTCCATGAATTACATAAGAGACTGTATATTGTAGCAGACTGTGAGTGTGAACGTCTGCCATGCAGACAAACAGAGCTAGCTATCCCAACCTTGTAGTGAACGACAACTACAAACACACAGCTAAAAGAATCCATGTTAACGAGACAAGTGATTACATTTTTTTGCAATACCGTTTTCTCTCTCTCGCTGTCTCTCCCTCATCAAAAACCCAGTTGGTAAGTATTAAAGTAGGCTGACATAACTTTATTTGTTTCTGATGCTGTTTTAACTTGTTTCAGCGATCTGCTCGGGGGGAAAGGGTGAAAACAATTAATTTGAGACGATAAAAATGTACCGACAGAGACAAAACTTTGGCAGACTAAAAACAAACTGCCGTCTGTTCTCAGAATAGACTAATCAGGGTCAGTAGTTTTGGGCCCTCAATCAAACAATGCACAGTATGAGTCAATTTAAGTGAACTGAACTGGCTTCCAGTGGAATCCAGGGTCACTCTGACCAGGCTGGTAAAGGTTTATAAGATTATGTCTCCAAATTAACTTAATGGTCTACTTCATCATACAAAAGTGTCAAGCAAAAGTAGTGTAAATAGCCAATCTACAAGCTGACAATGTGTTGCATCACGAGCATTGTGAGCTTGTAGATCTGCTATTTTCACAATTTCTGAACATTTTCGTTCCATTCCTGAAAAGGTTTTCCAACCGACAACAATATATACCTGTAATACAAGAGACAGCATAGCCGGCCTAATTATTTTTTATTTTATAATATTGTCATTGTGTGATGTTTTGTTAGGTACATTGGTTTTATTTATATTTATTTATTATTTGAGAGGTCCACAATGGAAATAAGTCCTTGCCTTTATTGTGTTTTATCCTGTTTTGACCAACATGTATGATTTGTAGATTACTGACAATTCAAACTAACAAACTAACTTTGGTGGGGGACTGAAAAGGAAAAAGAAACCAATGCGCTCTCCTGGTGAAGAAAAGTTGAAAAGCCTTTATTGAAGTGGCTAATTCATAATTGAAGTTAAACTGGGATAACCCACGCGTAGCGGCCAGCACAGCCTTTTTCATGTAAAGGTACCGGTATGATAACAAACTAATAAACAGACAGACAGACAGACAGGCTGGCTGACTCACCGCTGTACACATACTGTATCCATATCCAAAATCATAGCGACACTGATCATCCATGGAGTACTCCAGACCTGGCAGCTGTGGCAGAGCGGGCCAATCGTGATCGAACGGGTCGTCACGAAGACACTCATATTTACTGGAGTGAGAAACAAGGTGTAACAGAGGTAGAGAGTGAAACAGAGGGTAACAGAGTTAGAGACTGAGAGAGAGAATAACAGAGGAGTGAGACAGTGTTATCTTTTTGGATGTGATCATGTCTGCAGCCATGTCACACACAGCTTAGTCTCAGGCGCAGATATCATCTGTCTATGAACTCCAGGAATCATACTGTAGTACTGACGTAAGAGACCAGGGGTTCCTATACGTTTCCATGGCGAGGGCCTCAAATAATAAGTCAAGTGACTGCAGCCCCTCAAGTTTATAGACCATACATGGGCAACTGGCGGCCACCTTCACTTAATGCGGCCCACAGGTTAATACTGATATCTTATTGATTTCAGCTGTTACAATTCCAAACATGACCTGCTTTAATTCCGTCAGTCTATATTAGTAGCTTAAAAGTGACTAGTATTGTAGTATTAAAATATATATATTTTTTAATGTCCAATGTATTTGTATTTAGGTTCATAAAGTTAACATGAGTATATAACTAAATGCGTTTGCAATTAAATCCAAATGTTACATTTCCAATTAAAAAAGAACAAAAAACAATTCAGGATTCCAATTCAAAAGAAGCAAAAATAGCAGATCTACAAGCTCAAAACGCATCGTAATGAGATACAAATGACAAAGTTGGACGTAGCAATATGCAATGTGGCCCTCTGGAGTGAAGGTGGAGATATAGTGGCCCTCTCCATCATCAAAGTTGCCCACCCCTGCTTTAGACCATTCACACAGTGGCAATGTTGCTATTATATAAGTTAATTTCACCACCCCGTTGTCACCCCGTTTCTTTTCAATGCAAAATGTCTATTGTCTATTGTGAAATGGTAAAAGAAAGACAGAAATATTACTATCTAGAAGCTTCCTAACCCAACAAGTTATGAACATGTAAATCTGCTATTTTTGTATTAGTATATATATATATATATATATATATATATATTACATTTTATTTGTTTACCATATTTATTTCTTTATACATGCCCAAAATGGTGCCACCAGGTTGAAAGTGATTCAACTGGTACACCTGAGGGTTGCAGCCCCACGTTGAAAACCACTGTCATGTGATGACTGACTAATTCTGTACCTGAAATAAGATTACTTCGGAGGTCAGTCTATGACATCAGTCATAGGTATCCTCAGTACTATGATGTCAGTCCTATAACATGAATCATCATCTCCATATTGGTCATTTGCTCTGTTTCTATGGCAATGTTTGCTGCTCGGATGGACTTCCCGTGAACCACCGGTGGAATTTGGGGAAATTGAGACCCGAATATACTGTAGTCAGCTCTACCAGTTATTTTGGTCATTGCCAATTCCCTCTGTTCGTACTGCAGTCCATGTCACTGCCAACCCCCAGTGTTGGCCTGGGGATGGTGCCGGTGTAGACAAGCAGAGGGATTACCAGCACTCATGGAAATGTCCCTCAGGAACTTTTATTTAGTTAGGCACGAGCAGCATACAGGACAACGTGCACACCCTTCTTCAGCATCACTCATTGATGCTGAAGAAGGCAGTGTGCTGAAAGCCGTTTGTCTTTCTGCATGCTGCCCGTGCCTAACTAAATAGAAGTCCTGGCGGACATTTCCGAGAGTGCTGGTAATCAGTCTGCTTGTAAAGAAGGTTAACTCCAAACATTTAGCGCTTATGCCAACAGAGAATCCTCCTTGGCAAGGGGAGATATTAAGTGTTTTGGGCTTCAAGCTGAGCTACATTGCGACATTTGCATCCCCTTAATGTGTCCTCTGACGGAGCTTTCGCACTGCAAGATAAAAGATTTGTTTGAGCGGTGCGATTACATACAAAGTCAATGCAAAGACGGGACTTGCCGCAATGTTGCGTCAAACGCTGCGAACGGGATGATGCAAAGAAAGCACTCCGTCGCCTTGGTATCTTCACTCCAGTTGGAAAATCCCAATTGAGGTGACCATGTTTACCAACGCTGACCAAATGCGACCAAAGCGAAGCAATGGAAGCGACTAGAAAGCTATGTTATCTTGCGGTGGGAACGCAGTTTTATATCCACTTCTTTTCCCGGAGGAGTTCCCCCGGGAGAGTGTTTAACACATGCGGACATAAGGATACCGAAGCCACCTGCGGTGCTTGCCACCCGTAATGACAGTAATAAACGCAGTGAGGTGTGTTAATTAAATGCTGTGACTGTGATATTTCTGACATTACAGAACAGAGAGTGTCATCACCAGTCACCAGGTCACCAATTTTAGTGCAACAGAAGAAGACACTTACTGCAGGTATTTGCTGAGCTCCTGTTCGCTGCAGCGTGACCAGTGGTAACGGTGGAACGCTGCCTGGACCAACGGAGCCATGATGCTCCCCATGGGAACCTCATCGCCACACTCATTACCCTGCCCGTCATGTTCCATCCCCAACCTAGACAGACAGACAATCAATTAGGCATACAGATGGACAGACAGATGGACTGAGAGGTACTAACATAAGAGCTGATCTAGGCCTTGTCAAAAAAATACAGATAAGTAGAAAGGTAAATAAATACACATTGCCATTCTCCATATTTTTACTTTTTGTGTTTTTTTGTTGTTGTAAATTAACACCCTACTAGTCTTCTAGATCACACTACAGCGTCCCACAAAAGCATCAAAAGTAGCAGATCCACAAGCTTGAAACATGACGTGAAGCGGCGCGTTTTGAACTTCATGTGCTACTTTAGCTACTTTTTATTTTGAATCCTGAAAAGTAACATTTTTGGACTTCCACCCGACAGAGACGATATACATTATACAAATCTGTGGATTGATATTGTGTGTGTGTGTGTGTGTGTGTGTGTGTGTGTGTGTGTGTGTGTGTGTGTGTGTGTGTGTGTGTGTGTGTGTGTGTGTGTGTGTGTGTGTGTGTGTGTGTGTGTGTGTGTGTGTGGTAGGGGGTTGGTGGGGTCTGTGTGTGCGTGTCTGTTTCTCACACGTGTCCAGTTTCGTGGGCGATCACGAACGCTGAGGAGAATCCATCTTCGTGGTTAAGGGTGCAACTCCGCACAGGGTGACACATACCTGTGACTGGAGCATAACCTAGAGAGAGACAGACAGTTTGACTTTACATTAATAAGTTACATTAATAAACAACACCCAACCAACCCAACAAAAATCTTTACTCTTATGTACCAGTACAAAAGACGTAACAATAAAGTACCCTTTGAACCCTTGAACCTAAAAATGTAAATTAATGTACACATCATGCTCACACAACCACCAAAAATCATGGCACCGCATCTTTAATGGTCAGAGTTTTATATACTGTAGATGTTATTTTCACCAATCCATCTTAGATCCATCTACAATCTAATGTAACTACTGTATGTTAACTGCAAACTGTTCCCAATAAGGTGAACACCTACAGTATGTAGCCTATACTGTAGCAGAAACATGGCAGACAGTGAATGCAGCAGTACTTTCAGACAGTGAACGCAACAGTACTTATACACAGTGAGTTGCTGTTTTTCTACCTTGCATGCCAGAAGGTCCAAACTCCTGTCTGGTGATGTAGATAGCGTGGTCGTGGTACTCTGCATCCTGGGGATCCGGCTTCTGCTGCAGGAAGGCCCAGCGACACACATTCTCCAGACTCTGGGAGGGGTTCCCCAGCTCTATCAACTCCAGAGACTAATGGGTGTGGATGCAATGCACAGTAAAGAATATAGTAAAAATACAGAGAGAGAGAGATAGAGAGAGATTACACAAGAGCTATTCTATTCCAGTGGTTCTCAAATTTGTTTTTCGGTCAAGGACCCCCAAATCGACACGCAATAGACGGCGGACCCACGTTTGAAATGATTTTGTGCCGGGGACCCTTAATAAAGACTTTTGTTGTTATAGTGGGTGGGGTGATCTCTCAGTGAAATGTAACTATTCCTAATTTTTCTGGGGACCTCTGGACACTTTGAGAGCCATTGTTCTATTCAATGGAAGAGTGGTTTTGTACCATGGTAGCACTGAGCATGATGATTCTGACCAGAACCACATTGATGTTGGCACCCAGAGTCCGATCCTGGTAAATCTCATTCACCTGAAAGACACCATGGAATGGAGGGTGGAGAGAGAGAGCGAGAGAGAGAGAGAGAGAGGGAGAGAGAGAGAGAGAGAGGAGAAAGTGAAGAAGAGTGAACAGGAGGAAAACAAATTAGATGATCTAGTTTGTTAGCATAGCATTAGAGTCTGTATGTGTGTGTATGCGTGCATGCATGCGTGCTGTGCGTCAGTGTGTGTTGTCACCTACTATATTCATTAGCGTCAGCAGGTATTTCTGAATATTCTCTCGACCGTGAAAGTGTAAAATAGAATAGTCCACCCCCAACAACACCTATAGAATTAAACAGAGACAAGGAGGAGAAACGGACCATGATTCAGCCTTTTGGACTGTATTGTCTCAAACCGTACAATAACATATTTGAAGGATGATGCCTTTAAACACTTCAGATGAAATTATAAACACGTCAACAACCTCAATGTTAAATAGTTTAGGAGCAGTGCTAAATAGAAGAACCCCCTCAATGTTAAATAGTTTAGGAGCAGCGCTAAAGTAAAACCTCAATGTTAAACAGGTCATTGTCCTCTGCATCGCGACGGGAACGGCCAGACCGGAACACACGACTGGAAAAGTTATGCTTCTGTCTCAGTGCCTCCACGTCCAACAGACCTCCTAGAACAGGACCTGGAGGATAGAAATAAAGACAGAAAGACAGACAGACAGACAGACAGACAGACAGACAGACAGACAGACAGAAAGAAAGAAAGAGTAGATATTAGTTTTAGTTGATTCTGTTGCTGTGTAAAACGTACTGTGAATGAACTGTGTCATTTAACAACAATGTTAACTTGTGTTGTGTTAAGGCCAGTGTACACAAATATGTCCTCATGTGTACCCTGTTCATTAAGCACACACAAAAGCACACATACTGTAATGTACGTACGGATGCACGCACGCACACACACACACACACACACACACACACACACACACACACACACACACACACACACACACACACACACACACACACACACACACACACACACACACACACACACACACACACAAGCACGTACTGTATGCGCTGATGCACGCAGGCACTGATGCACGCAAGCACTGATGCACGCACGCAAGCACACACAGAGTTTAAAACTCACAGCTGACACTGTGTTTAAAAACAGCTGAGTCGTCAATAGGCCAAGGGGAGAACGAGAGAGAGACAGACGGACAGAAAGAGAGCGAGAGAGAGAGAGAGAGAGAGAGAAATGCAATGAGAAAGTGAAAGAGACAGGGTGTAGACTATTAATAGAAGCATGTGCAGGTAGCAGGACATTTCTCTGAGCCACCGCCAGGTTCTAGACGCTGGTCTCTAATGAAGCCTCCTGTATGACTGGCCTGACCTCACCGGGTTCACAGCAACGCGCGGCGAGCTGGACCATTTCCCATAATTCACAGCACCTCCACAGATAACGGATGCGAGTCCCTGCCCAGCGGCGCTACAGCAAATACCAGATGTCCCCTTCTCTGCTCTCCCAAACTGTTCTCACTACAAAGATGACAATGACTGTATACAGTATAGTATATATTTTTGAAGCGGTGAAAACCGCTTCCAAGGTATAGCTTTGTCTGTCCCGTGCATGTCCCGTGCATGTCCAGTCCAGAATGCTTCACATGACAATTTGGCTCTCCAGACAAAATCATTCATTCATTCAGAACACATAGAATCTAAAAATATAGAACTAAAGCACATAGAAAGCTTTTTTTTAAGATTTTTGGGCTTTTTGCCTTCATTGGATAGGACAGTAGACCGACAGGAAATGGGGGAGAGACAGGGAGCGACACGCGGCAAAGGTCGCCCTGATCGGGAATCGAACCGGCGACGCCGACAGGCACCGATGCCAAAACGGCAATGCCTATATGGTATGCGCCCGGTCCACTAGGCCACCAGGCGCCCCGTCTTTTAAATCCTTCAAAGGTTTTTTGAAAAACCTATGTTTCTATGTCAGCAATCTGGCTAGCCATCGTCAAAGAAAAGGTCCTTTTCACTTAACTGGAGCTCAGTTAGTCTGTTCTTGAGAGACTACTATGTCAGTGGTTCTCAAACCTTTTCATGTGAAGGACCCCCAAACTGATATTTATTTGGCCACTGACCCCCATCTCAAAATATTTAGTTCCAGTGACCACCCAGAAGCAAAATTTGAGTTACAAATGTTCGCTTTAAAAATACATTTGTTTTTGAGATTTGCACACTTTAAAAAAAATAGCAGATCTACAAGCTCGCAGCGCAGCACTCGGTGCCGCGCTGTGAGCTTGTATATCTGCTATTTTTCACTGGTTAAAGCATTCAATAATTCTAGGCCTACAACATTAAACAACATCAAACAACGTTAAACTCACTTTGCCACTCACTTTGCCACTCGATTTGTCATTCACTTTATGCATGCGCATAACCTCTATCGATGACATCAGGGACACATATTTGTTTATATATCAGATAACACTGTGGAGAACCCTCCCATGGTGAGAGAAAAAGGTTTTCAGAAAGAACAGGAAGCGGGGAGGAAGGAAGGAAGTATGATAATATAATAAGTGTAGTGAGTGTTCTTGGTGAATACCACCCCGTTCTCTGTTTTCACTGCTCTCTGGTTCTGTTTTGACTCTCCTCTTCTCTCTCTCTATATATATTTTCCTCTTTCTTTCTGCCACGTAGCAACAGCTGGCTGCCGAAGCCCCTCTTCTTGGCTGCTCTGTCTGTGTGTGTGTGTGTGTGTGTGTGTGTGTGTGCGCGCGCGCACGCGCACGTGTGTGCGCCGTCTCCACATATCTCATTCTACCTCCCCTTTTGCTCTCCCCTTTTCTCTCTGACTCTCTCTCTCTCTGACTCTCTCTCTCTGTCTCTCTCTGTGTCTCTCTCTACTCACTCTATTTCATTCTGCATTCCAGTTGAGGTCTCCACAAACTTGAGCACATAACCTCTGCACCAAATCATTGTGTGTGTGTGTGTGTGTGTGTGTGTGTGTGTGTGTGTGTGTGTGTGTGTGTGTGTGTGTGTGTGTGTGTAGGTAGGTGTGTGTGTGTGTGTGTGTGTGTGTGTGTGTGTGCGTGCGTGCGTGCGTGCGTGCGTGCGTGCGTGCGTGCGTGCGTGAGTGCGTGCGTGCGTGCGTGAAAGCATGGTGCGTGTTCCATTCATGTCTGGCATGTCTCCTGGAATAATGGGGGGAGAATATACTGACAGAAAGTGATACAACATCAGACATTTAGAGACAGACAGACAGACAGACAGACAGACAGACAGACAGACAGACAGACAAACAGAGTTCTAGACAGACAGAAAAGTGAATTAGCCATCAGTGCAAATCTTTTTGTCTTTTCATAGATTTAACAAAGGTCATCATCTCAGTCATGCAAAGACACAACATGCTCCAACCTTGTTTTGTTCTGTCATCAAGGCAGCTCATGTTGTATCATCACCGCAGCTGATTTGGGCTGCGCAGATGACTTAATTTGAAACACGTTAAGGAGCTGGATGACTCTGTCTCCAAGATAAAGTAATTTAGTCAACGTGTCGTTTCTCGCATTGCAATGCATTTGTTTTGACAAAAGTCAAGTTGTGGGCCAATCTGCTGGTCTGGAGTCAGCGATGGGGCTTAACAACTAACATGTGCTTGCCTGGCTGCCTGACACTAGCTGCTGTTTCTATAGTCACTGGTGAATTCTAATAAAACGCTTCTTCCTTCGGTCAGTTTGTCCCTCTGTTCGTCAGTCAGTCCGTCTGTAGGTCGGTTGGTCGTTCTGTCCGCCCGTCCATCCTTTGTTTAAGATGTGTTTTTGGCTTTTATTGATAGGACAGTAGACTGACAGGAAAGGGGGAGAGAGATGGGGAGTGACACGCAACAAAGGTCATCATGAACGGGACTCAAACCCACGGCATGCTGACAGGCATCAGAGCCTGGACTGCTAGGCCAGCGGGCGCCCTTGTTTGTTCATTTTGTTTGATCGTTCTTTCCTTATTGCTTTCCTTCCTTCCTTCCTTCCTTCCTTCCTTCCTTCCTTCCTTCCTTCCTTCCTTCCTTCCTTCCTTCCAGTGTCTTCTCTCCTTCCCTTCTTCTGTCTATCCCATCCTCTTTATCTCCATCCATAAGGAACCAAAACAGTATTAATAATAAGCGAACGTCTCTTAACAAGCACGTTGTGTGGAAGTAGCCCATCAACTCACAACACATAGCACGGTGCAAATATTCCCCCATAATAACATTCCCAAAAATTAGGGAGGTCAGGTTGACAGTCCAGAGAAAGAGCAGGCTTGCAGGCTGACTAAACACTTAAAAGACATACTGGTGTTATATCCCAGATGTGACCTGGTTTTAGGAGGGTGACTGCTGTTACATCAGCTGTGACCACCAACACCACCCAGCCCCGGAGCCCTAGAGCCTAGAGCCACTGCACGCCACTCCCAAACTGCAAGAGGGAACCGAGGGCAACCCAAAAGAAATCTGCATGTGTGTGTGTGTGTGTGTGTGTGTGTGTGTGTGTGTGTGTGTGTGTGTGTGTGTGTGTGTGTGTGTGTGTGTGTACAGAGTTGTGTGAGCATGTAGGAAAGATTGACCTGCAAGGTTCTTGGTACGGCTGCAGCAGTAGTGCAGCCATGCGATCAGAGATCTCCGCCGTACTGATGCATCTGGGAAAATCTAAATTCAGTGATGGACTACTAAAAGGTCTTTGCACACTGCTGCGTTTTTCGGGCCGAATATCGGAGTGAATTTCGGAGCGTCAACCTCACGTTATGTCAATCACGTTTGCACACTGCCGCCCGTTTCGTATTTATTTTCGGACCAGGGTTGATTTTTTCCCGATTTTCGCAGCTCCCTGGCCTCCGGATTTCGGATTTCCAAAACGCAACGAAAACACGCAGTGCAGTGTGCAACCAGCTTAACAGTGGAGAAAACAGCACAAACAAACCTACGCCTACTACAGTTTACAATGTAGGCATTTAGCACTCTTATCCAGAGTGACTTACAAGTGCGAGATTTGAATAATCAGAGTAGGGGCGCCCGCTGGCCTACCGGTCATATACCACATAGGCTCTGATGCCTGACAGCATGCCGCGGGTTCGAGTCCCGATCCTGGCGACCTTTGCCGCGTGTCATTCCTCATCTCTCTACCCGTTTCCAGTCAGTCTACTGTCCTATAAATAAAGGCATAAAAGCCCAAAAACAAATCTTAAAAACAAATGAAGGAATAAGCAGAGTAAGCATGAAGCTAGCCAGAGAGGTCAGTGACCTGTGCCCACTGTACAGTATATCTGTGTGTGAATAATATGACCTCAGTGTTTAGTAGTTACAGTATTGAGTTGTAACTTGTGTTGATGTATTTGTATACATATCTGTGTGTATGACAGTATGGATTTATGTGTACTATGCATGCACAGTAGGCGTGTCTGTGTGTGTGTGTGTGTGTGTGTGTGTGTGTGTGTGTGTGTGTGGTGTGTGTGTGTGCGTGTGTGTGTGCGCGTGTGTGTGTGTGTGTGACTTCAGGGGTTACTGTCAGTTCAGCTAATATACTGTATGAGTAGAAACAGATGTGAGATGAAGCCAGGAACGCCCACCCAGTACCACACACACACACACACACACACACACACACACACACACAGACAGACAGACAGACAGACAGACAGACAGACAGACGCACATTAAAATGCTGACCGCCTTAAGAACTGCTAAGTACCCCGGGCGGTCTCATCATCTCTAATGTGCCTAATAATTCACACACACACACACACACACACACACACACACACACACACACACACACACACACACACACACACACACACACACACACACACAGGAAAAGTATGATTTCATTGTTTCTGTACAGTAGTCTACTGTAGCAGCCATACACAATACCATTGACACCATTAAACACCCTTTATAGCAATACAAATTGCTACGACTCAGGTTAAGGGCTTTGCAGACGGGCGCGATTTTTCGTGAAAAAAAAAATGACAATTTCTTTTTTTTAAGAACCAATGATTCTCTATGACCGCATGCACACCTGCTCCAAAGTCTTTTCGCATGTGGTAAAAACTCATTGACTCCTTTTCGGATCCGCAGTGAGGATTCCGCACTACATTGCACCCCAAATCCAATGTGTTTTAACACATCTGGTGCCAACCCCGAGTTTCCCGAGTTTGAAAAGGTACCACCCCTGTGCCAACCCCGAGTTTCCCGAGTTTGGGCCGTTTTTGAAGACAAAATAAGATTTTTGTTTTCAAAAATGTTTTTTGGACCTCCAGAAATGTATTAGGCATGATCGCGAAACGCGAAATTGCATGTTTAACCCCCATACCAACCCATTCTTTCAAACATGGCAGCCATGTTTGTTTACATCTGAAGAAAACATAATGGCTGGTTAATCATGAATGCCTGAACGGATTTCCAAGCTGATTTTTTTGTTTGAAAGCTGTGAACAGTGTGCACACACGTGGTGCATCATCAAGGCATGGGCGTGCACGATCCGTGCACTATAAATTACATGGAAGTCTATGGAGACAATGGCATCACGGGACATTGAAGAGAAAAAAATCATTGCAACTTAAGTGTTAATCATGCAGCAAACAGAAAAAACATTTAGGTGTTGAGAGTTACACCTGATTGAAATGCATCGCATTGCAAGACTTTGCAAGTTTGTGTGTGTGTGTGTGTGTGTGTGTGCGTGCGTGCATGCGTGTGTGCACACCTCACCTTGCAGATAGTAGTCGTCGGTTTGATTGACAGCTTGGGTTTGATTGACAGTGGGTGGTTTCTTGATGACAGCGGAGGAGCGATATATGATGTGCTCTCGTCCGCCTCCTCCTCTTCCTCCCTCCCCCTCTTCCTCCTCCTCTCCTCTGCTCACCCCATGCTCCAACGGCTCGATGAAGAACTCCTCTTTACCCGTCCTGATCATACCTGCCTGGAAAGAGAAGTAAATGTTTGAATATTTTATTTTGACCTGATTCTATAAATGTCTTCTAAATCAAGGTTTTTGAAAAACACGTTTCTACTGTATGCCAGTGGTTCTCAAACATTTCCATGTCAAGGACCCCTATAATTATATGTAATTTGGCCGGCCAACCCCCATTTCGAAATATTATGTATCAGGGACCCCCCAGAAGCAAATATTTGAGTTACAAATGTTCACTTTGAAAAAGATATATTCAAAGATTAAACAAAAAGCAGATCTACAAGCTCACAGCGCGGTACCGCGCTGTGAGCTTGTAGATCTGCTATTTTTTAATAGTTAAAGCATAAAATAATGGTAAATGGTGCATTTATATAGCGCTTTTATCCAAGGCGCTTTACATAGATTGTGCATTACATCCACCCATTCACACACCGGTGGCGGAGGAAACCATGCAAGGCACCAACCTACTCAACAGGAGCAATTAGGGGTTCAGAGTCTTGCTCAAGGACTCTTCGACATTAGCTCAGGGGGAGCCCGGATTCGAACTGGGAACCCTTCGGGAAACCTTCGTGCTCTAAGTTTCTCTACCCCTGAGCTATGCCGCCCCAATGGTGAAAGTTGTTCCAGGTCTAAATGGGCTAAACTTTTACACTGATCATGGCCCCACCTGCATAGAGAGCGAGGTATCTGTAACTGTATTACTCTAATCCAATGATTCCCAAGCACTGGGTCTGGGACCCATTCGTGGGTCGCGGACACATTTTTATGGGTCCCTTAATTTTTTGTTTCCTACATTTTGTTTTTAATTGTTATTATTTCAAAACATTTTCAAAATACATTCCCAAAAAAATGTCATGAATTAAAACACAAATTCAATGATTTTCTTTTCAGTAATTTCATGAAGAAATCAATGAAAAATGTAAGAAATTCCATAAATTAGACAACAAATGTTTAAGAAGCAGTGAAAATAGCTGATCTACAAGCACACAACGTGGCGTGAAGCGAGGCGTTGTGAGCTTGTAGATCTTCTGTTTTCACTAGTTTGAGTCCCGGGCAAATGTCTAATTTCTCTTTTGGTCACGGGCTAAAATGTTTGGTAAACACTGCTCTAATCTAGAACATTGGTCAAGGCTCTACCTGCATAGAGAGAGAATTAACTGTAACTGTATCTATTACACCCACTAACTATATCACTAAAACTCTTTGTGTCACTTCTTGTCACTTTTATTTGTACTTTTATAGATGCTACACAGTTATGGAGGCAATGTGGCGTAGGAGGAAACATTCCTAAGTCATAATAATGACATACTTTCTCATAATAATGATTTAGTATCTCATAATAATTTAAGTATCTCATATGATTTTTCTTTCTAAGACAACATGGAAATGGGCTTTCATACTATGCAGATGTATCAGTAGTTGTTTTATTGAGTGCTTTGTTTTGTTTTCTTATGTGCATATATATTAGGGGTGTAACAATACAGTAACTGAATCGGAAAATAGATTTGAATTTGCTATGATCTACTATATCATTTGCTTTTTCAAAAGACATTCCCAAAAAAGCAAAGACTCATATGACCTTTCTTTCTAAAATTGTATGGAAACTAAGTATTTATGCTTTGTATTTGGCAATTTTAAGAGGGAAAATGAAAAAGAGGGGTCTAATTACCTTTCCATTCCATATAGCTACTCTTGTTCTATCGATAAATGTGTGTAATCTCTGTTCATGTCAAGGTGGGTTTGTCCATATGTGTTGAAATATAATGTCCATGTATTTGCTAGATAATCACAGCGTTTACTTCCATAATAATAGATCTTTTACACGTTTCACACAGATTTCATTTCTTTGTTAAATAGTTACTATATCGATTTTAAATCATTGAATCGTATTGTATCGCCATGAATGAACCAATATCATCCATGTATCGTGATGCATATCGTATCGTTGTTAAAATGTAACGTTAGACCCCTAATATATATTATTGCTGTCAAACAGAAACCTCATATCGGTGTTGGACATACCGGTACATACGTTTTCCACTCGACAGAAACAATATGTTGGTTACTCAATCAAATATGTTATTTAGACAGACATTCTGGTTTCTTGACCACAACATTTCCATGGCTGTCATTTAGATTGGATTTTTATCTGGTATCGTAGTTGCGTTGTAGCACTGCGTTGTAGCACTGACCAGGTTTCGTGTCAATGACTCTAATCCTGCACTTTGTGGCTTTGTCACACTGGATAAGAGCATCTGCTAAATGCCTATACCGGTACTTAATAAATCGTCGTTGTCGGGTGGAGACCTTGTATGTCCAAAACCGTTTGTTTTGTATTTATCATTTTAAAAATGATTTAAACTAGTGAAAACAGCCGATCTACAAGCACACAATGCCTCGCACCGCGAGGCGTTGTTTGCTTGTAGATCTGCCAACATCATAGAGACAGTGGCAACTAATATTTTACATTATTCCTGACCATACCTATCTACCTGGAGACATAGGACATCCCTGCCATGCATAGTCCAGCTGCCGAGTCCAGCTGCAGGGAGTAGCAGAGGGATAAGACATCCCTGACCGCTGCCCCACCACCCTGAGAAGTTCTGGGACCAAATGGGCAAAACATCAAGGAAGGACGGCTCCCAGTTGATGACCCTGCAGCTGCTACTCGTAAAATGCTCAGACCATCCTGCCACCAAGGATTTACCAGCAAGAGGAGGAACTCGCAACAGCTTTAAAGTAGCTCTTGCTAATTCAGCTTGAAGCCAAGCATCTTGGATGTTTATTTCAACTCTAATCTGTTACATTAAACCCTACCTAACGGCACAGATAAGTAACTGTAATCTCTTGGCCCTACCTGTAGTAAACACAATCTATTATTTTACTAGTTTTGATGAGAGTAATGATTCCTCTTCACATCCACTCTCTTACACTGAATGTTTCTTCTCTGTTGTGCTAAAGGAGGAATATTTTATTACGTTTCAATATAAGCCAGAGCAACAGCTGTAATAATGGAAGACAAACAGACAGACAGACAGACAGACAGACAGACAGACAGACAGACAGACAGACAGACAGACAGACAGACAGACATGTTCATTGATGTTGTTATTTTGGTATTAATTTCTTTCCAACTTTCATGGTAAAAAGCACCCTTGATTTATATGTAAGACAGTGACAGAAGGAAGGAAAAGTTCTCAGACGGAGAGAGAGAGAGAGAGAGAGAGAGAGAGAGAGAGAGAGAGAGAGAGAGAGAGAGATATGAGTAAAGTCTGTTATTGGAAAACGATGGAGAAACCAGAGAAGGAAGAGAAAGAGAGTGAACGAGCTAACAACGTTTATGAATTAAAGAATGTACATGTGCATATTGTTACTGACGAAGACCAGCGAGGAAGAAGGGTGGAGAAAAGAACACACAGAGACAGACATGACGGAGACAACCTGAGGCCGGAAGGGCAAGACTGAGCAGGTTATTACAGAAAACATGGTGAGACAGACAGACAGACAACAGACAGACAGATAGAGACAAAAGCTAGAAGAAAGAGAGAGGGGGAGAGATGGACAGAGACAGAGAGAGAGAGGAGGAAAGACAGATAGAGACAGAAGGGCAGAAAGACAGACAGACAGAGACAAAAGCTAAGAAGAGAAGTAAAGAAGAAAGAGAGAGAGCGAGAGCCTTTCCTCTGTGGTTCTGTGGAGCTTATTAAACCACTGGCTTTAACAATTCCCATCAGATGCACAACAGCCCTCCAACATTTCCATGAGACAATTACATGAGCTAACAGCATGACGTCAGCACACAACGCTCCGCTCCGGGACGCCAGTGGAATGAACTCAACCTGGAACGCCTCCCTTCAAGCGACGACGGGTTGTTTAGGACCAGTCGTTCTCAAACCTTTTCATGTCAAGGTCCCCCCGAATTGGGGCGCCGAAGGCCCAGTGGTTAAGTTGCATACCACACATACAGTAGGTTCTAATGGGGGTTCGACTCCTGAGCCCGACGACCTTTGCTGTGTGTCACTCCCCCATGTCTCTCTCTCCCTGTTTAGGCTACACTATCCAATTTTTCTTTTTTGAGCGGTGGTCACACCGTCTCCATAGCGTGGCCGTGTGTGTGTGTGTGTGTGTGTGTGTGTGTGTGTCTGTCTGTATGTAGCCTCTGGTGTGTGTCTGTCTGTATGTAGCCTGCCTGTGGTGTAGTACCTTTTATGACCACACATGTTAAGGGAGGGGCGCTGTTTTCAGGCCAGGCCAGGCACACACACACACGCACACACAGTCACACACACACACACACACGGGGGGGGGGGGGGGGGGGGGATGGGTAAACCACCGCTCAGTTCACACGGGTGTGTTTTTTTTATATATCTAATACAGATGAGTCCCAATCCCTGAGATAACCCCTTATCTCAGGGATTACAACCTAAAATACGATACAAACACACAAATTACATATCGATACAAAACCCGAGCAAAACAGCTGCAGGACCTCAGTTTTTCTCTTTGTGGTGCATGAATCCATCACAGGTGGAGCATAAAAACTAAAAGCTATCCTCCCAGATTCTGTGGACGGATGAGCGACAGTAAAAAGCGGCAGGTTCTGGGAGCAGAGTTTATATGAATTCTGTTTTTCTTTTCTTGTTCTATTTCAGTCTATTCATTTCTGAACATAATTTTTCAGGCTTGTTAGATGAAAATGACAGGGCACAGGGGTCTCATTTCCGTTTAACACTCTTTTGTTTCACTTGCCCGTCTCCCCCAATGTACAGGTGCTGAATACCGGATGCGATGTAATGGGTCATTGTAAATCAGTGTTTCCCAAACACCCTTTATATATGAAGTAGTGAAAATAGTACAAGCTGCTATTTTCACAAGTTCGGGTCCCGGGGAGACATCAAATGTATCTTTTTTCTTTCTCAAGCTGAAAGGTTTGGGAACCACTGAGGTAAAGTGAGCAGCTGTATAGGAGTCAACGTTTCCAGAACCATAAGGAAACAGGTGCCTATCTCCTGTTTAATTGGCGTGAGGCAGCTTCCTGCTACAGTGCACCCCTGGACATGACGCTAGCATGCCCCAATCCAGCCCTTGATGTTGAGCTCCAAGCAGTGAGGCATTTGGTAAAAAATGTTTTTTTACAATATTTGGTATGACTCAGACGGGGATTGGGCACACAACCCTGAGAGCAATGTATACTGCTGTAATCCCAATATAGACGTGGTGTTGGTGGGAATAAAGGGACTCAGATTAGGCTGCGACACTGCATTGAAAGGTGAACTAAAGACTAATGATACCCACTTGATAACCTCTGTGCCACACAAATTCTCTCATCATGCCCTCTATCCTCTAACATCCAAGACTGGTTTATATACAGGCACTCGCCCCCGTGTAATACAACATGGGATACTTACATCACATCCTGTGTTACTCACAAATGTGACTTTCTCTCTCTTTTTCTCTCTCTCTCTCTCTCTCTCTATCCTTTTTCATCCTCATCTCATGTTTCCACATCTGGGATAGATCAAAGTGTGCAGCAGTCCTCGCTCGGTGGAAACGTAAAAGCGAGAAAAACACTCCAAAATCACTGTTAGAACAATTCTTTGTGATCTCGGTCCAGATTTTGGCAACACGGGTGACTCACAGAGCCAGAAATCAGAGAGCCAAGCTTCTGATCTGTGATGTCGCCATGAGAGAAAACCAGGAATCTTCTCTAGCATGGTAAGTACCATTATTCAGAAGCCATTCCATTGGTTTCCAGCCTTGGTCCTCGGGGCCTGCTGGTGATGCTGATTTTCCGTCTCACTGAGAAGTAATGACACGCCCAGAATAGATGCCAGGTTAAACCACCTGGTCGTACCTACACAGCAAATCCAGCAAATTCCACCTTTACAGTACACTGCCTGGGTTAAGCTAAGAATGTGAGCACATGTTTGTACTGTCAGTGTACTGAAATGATGACTGTACTCCATTAAATAGTTGCCAAGTACTCAAAATGTATCGAAAACAGAGTACACAAACATCCTGGGTGACTTAATACTTCCCGGCTTTGTTTGTAAGGCAATGAGGAAAAGGACATATATGTCACTTTCTTGGTCTGGCAGCTCCAGCCTCCTGCTGGCAGATCTTCTGCACTGGGAGGAAAACTGGAGCTGAAGCTTTGATGGAATGAATATACATTGAAGTGAATGAAAGCCAGGTGGACATTTTTGTATGATTGCAACCTTTGTAAAATAATCGTTTTAGGGAAAATAAAAGAAGACATAACACACACTGTTTCCTGCTGCCTTTCTGTGTGCACACTGCACACCATATCATTTTATTGAGGTATCTAAAGAGCAGATGTTAGGTTTCTGATTGTGTAGCAAGTACAGTATGTGCTGTTATCTGACTGGTCTGTCAACCAATCCTCGTGATGCCAAGCCAGAAACATTTTCTGTGCTTATTGATACCTCAATAAAAATGTATAGCGTGCTAATCAGAAAACAATGTGTGATGTCTTTTATTTTCCTGAATCGATTTTCTGACAAAGGTTGCACTATCCCAAACCCTGGCTCTCATTGACTTTGACTCATCTGGCTAAAGTTTGCCTCCCAGGTGCACCAACGGCGCATGCCCATGGCGCAGAACAGTTCTGTTCCTTCTTCATAAAAGCCTTGGTTATGTACGCCCCCAATGGATGCTATCCAGGACATTTGGATCCTTCCCATAAAGCATTAGCTGCAACCAGAGTAGGCGTGATCGTAGGTAAATAAATAGGGCCTGTTTTTCCAGTGATGTAATCTATTGAGACAAACAAGTCTTCAGTTGATGTGAGATAATTTTATGCACTGAGCAAACTTCCTTTACAGCTGGTTGGCATTGTATTATCCACTGTATCGGAGTGTAAACTGCTGTACATTGGGGTGGGACTGGGAGCCCTTGCCATGCCTTTATGTAGATCATTTCTTTGCGCACTGTTCTTAAACTTTGCTACTGAAAACCAATGCAAAAAAGGACATGTTTTCAGCTACAAACATGCTAATGTTCTTATTGATGGAATCAAAATCAGATTCAAGGGGCCAAACACAACTAAAGTCAATGGACCGAGAAAGAAAAGCCGTTACCACTGCCTCAGATTTATAACTCTATAACCGGTTCAAATGTTTTTTATTTTGGTTCAAGCACTGCATATTCACCAGTATTAACACTGCGTGTAAAACGGTGTGCCCAAAAGCATAAATAATCTGTCCCAGAAAGTGTTTCAGTTGAGTCTTTGATGTTGAACCCCTGAAAGGGTCAAGGATAGCAAAAGGAATGTATGTAGTCACTAACTGAGAAAATGAAAGACAGAATAACTACTACTGTAACTAACTATTGGCACTGCATGTCCAAGCCATTATTGCACTAAAACTGAACCACTTGAACCCTAGCGTCACCCTTCTGGGGTGAAAATATCAGCTCTACAAGTTCACACATGTTGCAATGAGGTTTTTATTCTTCTTTCTGTTCTGCATGAAAATCCGTTCTTTCACATTTCGACCTTGACGACAACTTGCCTTCAACTTCTAGAAGTGTGTGTTTTGTTTAGTTTTTTGTCATGTGGAAAACAAAAGATCAAGTTATGAAGTTACTGTAGTGGCTAAAGATTTTGCATTGGGTGAGTTTGTTAAAGACTATGTAATGAAGATGGTGGATAACATAACCCTGAAAAGAAGTAGGAGATTACAAATGTTTGCCTTGGTTGCAACATCATGGCAGTGATACAGAGAACTGAAGAAATACTGTATACTCAGATAGCAATTATGTTTTAGATAAGGACCAGACAAGAGCGGATCACTACAATTACAACTGAGACTGAGCAGAACAGAATGTTGATGAATGAAGCGGTTTAGCCTGATATGCAAGCAAGTCATCAAGCATGGGGGCACAAATGCTAGTAACTCCACTGCATAATTTGACAACAACAATGTGCTAAATGTCACAAAGTTAAACAAGCTGTGGTAAAGACTGTTAACTTAATTTGCGCTAAATGCCTGCACCAGTGCCAGTTTCAGCCAGTGGTGTAAAGTAACTAAGTACATTTACTCAGGGGTAGAGAAACTGTCATTAGAACAGGGTTCCCGAAGGGTTCCCAGTTCGATCCCGGGCTCCCCCAGAATTAGTGTTGAAGAGTGTCGGTGAGCAGGTTGGTGGCTTGAATGGTTTCCTCCGTCATCGATGTATGAATGTGTGTGTGAATGGGTGAATGTAATGGGCTATCTCTGTAAAGCGCCTTGGTACAAATGCACCATTTACCATTTAACCACTTCAGCCCAATATACATTCTGGCCATCTGAGCTCACATTTTGAGCTTGTAGATCTGCTATTTTCAAAAGATTTGTATACATTTGAAAACTGCATAATAAGTACTCTTACTTTTGGTACTTTAAGTACATTTTGATACCAATACTTTTGTACTTTTACTCCAGTAATGTTTTAATTCCGGACTTCTACTTGTAAAAGAGTACTTCTACATTAAAAATGTGTACTTTTTCCACCAGTGGTTTCAGCACCAATCAGCGGGTTCTCCTCTACAGTAGAGGCGGACTACCATGGAGATGTGATTTACCACAGACAGTTAGATGGCTCAGTCGGAGACCTGCATGGAAACACTTTTTCTCTCTCATGGGGGAGATGAAAATTGACAGCCAGTGGGAGCTGCCTGGCTGACAGATGTGGCATTTTTTGATTGACATCACAAAACTTTTGAATGTGCCTAAATATCAGCCTGCAATGGAACAACACAGTAGTGAGCCAGCTACACATGCACATTATGGTCTCCAAGTGTTCCAAAGACACCTACTGTACGCCTCACATTTCCCTGTGCTGAGAGGTAATGTGAGCAAAATATACAACGATAGCGTCTCTCTATGGAGAGTTTAACGGAAGCTTTTAGGATCAAAGAGAAGGATAGGAAAGAAACAAAGAAACACCTGATGACCTCAGAGACAGGTGCGTAGGCAGGGATCAACGTATAGAAAAACTAAATGACCCGCACACACTGTCTGCACTTGCACAATATGAACACTGGTATCTATCTATATCTATAAATTAGGGAAATCTACGTCGATGTGTCTGCACTGACGTCATCCACGTCCGTGCGTCTGCGCTGACGTCATCCAATGGGATTTGCGATTGGTCAAACCTCACAGAACGTTTATGCCGCCAAACACATAATAATCTAAATATAAACGAGAAAGATGCAATTGGAAATTGCAAGTGTGGTTGCCTATTTATTGCCTAGATAGCAAAAACTCTGGGGCGCTGAGCTTTGGGGCACTGGGCTCTGCGGCGCTGGGTGGCACATGCTCTGGGGCGCTGATGGCACAGGCTCTGGAGCGCTGAGTGGCAGAGACTCTGGGGCAATGAGCTCTGGAGCACTGGGTGGCACAGGCTCTGGGGCACTGGATGGCTCAGGGGCGCTGGGTGGCTCAGGCTCTGGGGCGCTGGATGGCTCAGGGGCGCTGGGTGGCTCAGGGGCACTGGGTGGCACAGGGGTGCTGGGTGGCACAGGCTCAGGGGAGCTGGGTGGCTCAGGCTCTGGGGCGCTGGGTGGCACAGGCTCTGGGGCGCTGGGTGGCACAGGCAGTAGGGCGTAGGGAGGCTCTGGGTCGCTCTCCGTCCAGGACTCAGTATCACTGGGAAGTGGGGTCTCCTCATCGCTGGGCGCTGGTGTCTCTGTGTCAGTGGCAATTGGAGTGCGCCGGTGACGATGGGAACGGCGGCGGCCAGACCTCCTGCGAGGCTTAGACTGGGCACTGGTTGAAGTTGTAACACGACCCAAAGCAATGTTTTTGGCAACAGCCACACGAGGACCTAGCTGGTGCCGAAGTATGGATCTTGGTTCTGACTCGGGTCAGTGTAGCTGGGTATTTTAACCTGGCTACAAAAGTAATTCAGCAGGCCCATAGTCTTTGGGGGGTTAGGCTTAGAACAGGCAGGTTGAAGGTGCAAGGCCCCAATATTAATTTGAGGAGCAGGTTGAGAAGCAGGACTGGACTGAAGAAAATTATTTAGCCTTTCCCAGACAACTGTGAGGTGAGGGACAAAATGGCTGATCCATGGCATCTCCTTGAGCCAGAGCTGCTGTTCTGAAATCTTCCCCATGAGTTCAGCATGCTTACTGGAGTTGGAGTTAATTAGGCAAGTAACTGCCGATTCAAAATCCTCTACCTTCCTCTGAAAAAGTTGTCGTTCTGCTGGATTTTTGGCCAGTTTATTCTGTCAGGGTGTGAGGGGATTTTTTGGACCCAGGTGCAGATACGGTCAAACAGAGGCAGAAAAGTCTTAATGCAAGGGTTTTAATGAATACAGGAAAACAAGGAAGCAGACTGCAAGGAGAACTAAACTACACTGATACATTCAGATACATGCAGGAACAGAACATACTCACAGAGTGACAAATACTAATAAACTGGCAAGGGGCAAACTCAAACACAGGACTTAAATAGACACAGGACTAACAAGACACAGGTGAACTCAAAAACAATCAACACAGGGATTGGCTGGGAGACTAACAGGACACAGGAGGAGAAAACTAACAATCACAGGTAGGTAAGACAAGACAGGAAACAATAACTGGGCAGAAAACAGGAAACACTAGGAGAATACTACAACATAAAGGTTCAACGAAATTAAACATGACAGTTCATGACAAGGTTTCAATTTGTCCGATTGGCATAGAACTGTGTTGTCACTCCAAATGTTCTGCGCCAATCAGAACACCTGTGTTGGTATTCAACATGGCTGGTGTAAGACTACAAATGCAACCCATGAATAAAAGGGCCAATTTCCATTATTGGTCAAGTTTCATGTGACACTATAATATAGTACTATAAAACGGGAAAAACGGGCGCAAACCTCCATCCGTCTGAGTAACGGTTATCATCATATATTTTTTTAGCGAGAAATGTGTGCAGACAAACAATGCCATACAAAGCCAAAGTCACTGATGGATGAATGGCAATTGTGTCTGTGTAAATCGGTGTTGTTAGGAATGCTGTCAACGGTTTGTGTCAGACCAGATCTCTGGTCAGCCTAAATAAGATGTGATGCAATTTTTAAACATCGCATTTAGTCTGGGAACCACCAAGAGAGTGTTTTAACAGAGTGAGGCAGCAATATATAAAAGAGACTTGAGGGATTGACAGAGAATATCAAAACCAAATCTTTCCAGCCTGCAATAGACAGAGAACGCCTTCCAATTACCAGTGAAAGTACCAGCAGTGGTGTCCATGGACTAATCTTCTGAGTTTCCATATGCCTTCACATCTCAGGTTCTCCTCCATGAAGACATGAGGAGCCACAACAACCTCTACTGTCAAATGATGAGCAATGGACAGCTCCCCTCATCTTCCTTTGTAACCAGTCAGAAACGAGGAGACACAGACCAACCAAGATCTTGTGAGGACTTCATCTCAGCCAGGAGAAGTACAGAAACATCTGATAACTTACACAAGAAGGAAAACCTCATATGTGAGAAGAGCTTCATTGAGGTATCGACTCTGAAGAAACACCAGCATGTCCACAGTGGAGAAAACCCCTTCCACTGTGAACAGTGTGACAAGAGTTCTATTCAGCTAGGTCACCAGCGTACCCACACTGGAGAAAAACCTTTTGTGTGTAAACAGTGTGACAAGAGTTTCAGTGGCTTAGGTAACCGCTTAGGTAACCTGAAGACACACCAGCGTGCTGCAAAAAGCTCAAGAAAAAATTCAACCATGACCTCAAAAAACAAATTGAGCATCTTACTGCTCAATGCAAGAGACTTAGAAACCAGACAACCGCCCTAGTTAGATCCGCCAAAAAAAACTACATCGACGACAAAATCGATGAATACAAAAACAACCCACGAGACCTATGGAAGTTGCTTAACAACCAATTAGGCTTAAAATCAAAAACCATATGCCACAACATAAACATCAAAACGGACGCCGCTCTCATTTCTGACAAAGGTGAAGTGGCTACCCATTTTAACAAAACCTTTACCACCACAGCCCGTTCACTGGTCAAAAGACTGGTCGCCCCATCTGGGCGGTATGGTGAAGAATTTTTTAATACATTCTACAAAAAACTGGGCGTCAGTAAAGACAGCTTTAAACTTTCCACAGTGACAACTGATGAAGTGTTTAAAAAATTGAGCGCCCTACCTCAACACAAGGCCACTGGCCTTGATAAAATCCCAGCTAGATTTCTCAGAGATTCAGCCGCCACCATTGCTCCAATCATTACCCACATAATTAACCTTTCCATCGAACAGGGTCATGTCCCCCAGGACTTCAAACTAGCAAAAGTAATCCCCCTGCATAAAAAAGGTAGCAAACTAGACCCTGGAAACTACCGCCCCGTTTCCATTCTTAGCTCCATATCCAAAGTCATGGAGAAAATAGTCTACGAACAGATTGCAAGATATCTCGATGAGAATAATCTGATTTACGAGTTCCAATCTGGATTCAGAAAATCCCATTCCACTGACACATGCCTTCTCTATTTGACTGACCAAATCAAACGTGAAGCGGATCAGGGCAAGTATAGTGGCATGGTCATGATGGACCTCCAGAAGGCATTTGACACCGTGGATCATGCTATTCTGATTGAGAAACTAAAAGCCATCGGTCTTGACAGCGCAGCAGTGAGCTGGATGCAATCTTACCTGGTGGGGAGGGAACAGGTGGTGGAGATTAACGGTACCCTATCCCCCCCCCTCCCAGTAAGCTGTGGAGTTCCCCAAGGTAGCATACTGGGACCTCTGTTGTTCCTAATATACGTGAACGACATGGCATCTGCTTGCGACTGCAACCTGTTCCTGTTCGCGGATGACTCGGCTCTCCTAGTCTCGGGCAAGGACCACTTGCAGGTTGAAAAGACACTTAACTCTGAACTGAGTAAGATCTGCACATGGCTTAACGACAACAAATTATCAATTCACCTGGGCAAAACCGAGTCCATCCTCTTTGGATCAAATCATAACCTCAAAAAGGTAGAGAACTTCACAATCAAAGTGGGTGACAAGGTCATAACACGAAAAAACGAAATCTCCTACTTAGGATGTATCCTTGAAGCTAATCTTTCCAGCGAAAAGATGACTTCAAAAGTAATACAAAAAATCAACCAACGAACTCGTTTCCTACAGAGGATCGCCCCAATGGTCAACTTCAACACACTGAAGACCATAGCTGGTGCAATAATCCAGCCCCTCTTTGACTATGGAGTCCACGTATGGTATCGTGACGCCCCACAAGCCCTAAAAACTAAACTCCAAACAGCCCAAAATAAACTAATTAGGGTCCTGCTTAACCTTCCCAATCAGACTCACCTCACCGCTACCCACCAGTTAAGAGTGGGGTGGCTCAGAGTAGATGACAGAGTACAGCAACTTGCAATGGGCCTGGTGTACAAGATACACTACACCACTATGATACCCAAGTACCTGTCAAAATACTTTATGAACGTTAAGGATGTCCATAATTACAACACCAGAGGCAGTGCCACAGATCACGTTCAACCCAGAGTCAACTCAAAGAAAGGGTCGAACTCGTTTTTCTGCTACACCACAAAAATGTGGAATGCCTTACCGAAGGCCATAAAGGAGTGTGGATCACTAGCATCCTTTAAAATTGCCCTAAAAAACCACTTACAGGCAGCAGCCGTTCACAACTGGTAAAAACCTAGCCCAACCCTACCCTCCCTGCCCCTTCCTTGTATATACTGTACATACTGATTGTTTAGACTTACTGTTAACTGCCCCTTCCTTGTATATATTGTATATACTGTACTTACTGATTGTATAGACCTACTGTTTTCTTTTTTTCTTTACATATCTACTGCATAGTACTGTGTTCTATTTGTCTGTCATTCAATGTTATATGAGATACTTTAATGGTTTCCTGTTGAAATAAGCTTAGTCTTTTCATGGATCTCCTTTTAGTAGACCTTGTACCAGTGAACTGTACCGTCATGAATCTGTACATTTTCCTATGCAAACTTCTAATAAAGCCTTCAATCAATCAATCAATCAATCCACACTGGAGAAAAACCCTTTGTGTGTAAACAGTGTGACAAGAGTTTCAGTGAGTTAGGTACCCTAAAGACACACCATCGTACCCACACTGGAGAAAAACCCTTTGTGTGTAAACAATGTGACAAGGGTTTCAGTCAGCTAGGTCACCTGAAGACACACCAGCGTGTCCACACTGGAGAAAAACCCTTTGTGTGTAAACAGTGTGACAAGAGTTTCAGTGACTTAGGTGACCTGAAGACACACCAGCGTGTCCACACTGGAGAAAAACCCTTCATCTGTAAACAGTGTGACAAGAGTTTCAGTCAGCTAGGTACCCTGAAGAAACACCAGCGTACCCACACTGGAGAAAGACCCTTTGTGTGTAAACAGTGTGACAAGAGTTTCAGTGTGTCAAGTAACCTAAAGAGACACCAGCACCACACTGGAGGAAAATGACACAGTCCTTTTATACCAGCTTGGGCCTTGTGGACTAGCCTTCTTGAGGTGGTGACGTCACCGAGAACACTGAGGAGAAAGCGACGTGAAATCTCATAATATATATGTCACAGTTTTTTTGAGTTTCAGTGAAATTGAGAACAGGAGCACTCGTCGTGCGGCGCGGGGCAGAACAAGCGGTGGCTTTGATCTACAACAACGACAACGTAGCGTCGGCAGGAATGATGGCGCCTCACCGCAGGGAGGTTAGGGTTAGGGTTAGGCATAGTTTTACTGAGGTTAAGGTTAGGGTTAGGGTTAGAGTTAGGCATAGTAAGTTGGCTAAACATGGCTATGGCTAAACACAGCCAAGCTAGGCTAGTAGATAAACAAAGAAAGAGTGGTCGCAAACGAGTGACGTCAGCGACTACACAAGTGAATGGCTGTTGTCGCCATCTCATGGTGAATACGCAGAATTACACAGATGCGCTGATAAGAGACTATCAAAGTGAATTGATTCAGGTGGTGTTAGGGGTGTGTGGTGAACTACAAAACGAGCGCTCTTACCCCAATCTCACTGAGTTACCCAAACTGACTGTAACATATACATTCACAAAAAAAACACGAGGAGCTGGACACGAGGTTGACGCGAGGGCCTCTATCTTTCAAATGGATAGTCGCGTATGGACCAGGATTATTTTCCAATCCTAGCACACCCGTGCTAGACACAGACTATTCAGAGATTTTTCAAAGGTTGGTGATAAGGCTAAGAGCCAAATGGACCCTTCTGTATCTCCAAGGGTGTACAAATGGAACCGAATGGCCCATTTGGTTCCATGTGTACACTCTCAGAGTTATGGGGGCCCATGGCCTAATGCATACCAAAACTGGGGACCGCGCAGTGGTCCGACCTACCGTTGGTCCGACCTCCCTTTGGATCGACCTCCCGTTGGTCCGACCCCCCGTTGGTCCGGCCGGGTCGGACTAAAGAGACGTTTCACCCGTTCGGACTAAAGGGAGGTCCTGATGGTCCGACCTCCCAATATGCGGCTATATGACGTTAAAAGTAAAACGGTGCCGTTAAAACAACCTCCCATTGTGCTTACATCACGTGAAAACGATCTCCCATTCTGCTGCTACATCATGTGAAAAGGATAGGCTATAGAATAGATCAGTGGTTCTCAAATAGAAGTGACTAGAATAGAAGAAATGAGCAACCTACAGACTGACGCTGTCAGGCAATTAATGTTCACGATTAACATATTACAGCTGTGACCACTTACCACTTAAAGCCGTTGCGCATTGCAAGTTAGCTCTGCCACCTCCGACCATGGTGTAAATCTTTGCTTATAGCCTATTTAGGATGCTTTTTTCGGCCTGGAAATATGCCATCCGACCATTTATATTTAGAATGATTTTCTTCTTCATGCAAAATCAATTTATATTGTGCCAAACAATAAAATAAAATAAAATATTTATGAGTCCATTCTTCCCAACATGTGCCAACACATATAGGCTATGTAAAAAATAAAAGAATATGACAAACAATTACATATTCTGTCGTGGATAAGCTGTCACTGAGTTTGTAACCAAATGGACTCTTAGGCCTATATATCCACAGATATAAAGAGCTAGATGCCTCGTTCGCCTCTGCAGTTAATTGGAACGATGTGCAAAAGTTCTAGTCAGGACTTCCTGAAAAAACTAAGGGAACGCTGTCAGTCAAAGTGACTACTGGCCAATCACAGCGTGTCTTGTCCGTGACTTACCCAAGGACCACAATTCAATTCAACAGAGCCAGTTCCGATGTTGCGCTGCTCAGCTGTTCTTATAGGCTGCATACGTAAAGACCAGCCCCCACCTGCCTCTGATTGGCTTACCGAGTTCCGTATGTGTGACGTACGCGGAAGCAATGAACACGGAAGCGACGAAGATTCCCTTAGTTGCTCAATGCATACGCCCCCTAGCCGAAGGAGGCGTCTACCTTTCTATGTCTGTGTATATATCTGCTTAATAACCTCTGCATAATAGGCATGCAATTCCACGATTTGTATTTATATAGGTCTATAGTTTCTACAGTTGCATTTAAAATGCAGTTGGCATTTTACAGCACGTAATGATGAAAATAGACAATCGCTTGCGCACTGCAGTCGTGCGTGCAGAAGACCACACAGAGGAGCTGCCAGGCCGCAGTTTCTCTTCCCCGGGTGGCCAGGCCGCGCGGACCCGCCGATGGGGGACCACTCACGCACCACATGAGATCGACTGCCCATTTGGTTTCATTTTAAAGAGTTAAGGATCTATAAAGACCTAAGGGTCTGTTCAACTCTCATTCATTTAGCAGAGACCAGACCACTTGTAGGCTAAACCCCAGCACAGCACTGGTGGTCCCTGGACCACTGGTTGAGACCCACTGATGTAGGCTACCACATAGGCCTACTGTATTTGCCACTAGCCTATAGGCCTATTCTTAAATCTGATGAAGAATAGCAGCGTTTCACTTCGTGGATATTTCCACATCTTTTTTTGGGGACTGCCCCATAGGTCGAACTCAGCGTATTATTCCGTGATGGACTGAACCTTGTAAACCACTTTATTCTATTATACATGGGAGCATTATGTTCAGCATCTATTTTGCAATCTGCTGGATCAGAACAGTTTTAATTCATATCCTACGTTGTCAATGTGACGCCGATATGTTTTTCGTTCCTTTTTTCCTCTGTTTTTTGACGAGACATAAAGTTTTTATATGTTCAAGTTCCTCTGCCGGCGAGAAGGTGGGGGGCATCGCGACCCTCCACTGATTAGGCTTTAATTTATAATAGACTAGGCTACTGTAGGCCTATTGATCACATCAACACATAACGCTACACACAGTGTTGAAATATGAATCCAAAAAAAGAATTTCCCCTCAGTATAGGATTTTCCTACATCTTTTCCCTTTGGCACTTATAGTATAGTTTTATGCCAATACTTTTGTAGGCTACTTTTACTCAAGTAGCCTAGATTATGAATTCAGATTTTTACTTGTAAGGGTGCACACACCAAAATAGTCTACCTAGCCTACTGTATGAGAGGTTTCATGCCAAAAAGCGCTCCATTCACATTGAAATGCTTTGGCGGAATGCGGATTCCACTCACATACTTTGGTGTGGAAGCAGCCTAACAGGGTAGCCTATTTCTCTGCTGCAGTATCGATACTTTGACTTAAGTAAAACTGTGAGTAGGCCTACTTTTCTTTTTTTTAACCAAAATGGCGCATATGAAAGAAATTGATTGAAATGCCGCTGCAGATTGACTCGACCATAGCCTACTTTAAGTGGTAAGTGGTCACAGCTGTGAACATTAATTGCCTGACAGCGTCAGTCTGTAGGTTGCTCATTTCTTCTATTCTAGTCACTTCTATTTGAGAACCACTGATCTATTCTATAGCCTATTCTTTTCACATGATGTAGCAGCAGATTGGGAGATCGTTTTCACGTGATGGGAGGTTGTTTTAACGGCACCGTTTTACTTTTAACGTCATATAGCCGCATATTGGGAGGTCGGACCATCAGGACCTCCCTTTAGTCCGAACGGGTGCGTCTCTTTAGTCCGACCCGGCCGGACCAACGGGGGGTCGGTCCAAAGGGAGGTCGGACCAACGGTAGGTCGGACCACTGCCATGTTACCACCAAAACTGGAGGTCCTTGAAAACGTTTCAGAACCACTACATTAAAGCATGGCTCTTAGGATCACCAGTGAAATGACGTCATCTGAAAAACACCTCTCCATCCCCTTCCTGTGAACTTTTTCACAGAATAATTGTCCACCTCTCCCCTTCCGTGTCTCGCTATGTGTCTCGCTTAACAGTGGAGTTTTCAATGGCCGATAAATATGGATTGCAATGGCCAAATGAGTTGTGTTTTTTTTTTTGCAGAAGAAGAGAAAGCTTTTCGGTATGACAATATTCTGTGACTACTTGAACAACTCTATGTTTATGGCAGTGGTTAGTAGTTTGGTTAAATATGATTGGTAGTGAATGAGTTAGAAAACTAACATTTATCTTCCTGGAAAGTCAGCATGCTGAAATAGAAGCCATTGTTCTTGCATTGATACGAGAAAAAAAAACCTGAAATGACCAACCATGCTACCGATGATGCCGCTGGTAATTAGAGGTAGGCTAGAGAGTAGACGGAACTGGTGTCATATAATGAGCATTAGTGAGTATTAAAGGTAGGGTGATTTAATTTAATTTCAATAATAACAAAATGGGTCTGTGTTCTCTTGTTCTGATAGTAGCTAGTTATTAAAATTTTGGTCTCATAGACCTTCTTCGGGCATCTGAAGAAGGTGACTGAAACGTTGCTAAAATAACAAAAATCTTCATATTGTGCAAGCGCATACGGTGTGAGGATCGGAGAGAAGGACATGCTCCTTTTCTGGCCTCTCTCCTCCACGTAGCCTTATGATGCTCTGCATCAACATCAGCAGCAGCACATGGACACACAGTGAGATGATGGATTGCACAGTCAAGTTGAGTCAACATCAGCACTTCTCTCTTGTCAACTTTTATCGGCAGCTGGCAGTGGTGTAGTTCCACTACGGCGCCCTGGGCAAATCAAAAGATGTTAAAATAATTGCAGATCTACAGGCTCAAAACCCTTCACAAAGTGGCAGCATGTGATTAGATTGGATATTGGCTATTTTTGCTATTCGTCGTAGAGGATGACATTCTTTCGGGATTCCAACAGCTCCCGCGGCTCCTGGTTTTATTAATCCCAGGATTGGGACGGGAATGAAAAGTCAGAGGGAGCTGGAATCATGACAACAGACAGTTTTTGCCATTTTTCCTAGCCCTACTAAAAAGGATGGAGATTTTAATTAATTCAATCAAGCACACAACGCCTCGCACCGCGAGACGTTGTGTGCTTATAGATCGTCTATTTTCACTAGTTTGGTGCTACAGTCTTGTTGTATGATGAAGCAGGGCTTTAATTTACCAAAACACATACAAATTTGAAACTTGGAGATACAAAGTTTCTGCCTGACAGTGACGATATAGTATATTAATCTCAGCCTTCACGCACAAGAAGTCTTTCTTTCCGTCACTGATGTGTGGGGGCAGGCCATTGTGCATTGCATTATGTCTTGTAGGTGGCAGCTGTCTGCAGGTCACAGAATTATTCAAACTGCTTCATCATGACTACTGTGATTTGCACTGGAAATGGAGGGAGCCCTATTCTCATCTTGCACAAAGTAATTTTTTTGATTATACTGCTCTTTTGAAGGAACACCAGATTTCACCCAAAAAAGAAAACGAGTGAAATTAGGTATTTTCCATTCAGCGCAAACTGTTTGGCTTCGGTAGATGTGGACCATTATGCACAATCTCTACGGAGCAATTTATTGTTATTTCTGACTGCTTGCCTTAAGTTGTTTTGGAGAAAGCTGCTAGCAAAGTATGTGACTTTTTATCAGTATTTCCAGTGGCAGGGTGACTAACTGTAGATATGACATAATTTTCCAGGGGTGTCACGATCATGAATTATTTTTGACGATTAACTGTCATGCAAATAATGGCCATTAACGATTTAATTGTGTTTTTGGCATTGAACATTGATTGGAAAATATAATTATGATAATTTACTTAAAAGAAATTACACAATAACCAGTAGGCTACCAACAGTCAAAATAAATACTCTACTAGGGACAACATTTAAAGATGTTATACTTACAAAATATTTTAAATAAATGAATGGAAATAGAGCACAGAAGTCTGACATCACTGCCGCTAGAGGGCACTATCCCAGGTCAAAGTGTACATTTTTGTATTGGAAATCCATTCTTAGATTGCGTCATATAAGAACTGTGTTCCAAATGGAGATCACTGTGTCTATTAATCTTGTCCCTTTTATGCCCATATATGGAGATCACTGTGTCTATCAATCTTGTCCCTTTTCTGCCCATACTGTATATGGATATCTCTGTCTCTGTCAGTACTTGGCTCTTGTAATGCCCATGTATGGAGATCCCCGATGACATCAGTATGCTTATATATGGATATGGTGATATGCCCATATATGGAGATCTCTGTATCTGTCTGTGCTTGGCCCCTTTATGCCCATATAGATGTCTATCTGTCAGTCCTTGTACCTTTTATGCCCATATATGGAGATCCCTGATGTCAGCAGCATATGGACCATATATGGGCATGCCCCCCTTTGTGCCCATATATGGAGGTGACCGACTTGACACAGTATGGACACAGTATGTCCATATATGGGCATTCCAAGATATGGGCTTAATATTGGTGACATCAGGGATTTTTTATTTTTTATTGCTGTATGTGTATGTATGTCCGTCTGTATGTCCGTCTCGCAGAGCTTGGCATTGGCCAAGCTTCGTAGGAGGCTTCATGAAATTAACTCATATACTGTACGAGGCACTGCTCCCTTCACAATGTGTGAACTTTCTCTTCTTTTCGCTTTACATCACAAGTCCAGCTTTACAGGCTTCTTAGTCGTCCTCTCGGATCTTCTCAGCACACGCGTATCTGAGGTTTGTAGAAGACCCTTTCCTCCCGACCACCGCTTTGGAGGGTTCTCCGTTTCGTCCCGCCTCTTCTCTTTCTCCGCAGGTCTGGAAGGTGAGGAGGTAGAAGGCTCGCAGTGTGTCTCCAGCATCTTCTCGTCAGGCTGCTCAGGCTGCTGTTCCTGTTTCAAGTCTTCCAACATTGGCTTCACGTTCTCATCAAATGCCTCTCCTGGAGATTCTAATGCCTCTCGTGGAGATGCTAACGCCTCTCGTTGAGATTCTAGCGCCTCGGCAGGAAATTCAAAAAAGATGTCGGCTGGAAGTTCCTGGTTCTCCACTGTCTCTCCGAGGTTCTGAGTCATCGCTACCAGTGGCATATGCACATTATCATCAAATGCCTCTGCTGGAGATTCTAATGCCTCTCCTGGAGATTCTAATGCCTCGGCTAGAAGTTCTAATGCCTCTCGTGGAGATTCTAATGCCTCGGCTGGTAATTCAAAAAAGACCTCATCTGGAGTCATCTCTGCCTCTTGTTGGCTGGGTTCCATTCCTCCGTCTTCTGGCCCCGACATGAAGATATTTAGCGTCTCACAAACTGTCTTAAGGAACGAAGCTGTTGGAACACGGGTCAGTCTCCTGGTTAAGTAAGCGACGTTAAGTCTTGTGCAGTGAGCGGTCTGACTTTTTATATTGTTCGGCTGTGATGTGTCATCATGATGAGGTCACGATGAGTCATTCGTCTGCCACTGTAACGTTTTATGCCCATATATGGAGATCCCTGATGTCTTCAGTATATGCCTATATGGGCATGGCTATATGAGCCACGTTATCAAATGTAATTCAGTCAATCTGACAAAATTGCTATGGTGACTTGTTTATTTATGGAACACAGTTCTTATATGACGTGATCTAAGATGTGCCTATGGGATTTTCAATATAAAAAAAACAGTAAGGGCGAGAAGCGCCCTCACCCGAGAAGCGACCGGTTGCGCTGTTTCGCGCTGAAACATCAGAGCTTCTTAAGGCCACAGTTAAGAAGCAGGAGTTAAACTATTAATCTGGCTGGTCGAGTCTGATTGTGATGTCAGAACAGGTCAGATATATCCATATCCATGAGGTCAGACTAGAGCTATTGGCCAGCTCCATATATGGCGATGTCTTGGCCATATATGGAGCATGACATGAGGCTTCTGTGAGGTCAGATGTACCGGTAGAGGTATTGCCCAGCTCCACATATGGAGATGTCTTGGCCATATATGGAGCGTGGCATGAGGCGTGAGTCGTGACACATGGACGAATGGACATGATCTGCAGGTTTTCATAATAAATGTGACCTACGGTCGCAATACCGCTGTGTAAATATGCTCACTGCTAAGCTCTGCACCAATCAAAATTACTTGGTTTAAAGATGGAGACTCAGGGGAGTAAGGAATTCAGAATCTCAACAAAAGACACTGGTGACTGTGAGTGGTGGTGACTACATGACAAGAAAGAGACACTGGTGTCTACTTATTGACAAGAAAGAGACAGAGGAGGAAGTGGTACAGTCAGCTGGGGCATTAAGGCTACTATGGCCTCAGGGCATGTCATTTTTTTGAGGGGCACAAGGCCAAACTGAGGGGCAACGACAACCCTGACATTCGTGGCTTCCCTGAAATTCCTGCCCTGAGTGGCCAGTGGGAGTAATTTCAGGTACTCTATAGCCAGTCTACAAGCTCACCACGCGTCGCAGTGCAAAGTATAAATCACCCTTTTCAGTACAGACACGCTGACAGACATAACACTCACAGGCCTCATTTAAGCCCTACGAATACAAAAGCACAAACACACATTCGTGTGCACGTACACAGTTTGGCAGAATAGACTAAACATGTGAACAGTCTTGCAGGGTTTTGTTTTATATCCTACAATTACAGCAAAACCACACTCCACTGCACAAGATGACACGTTTACCACACATGCGTAATCTTACAAGCTTTCTGCCTTATCAGGGTCTTATCTTGATGCATTTCAAGAGGAATTCATTTACAGCAGAGTTACGCGCCAGGAGTCAATTCATTCATATTATAGATACACATTTTTACTGTTTTTTAATAAAACTGAGATTTAAAGCCAGGAATCCAGAACTTATTTGAATGAATAAAACATTTTAACCAGTTAGAGTAGAACAGGGGTCTTCAATGTTTTCAGGCCAAGGACCCCTTAGCTGAGAGAGAGATGAAGCAGGGACCCCCACAACCTTTTCAGAGATTCCATATATTATATTTCATTGTTTGACAGCACAATCATCAGTGTGTTTTGGATTCATGTCAATTTGTGTTTTCAGATATTTAACTACTTAAACCGTCTAAATACTTAATAAACTTGACCTATCACTCTGTACTTAGTCTGCTCTATTTCCCCTCTACAACAAAGCTTTTTGACAAAAATAGTCTACAAGCTCACAACGCCTCGCAGCGCGAGGCGTTGTGAGCGTGTAGATCTGCTATTTTTAAAAACTTTCTATCACACAAAGATTTGGAGGACCCCCTGTAGTAACTCTGAGGACCCCCTAGGGGTCTCTCTACAACTGACAACTGTGGACCTTGGTGTCGGGTAGGACACCTACTGGTTGACAACTAGTACTGCCTGAAGGTCATAGGGCAATATTATCTCCCCAGGCCAAGGGCCGGAGTATTCCTTATCGAAGTAGAGATCTGTGGTCTCTCATGAAGGTGACCCTAGGTTCGAATCCCGGTTAAGAAATTAAAGTTATGGTTAACGCTTTAAGTTAACATTCTTATCCAGCACGACAGACAAGGAGGTGCTGATGTGTAGCTACCCTCTGTCTATGGTCTCTGCACACAGTGCGAGTTTAGTTTACGACGTTGACATTCACACTGACCCAAAACAGATGAAGACTGTTAACGCGGTTGCTGTGAAATGTTTAAATGCAGTTCAGAGAAGGAAAAACATTACGTATTCATCATACACTTTGGAACTAGGCTATATACCGGTACCGTAGTTTGGTGTATGACAATATTTCGTATCATGACACATGAACTTGCAGATCTACTATTTTTCACTATTTTGAAAATGTAAACGATGGAACAATTTTTTTAATTTGATTTAGAGAATTATTTTTCACAGAATAGGATGCCACGGTTCATGTGGTTACACAAGACACACTTATACAGTCATGTAAACAAAGGACATACATGTGTCCTGCCATGACATGCTGCAGTGGTCTAACCTCTGCACCCGTTCCCCCTCTGCAGATAAACTGTGAGAGACATGGACATAGAGAGAGAGAGAGAGAGAGAGAGAGAGAGAGAGAGAGAGAGAGAGAGAGAGAGAGAGAGAGGGCGAGAGTGAGAGGACCACTTAGGATGCCTAATACCTTCATTTTCATTTCAAGTTTTAGTTCTTATGTTTGTACAGGCTTTCCGAATTAGTTCCCAGATTGTAGAAAACGTTAAGTACTAGAAAGTCGCGCCGCAAGCGGCGCTCCTGTCTAGCCCCCCTCGCCTCGCACGTGTTGATGCTCTTCTTGTTGTGGGACTCTGCTGTAACTTTCCGTCTATGCTGTGGAAGTGTAGCGGGATCCTAGCCAGTGGCGTCAGTTCAGAAAAAGAAAAGGAATGGCAAAATGCTGTAGTTGGGCTTATGGTCGTCATTGTCACTGGAGAAAAAAATACGTGTTGATGCTCTTCTTGTTGTGGGACTCATGGATATATAGCTGCATACCCGTGCCATACCCAAGTGACGCCCCTGATCCTAGCGATTAGCGAATGAGCGGACGGCTAGAGTTATGGGCGGTATTATTCCGTACGTTCTTCTCCCTACCGTTGAGTTGAAGTTGAGTTGAAGTGGATGCAAAGTGGGCGTGAATGGGCTTGGAAGTGGGATGCGGCTTTTGCTCAATTGTAAAATAAAGATTCATACGAGTCATATAAAAGCTTTAAATTTACTTGATATAGTGGTCAAATACTATTTCTCTTTTCCTCCCTATGATGCAAAATGGTCTGTCACCTGATTCTACTGTGGCTGAGGTGAGGGGGGCCGTCCGAAAAATGTAGCTCATAAAAAAACTATGTGAGATCTACCATGTTTTGCTGGTTAGCAATGCTCTCCATAGAGGGCCAACTTGCCCAGAAATGGGATTTTAAAGACATCATAAATGACTTTGCCATTTGGAGTCCAACACTGAATGCTCAACGACGAGATTATTTGGAGACATGGTGTTCTTGTGCGGTAAAGAAAAGATTAATGCAGTGAGTTTTCATTCAATCAGTCATGCATGCCTATTTGCCCAATATTAAAGCGGAAGCATGTCACTTTCTTTTAATGAATAAAATCAAATGTTGTCCAATCTGTGTGGTACAATTGGGGTGCTTGTATTTTGTCTCCCTGCTCTTTTATTGAGATTGCGTCAAATGTCATGTCTCACTAGACACAGGATCTGACAAATATTTTGACCTGATATGGTCAAGATTCAATTTATCCCCTGAGCAAGCAGGCAGGCTCTATTAGCTCAATGGTAAAAATTGGGTTTTTGGACGTCATCTTTTCCTGGGCACAAGCAAGACTCACGGCAAGCCTATCTGTGTCTAATCCTCTTGTTGGGGCAGCTTACAGTAAGCTGCCCCAACAAGAGGATTAGACACAGATAGGCTTGCCTTACTTATCACAATATAAGTGTCATGGAAAAGTTATCTTGCTAACAAACATGCACACACACACAGAAACATACTTGTGCGCACACGCGCGCGCGCACGCACACACACACACACACACACACACACACACACACACACACACACACACACACACACACACACACACACAGGAATGATTAAATGCGGTTGAACCTACCAGCCCATCACAGTTGCTGATGGCCACCGACGTGTCCTGTACATTGGTGACCTCCCCGACGTAGAAGCAGTCATCGCCCCCTAGCGGCTCGGAGAGCTTCCTCCCCGACTCCTCGTGCCATTCGATGGTGGCGCCGGGAGCGACCAGGCGAGAGTTGAGACGGAGACGCAGGTGGAGCTCGCGGCCGAAGACTGTCACGTTGTAATACAGCGTTTCCCTGCGGTGACCTCCACTCCCTCCTCCTCGCTCCTCTTCCCCGGACATCTGCCTGCCGCGATCCTGCCGTCCACTGCTCCCCTCACTGCTGCTTTCTGTTCCGTCGTGTGACGCTTTCGTTTCTGTGGCAGGCGTGTCTTTGCGTGTTGTGTCCACTATGGGGGTTTCTGTGTATGTTGTACCTGTATGAGGAACTGAGGTGTCTGTATGCATTTGTCTTTTGTTTGCGTGTATCGTGCCCGCTCCATTATAAGTTGTAGTTGCGGTTTCCTGTGCTCTTGGCACGTTTGTATGTTTTCTGGGCATGTGTTTATGTGTTGTGGGCGTGTCTTTGTGTGTTGTGGGTGTGTCTGCGTGCGGGGCGTGCCTCTTGCTGCGTGTGCGCGCCAGCAGGCTGTCCAGGTGGGGGGCGGAGACCGAGTGAGAGAGGAAACGCCCCTCGGCGTCGGTGCTCACTGGACGAACAACGCCGAACTCTGACAACACGTGATGGAGAGAGTCTGGCGAGAGAAAAGGGAGATACAAAAGATAATAAATGCAAGAGGGCGGTGTAACATGGAGAGATCTCAAGGAGGATTGCATATCAATAAATGAAACACCTGGAGATGGGGAGCCCGCTGGCCTACTGGTCCAGGCGCATACCACTTAGGCATTGCCACAAAAGCATGGATGCCCGGCTGCGTCGCAGGTTCGATTCCCGATCCGGACGACCTTTGCCGCATGTCACTCCCCATCTCTCCCCCCATTTCCCGTCAGTCTACTGTCCTATCAATAAAGGCATAAAAGCCCAAAAACTAATCTTTTTTAAAAAAAGCACCTGGAGATACATGCATACATACAGTAGCATACAGTAGTTGAGCCACGTGGCTCATCACCGGGCTTTAAAGGGGAATTCTGGAGGAGTGCTTTTCTTAAGGTAATCTGATGTTATTCCATCCATTAACAAGTGGCAGAGGTGAAGAGTTACTACTAGTTACCTCTGACCTGAGGGGTGAGGGGTCTAACGGTAGTTCTCATTTTGCAGCAGCTCCACAGGGTCAAAGCCTTTTGGAGACATTTCCGCCATTATGAAATCAGAAGTGAAAAAAGAAAAAGGAAAAAAAAAAGGAATTGACGAGCGATACAAATAAATGATTTTGCGTAAAATCCCACCGCTCGTGGTCGGAGCTGCCCGAATGCAAACATGCAATCAGTCCCATCCTTCTGCCTATCACAGATAGGCTGTTACACCTGGCTCACATAATAATAAGCAAAGAACTTTATTAACCCATTAAAACCGGGAAAGCATCTGTGTCATTTTAGATTTTAGCAGTTTTTGGGGGGGTTTAAAACCGTTTCTTGTGATATATAATAGGCAGAGATGCACCAATGTTAACCAGGCTGTATAATGGACATGGACAAAATAAGGATTCCAGGGTAAATGTCAATCAACTGACCTTCCTCTTCACCTTGCCCTTTGACCACCAAACTTTATAATGTGTCGGGTACTATAGTACGTCACAGATCTGATATGAAATGCGATGACCTTGTGTCATGATTTGATGATAATTGGTGACATAGTCTAATATTGCTGTCGGGTGGAAACCTTGTCCTTATGTCCAAAACTGTTACTTTTCAGGAGACGGAAAATGGGAACCTGCATGTGTTCCAATGTCGTTATTATTTAGTCTACTTCATCAGTTCAACATAATATAAAATACACCGACACACCATTTTCACTTTCACTTAAAAACAACCCGTTGCGAGCTTGTAAATTTATGAGCTTTTGAGCTTATGAGCTCTATTTATGAGATTTTGTGTGACACTGTAGCATGAAGGATACTGTAGCATGTTTTAAGGAGGCCTTCTTAAAAACCATAAAAGGTTCAAATATGGAGATACAAAGAAGTGAGGATTTCCCCTTTGCGTTATTGGCATCTGATACGAGGGACCTGGGTTCCAAATCCAGGTGGTTACACCATCATGAACCCTGTACAGTATATTGGGTGTCCTGGGCTGTCGGCTGGTCGTATAACTTTATTATTACTTTTCATTATCACCTCATTATCCAATTGTGACTTTATTTTCTTCTTCCAGTTCCAGTATTATCATAGAGTTGGAATCTAAAGTCCAAGCATGTTGCCAGCGGATGCTTTGATGTTTCATCTGTGTGTGTCCACGCACGGTGCCTTGAGTTGTAAATGAAGATATATGAGCTACTGTTCATAACTGCAGGGGAGGAAGCACCATGTGCTGTCTGGGGTCACCACCTCTGCAACTCTGCACTCTCAGTCATAGTTCATGGTTCACCATGTACGTAGTTACGCACGCACGCACGCACGCACGCACGCACGCACGCACGCACGCACGCACGCACGCACGCACACACACACACACACACACACACACACACACACACACACAGAGAGAGAGGGAGAGAGCTCATGAAGCATGCAGCCACGCGTACACATCATGCGAGCAAACAGACACACATTGCACTCGTGTAAAGTAAACAAACTCAGAAGACACACGTGTACGCCTGCTCGGCGAGAGAGGAAGAGAAATTGAGAAATACTGAAAGAATGCAGGCATTTCAGATGCATTTAAGCATGCACGCACGCACACACACACAGCGAGAGAGAGATATAAGCGAGGGAGAGCAGATAGTGGGGAGTTAGATTCACCCACATTAACTTATTATTGACTAAGACGGCAGAATGGGAGGAAATATGAGTGAACCCTTCACATTCCCGGGACGCCAGAGTTGCTGGCGCATAAACACACAGAGGAAAATGTATGGAAAAACGTGGTGAGGAAAGCGGAACAGAAGAGAGGAAAAAATTTTCCTTTTCCAGAACTTCCAAAATCCCTCTCCCTCTCCCTCTCTCTGTCTCCCCCTTCTCATTCTCTCTCTCTCTCCACTCTCCACCCTCTCTCTCTCTCTCTCTCTCTCTCTCTCCCTCTGCAGCACACATGCACGGCCTCTTCAGCCAAACAGCAGGGAGTATATGGCCCTGAAGATTGGCAAGTGAAATAAGAGTTGCCATTTGAACTATTAGTCATTTCAAAAGCACTTGTAAAACAGTGGAAACATAACCCGAACTGAACTCTTACATAAATCTCACCAACGGAAAAGTTAAATGCGTTTTACACCCCTTTGTGATTTCTCCACAAATGGTTTGATTGTTTAGGCTGCCCATATACAGAATATGGGGATTTTAAAGGAACGTTTGGATGGCCACTGGCTATTTCCAATCTGACTGAAATGTCAATATTAAATAAATAAACAAATAAATTGTTCTGGTGGCATTTTTGCACTTTGGCTCTGAAACATGACTGTCAAGTGAGTGATCTGCACACATCTTCTGCCTTAACCCTCGTAGGGTCTTCGGGTCACTTTGACCCGGTTTTCAATTTTCAACATCAAGAAAAAGTATGTTAAAATATGTTTTTATCCATGAAACTTCTTCTGCTTGGCTTATTTACTGTACTAAACATGTGATATGAAAATGGTACATGTCATGCATTTGCAACACCCCCCTGTATCAACATATAACACCCAGGGTCTTCGGGTCACTTTGACCCGGCCATTCAAAGTGTATGCTAAATGGCTAATATTTAGACCATTTCTTTCTGAAAAAACATTGGACATATGGATTTTTGAGTACATAATTTGCTCACCATTACAAATTACATTGATAACAATTCATTCAATATTATCTCCGCCAGGCCGGGAAGGCCAAAGGTGAGGGATTATGTTTTCGTTGCTTCTGTCTGTGAACAGCTAATCTCAGTCACCGCTGGACCAGTCAGCGTGAAACTTTACATGTACTCCCCCGGGAGTCCTAGGAAGATATTCAACCCCAAATCGTCCTGTTATAGCGCCACCATGAGGCAGAATTGAGCAAAACAAGTTTTGGGGGATATTTACAATACCGATTTTCTCTGGTCATTTGATCAATGTCATGGCCTACAGTATGTGTCACATTTTCTATTCAGATTGGCCACGATTCCAAAGATGCTTACGATTTTTGCGGGAGTGGCACATTTTGCTACGAAATGGGAACTTCATCCCTATGCCACTTTACAAATTCCAAGTTCCACAGCATTCCGACGTGATTTGTAGCATTTCTTTTTTATTTTATTTTATTTTGAGTAGCCAATTATGGTTTACCCTCTTTTTCTCCCCAATCCAGTCCTTATGCCAATTGATTCCTCCCCTATGTTGTCACTGCTGTTGTATCCTACCGAATCACCTGACAGTGAGGACCCCCCACCGAGTGGACGTAGGGCCTTCGCCCTTCGTCCTACTTCTCCCTCCCAAAACCAGCTGCCGCCCAGCCTGGCTGTAGGAATACATGTACAATTATCAACCTCTCCGCCCAGCTTCCCTTCCCTCGAACAACAATTGTGTTTGCATAGATGCCCCACGATTGATTCAAATCCACAACCTCTGTGGCAGTGACACTGTGCCATCAGAGCACCTGTAGCACTTTGTGCAAATCAGAATGGGACAAGAAATATTTGACATATAGTTCTTGATCAAATGACAATAGGGATAATATGTACCAATTGGTGTGAGATTTGGACAAAGTCTATATTGTAATACCAACAAGATATTTTGCAAAGATCAGTCTCATGGTGGTGCTATAAATGACAGATGGAAAAGATTTCTAGTGGAGTTTCTTTCTAGGCCTCCTGGGCGTATGTGTGCCAAGTTTGATGCTGAAGTGGTGCCTGAGATTAGCTGTTCACACAACAGCCTGATGGTGGCGCTATAAGAGGCAAATGTGAAGAATTAGGGGAGGAGGTTCTTCCTAGGCCTCCCGGGAGTGTATGTGTGTAGTTTCACACTAATTGGTCCAATTTGCCTGAGATTAGCTGTCCACAGACAGAGGAGTGAAAACATAATCCCTCACCTTTGGCCATCCCGGCCTGGCAGGGATAATACAAAATATTTATTGAATTGTTAGTAAAGTAGTTAATAATGACAATCAAATTGTGTTTAATATGATTTTTGGGGATTTCTAAATACTTTAGAATGGTTTAATATGAGCCGGGTCAAAGTGACCCGAAGGCCCTGGGTGTGACTAAAACACGAGGATCCTACGAGGGTTAAGGCCATAAATGGGCAAATGGCGGCCCGGGGGCCACATGCGGCCCCCATCTTCACTTAAGGTCTTTGCACACAGACGCGTTTTTTCCGTTTGCTGCATAATTAAAACGCATTGGAGTTGGTGTGCAATGCTGTGTGGAATCGGCGCAGCAGATCCCAAAAGGAGTCATAAAAGGAAAGGAGTGATGAGTTTTTTTACCACATGCGACAAGACATATGAATCAAACTGGGTTCGATTGAGAAAAAAAACGCACGGCCGCAGCTACTTGTCGCACGGCAAATTCGGAGCCGGTGTGCATGAGGTCGTAGAGAATCATTGTTTTCTTTTAAAAAAATGAAATTGTCCGTTTTATCCGTGCAAACAATCGCGCCTTTACAGTAATGCGGCGCGTAGGTTGATATCGGAATACTGATATATTACTGATTCAGCTGTTAAAATTCCAAACATGCAAACATGACCTGCTTTAATTACTTCAGTCTATTATCTGCTTAATGACCACAAAATGTATTTGGATTTAAGTTAATAAAGTTAAATGCATTTGAACTTAAACTAGTAAGACGCCTCAGGGCGACATACGACAATTCTTGGCCTTCTGGCGGGTGATTTGAACGGACCAGTTACCCAATATATGGGCATAAAACGTATGTTAATTAGTAAAGCCAAGCAGGGCCTTGACGAGTTAGGGCCTGGGTTTGATGCCTGGGGATCTCCGTATATGGGCATAAGGGGGTACACTAACAGGGCATCATCTGGGAATGCCTGTACAGTATATGGACATTGTATTGGGATTCTGGGGAATACCCATATATGGACTTTTACATAGTCACCTATGTAAAAGTCACCTGTGATATCACCTGTGATGTCACAGTGACAAGGGAACCAACCCATAGACTGTAAAAATGTGTACTGACTGACACAGACGGACAGACGGAGACAAGCTGCGACATTTCTCATTGTAAACTGCGACCTTCTGTCGCAATTAAAAAAAGTTACTTTTCAGAAAGGTAAGTCAGAAACGTTTCAAAATAGTAGCTCTACAAGCTCAAAAGGCATCACACTGCTATGCGATTTGTGATCATAGATTGGCTATTTTCACTATTTTGTGTGACATAGAATGACGACGTAGGGCATTCATTATGACAGAGATAAGAGATTTCTGCCCGACAGTATATCTGCAATGTGGAGTGAGTGGACATATAGTGGCCAGTCTGGCCACTGGCCATCTCCATCATCAAAGTTGCCCCCTGCTTTAAGCTCCAACAGGTAGGCTATACAGACTTCAGACTACAGTAGCCTAGACTATTAAAGGTCTACTCCACCAGTCCAGCAGCAGGTATTTTTGGGTTTTAGCCAGCTAGTATTATGTAATTTCTTAAAAAGCAGTTCTCCTGGCACAACAATGAAGATGTCGGGAGTGTTGCGGGTTGTTTTTTTTTTTTACCCACAACACGCCCTGCGGTCGACGCAGGATTAAAGTCAGTTTACTGGTTAGCAGCCTATAATAAAACCCCATTGTAACCTGCAGGAGGCTCCCAGGCTGCACGCTGCACAATCACAAGTGGCCCCAGGACTTTCAAGCTGTCACGATGATGTGATTTACTCAACGCCTTTAATGACACTGACTTTGGAAACAACTTGACCATGCACGAGTTGGTTTATGAAATGAAATATATTGCTTTTAGCCTATATAAATATATAGGCCTACGTTTCTGCCTTTGTATTTGATGTTATGCTTTTGAAACTGATATTATCCTAGATAAAGTACTATGTTCTATCCGTCTGTCTTTCAATGTTATATGAGATACTTAAAGTGTGGTTCCTGTGGAAATAAGCCTCGGCTTTATAGGATCTCCTTTTAGTTGACCTTGTACCAGTGATTTGTACTGTCATGAAACTGTACTTTTTTTCTATTGCAAACTTCTAATAAATTCTTCAATCAAAAAAAGCAGCAATATATATGACACGTGTTTTCAACAGCTGGCCAAATGACTTTAAAATAGTGGTTCTCACAGTGGGGTCGGGGACCCCCAGAGCTCCTTGAGGGAGTTCCAGGGGGTCCCCAGCTAAATGATATATAGGAACAAAATGGACCCTTATGGGTAGGCCTACGTATCTCAGAGAGTGTATAAATGGAACCAAATGGATTTGGTTCCATTTGTACACTCAAAGTTACAATAACATTGATTATATTGATTATAAATTGGGTTAGAAATGCCATTGAATGGGGGTCCGTAGTCTGTCTGATGCATGTCAAACTGGGGGTTCTTGTTGATAATCACTGCTAGAGCCATAAAAATCTTCTATTATGGGGGTCCCTGGCATAGACCTATCTTTTCAAATGGGGGTCCACGCCACGGGCTAATATGTGTCCATTTGGGGGTCCTTGACATGAAAAAGTTTGAGAAGCACTGATTCACTCAACGCCTTTAATGACATTTGACTTTGGAAACAACTTGACCATTAAACTGTCTGGTAAATCAACAGACTTCAGAAGCTTCACCTGCGTTTATGTGGTGGTATTTATTTAAATCCTAAGCGAGCCACTCAAATAGGGGTTTATAGCGAAAGCAAAATAACGTCAACACTATAAAATGAACTTCGGAGTTCTCCTATGTCACAGATCATCCCTTGTGCTCGCAGCAGCCACGGTAGCCCAGGCTGCTCAGCCTCTCGTCTGTAGTCAAAATAAAAAAAGACACTTTCGCTACTCACCAAAACAAAGACTGTTCTGAGATGTTGAAAGCCTAATTTCCTTAGTGGGAACAGTGAGCCTCCCACCTCACGTCTAAAATACACTTTTTGGCCAGAAAAGAAAATATTTCACCCGAAATAGTTCTACTCCACTGCGCCCTCTACAGATCTTGTCAATAGAAAAATGCCATTGACCAGGTTGATCTTCCGTTGAAATACTTTATGTCTGGCTAAAAAAAATGTATTTTAGACGTGAGGTGGGGGACTCAGAGTGCTCCCACTAAGGAAAGTAGTCTTTCAACTCACTAAAGCCGTTTTTGTTTTGGTGAGCAGCTGAACCGTTTATTTTTATTTTTTTTACTACAGACCAGGGTGCGCAGCTTTCATGCAGCGCAAGGGATCAACGGTGCGGTGACATAGGGATAGTCTCTCAACCTCCTGACACTGACACCGGTGTCATTAATTTCTAAACTGCACCTTTTTGGGTTTGCTGGTTTTGGCTTTTTGCGCGTGTTTTCCCCATTCCCCAACAACACCTACCTGTGTTTTCTGCTGACGTAAAGTCCGTCCAGACGACCGATCTGCACGCAAACAACGAAGAAGGTGAAGAAGAATCCAACCCGAATAATAATATCATCCATGGTCGGTGGGAGAAAGAGACTCCGGCATAGACAGACCGATGGTTGAGTGATCTAACAGGCAGCTACACTGTCCCTCTCACCCTAATATGCTCTCCCTCCCTCCTCCTGTAACAACAGACCGCAAAGTGATAGCTTTTTCTCTGTTTTTAATTCCTCTCTCTCTCTCTCTCTTCAAGTCTCCCTCTCTGTCCCTCCTGTGTCTCACTCTGTCTGTCTGCTGTCTTCCTCTGTCTCTTTTTTGCCCTTAAGTCT